>NC_143016.1:23192395-23510895 GCF_055824585.1 Amblyomma mixtum
AAACAGCCATTTGCGTAAGCGATGCTTCCACCACTTGTGTTCGGCAGAGTTTGACTTTCTATGCAGACACGAGGATGCGTTGCGATAAGTGTCAGCAACGATTAGGCACAGAAGCTGTGAAGTTGGGCGTAGCTCGATGCTATAAATACACGCGCTTCACTTTCGGAAGAAACAGTCGGAAGCTGGCACCTGCCTTTCGTCTGCTCGACTTTTTGTGCGTGTACTTGTAGCGCCATGCTATTTTTAAAACGCAAAGCCAACTAGCCCGGCAACATAAGTTACTGAAGTATATGTGTAGTTTTTTCTTTGTACACACCTTCCTGACAAAGCTCTATGATTAGTTGCGTGTCAGGTGAAGAGCCGAAACATTTGGAAGTGCGGCGAAGCGCTAGGTTCGCATTAGAAGGCTAATGACGCGTTCACACTTGCCCAAAAATCCGGTGAGCGAAGCGGATTCGGCCGCTTTTGTCGCCGAGCGAGGCGGGAAGCGGGGAGGTGAGCCCGATCGGTCCAGACTGATTTCTGCCGCGCGGCGGCAACCATGGAGGCGCCCTTCGAAGCCGGAAACCTCGCTTCGGACTGAATTCTCGTTGTTGTTGCCTCTTTCAGCGCGTTCACTTGCCATAAATGGCCATAAATCCTAACATTGTTTCTGCCGCCGCGGTGGCTCAGCGGTTATGGTGCTCGGCTGCTGACCCAAAAGACGCGGGTTCGATCCCGGCCGCGGCGGCTAGAATTTCTTTGGAGGAGAAATTCTAGAGGCCCGTGTGCTGTGCGATGTCAGTGCACGTTAAAGAACCCCAGGTGGTTCTTTAACCCCACGGCGTCTCTCATAGCCTTAGTCGCTTTGGGACGTTAAGCCCCATAAACCAAACCATAAACCAAACCTAACATTGTTTCTAGTAGGATGTTCATGTCGTCCGCATAGTTTTGGAGCCGGTTGAAGAGGACACGCTCTCTTAGTTTGACTAGGCATGATGTTAATGAAATGGCAGAGAGAGAGACGTGCTTAACCACCACTGCAGCCAGCCCATTCCGCTTTCACTGCCGATGTCTATTAAAAAAAAGGAGGGGGGGGGGGGGGGGGGAGCTGTTTGTAGACTATCGCTTCAGCCACCGAACAGAAAGGGCAGCCACCGAACAAAAAGGGAAGTGAAGCTCTTTTATGGCGAATACCAAGGAGCTGAGTTAGGTCATCTCCGTTTCAGCGCACATGTAACTTTCGTAAACAGCGTCCTAGGTTAACCACTGCTTGGCTTGCATTTTACAGTTACCGCAGTGCATCCGCATCGATTGTGTGCTAGTAAGAAATAACCAGGGGAGGCACGGCGAGCCTCGTTCGCGCATCTTGCGAACGTAGTCGGGTTAGGTTCACAAAGGGCACCTTTGGGCTGAAGTGTGCACACAGTGAACTGGTCTCCGCGGTGTTACGATGGGGCTGGTGAATTTTGTTCACATAGTTGTAAAAAACGCTTCCGGTTGCTGCGCGTGCGACCCAGATTTTACAGATGACGTCAAATGAATCGTAAGTGCTTTCTTTTTTTTTTTCGAAAATGAATTCGTAATATATTCGCAACAGTTTTCTTGAAGCGACATTTCTTCGAGACCTAGGCTTTTTCTTTCCAAGATCACCGGTAGTCAACCATATCTTATGCGCACGAAGAAAAGCCACCATCTCATGTTTGTTCTGCTCACGCATGCAGAAAAACCCGCAAAAGGAGCATTTTTTTACGCACAAGACAAAATCTGAGACGTTTGTCAACGTAGCCTTCTTTATTTACAAAGTCTCAACAGTTCTTCCTCTCACAAAAATGTGCAGTTATGTATGTACAATTAACTTCTACTGAACTAACTTTTTACATCAAGTGTTAAAAGTGACCTTTACGCAACATTTTTAACCACTTTTAGACCGCGCTTGTTTTCAAAGTATGTACACGAGGCAAACTCTGAGGAACAATTCTTTTAGTTATAAACATCCTGGTGGCAACAACCTCATAAAACTGATCACTTTAGCAACGAGGAAGGTGGCCACTTGATAACGCATGCGATGTTATTCTCCGCGCTGCAAGAAATAAACATGTCAACATGGTCGTAGACGTCATCACGTTGCCAGTAGGAGCTCAGAAAACCTTTTTCGTTCTGGATCAAGCTTTGTTTTACGCGATTCCTTAACTATTGCACCTTTATGGAACGGCTGTTAGAGGTGGGACGAGCCGTTAAACGCCAAGAGCGAAAGACACAAACCCGGCTTTCCCGCAAAATGAAAATCGCTTATTCCTTCTTTGCTCTTGCACAGCCAGCATTTTGACATTTTAGCCTCTAAAAAAGTTTGTTTTTTTATATCTCTCAACGCAGGAAAGAATATTTGCACTCGGTTTTTACATAAAACAAAGAGTATGACTGTCTGAATTTGACAGCGAGTGTTCTTACTCTTCCTTCACAATACTAACATTATGCGTGGCTTTAAAATTTTCTTTCTTACTTTAAAAACATGTTTGCTAAAACATTCGGTTCCGTATTAAGTGAAAAGTTCATATAAAACGATCCTTTTTCCAAGTAGGCAAGACAAAACGAAAGCCAGAAGCGTCGGCAACACCTAATGAAGTCATTTGATTCATCAATAAACCTCGCAGAGACCAGCCATGTGACAAGATCGACAAAAAATTGTTATAGAGCATCTTCGAGGGGAGACCTTTAAGCCTAAATTTATGGAAGCTAATGATCCAGTTAACGAAGTGTTATGCCTAACAAACAGAAACAAAAATTAGAAATGCCACCTAAAGATTTCCTCACGTCAGATTTATCTCTCTTCGCTGTCTTCCGGGCTTCCTTGATCGTAGGAGATGACTGGTGAAAGTGCTTAAAGGAAAAAAAAAGGTGAAAAAAAGCTAGCCGTTCAAGAACACAAAGTGAATAAAACAAACAAACAAGGAAACAATAACGACATGAATGACTCGGAATTTACTGCCAACCATTCTCACTCGCAATGCCTTCCTTCCATCCTTGGTTTTCTCGCTTTTACTTTTTACTAATGACTAGAAGAGCTCTCGCTTCAATCTCCACATTCGGTTACAGAACACCGGCGTGGGGCCCGAGTGCCCTGGAATGTCGCCATTGAAACACGCCATACACAGGTTATGGTACACAGGTGAGGTTTTTCACTTGGACGCGGCTTTGGTCAGCCCACTTCGTCTTCACCGGGTCACGCTTCAGGTGGCGTTCACATATCTGTCGAGAGGTCCCAGAGCGCACCAGTCGCGGTAGTCTGGCGCCACAGTTTTCGCGGAAAGCGTCCACGGGTCCCTCACTGCGTGCTGTGTGTCCATCCACCGGTGCTTACTGAGCCCAACTGGCGCGCTCAGCCGCTCCATCACATCACGCACAAACACGGACACTTTTCTTTTTTTTTCTCTTTAGCACGAACGCTGGGGTGGAAATGATTGGATGCGCATGAAGGGCACCCGGCGATCCATGTGAGCTTTCGCTGAGACGATCAGACCTGGAAACAGGAAGAAAAAAAGGAAAGCCAGAACGCTTTGATTAAAAATGACACTTATCCTTTTTTTTTCGTTCTCGCGGCACTGTCCCCTAATCTGCAAAGTGCTTCCTTCGCTGCTTTTGTCTCCACGACACACACACTGTGCTTTTTCTTCTCAACAGCTTCCCACGCCATGTCGGCATTTGATATCCCCGGGTTCCCTTTCGTTTCACTAAGAAGACAAGCGTAGCGGTGCCATGTTCTGACGCAAAACACTCTTTCGCAGTCGAGGAGTGAATACAGCGCCACAGACAAGCACGCACGACCGTGTATGGTATATAAATGGGTGCGGACATCCAACTATTTCGTCAGTCGAGATAGTGCAGCTAAACAGAGCAATAGCGAGCGAAGTGTGAAGAACACAGAACAGTAAGACAGATCCCCACCACTTCGCTAACTGAGACGAGGCAGCGTGGATGTACTGCAGGCGCTCCAGTGCGGCATCGGGAATTGCAACAGCGCGAGACAGAGCACTCCATCTCATTCAATGCTTTGTCGACAGCAAGCATATTCCAGCCAGAGACTCATTGCACGCGCGAGCGATCTGGCAACGCCATCAACACCGCGCTTTCAGAATCATCAGTATCCGCTAAATAGCGCGGTAAGGAGGAATAGCGCAGTGAAAAACTCGCCGCTGTCTTGACCAAGCGAGGTTGTTTTCATTTGCTCTCGCTACAGAACCCGAGGTGTGGTCGCAGTCGCGGGTTTGACCGTCCCTCACATGCGTGTGAAGGGCTAGCTTGCAATGAAGGTTAAGCGCGACCACACTAATGCCGTGTTTCGGTTGACTGGGATGTCCTGAACGCCCGAAAAACGGGCAGGTTTCCTGACGCACTCACATCGTGTCTTTATAGCGTGGTAGACATTTCGTGACGCTAAATAGGCCAAGCTTGTGTAACATGCATTCACTTCAGTTCTGCTTCCCTCCAACTTTTTTTTCTTCTTTCCCCATAAGTTTCGCCTAGGCCTCCCTTTGAGGCAACTATATATCGCTCGTCGGAGATTTTTTATTTCTAGAGTGGAGGGAGAGGATGGGAAGAAAGAAGATGCCGCCGTATATGTTTTTGCGCGCCCAGTAGCTGCGACTGCTGGAGCCACCAGAGTAGACGCTATAGAGCCGGCGCATCAACAAACGAGAAAATAAAGCACGTACACACAGCGCGCAAGCCAGAGGCTATATACGCGAGCTATAGAACGAATGGGAGAAAAGATTTCCGTGGAATCCCGTTTCTGCTCGATCTCACTACGCCCGAGGCTTAAGGATTTGCCTCAAGAAGGGAAGAGCTGTCGCTGCCGCGTGAACCCACTCTATTTTTTTGCCGCATTTTGTCCCCTGTATTTGCAGCGGGGCACATTTCCTAAACCTTGAGCCTGTTCCCTAAGCCCCATTGCGGCTCCTCCGTCCCCCCGTCCCTGCGTCCCCGCCATTGGTGGCCCACTTTATTTCGTCCTTCGTTTCTTTCGCCGCTGAAAGCATCGTGTTTGTCTTTGTTCTCATTGCAAGCTTTTGCACGCCTCTTCGCCGGGCCATTTCTCTATTACACTCACTTCCCGGCGGCTTTCAAGGCTCTGCATAGAGTCAAAAGGGGAAGAGCGTAAGCGGCCATGGGGAGTACCCTCCCCACGCAGGTAAAGGGAAACCCCCCCGCCTGTCGGAAGCTGGAGGAGGAGGGGTGAGCTGCGAGCTGCATCGGACGCCAGTGATACTGGAACGCAGATAACCGAACTCCCTGTCGCTGCCTCTCACGCTGGAAACGATAATGCCTAGAAGAATCCGGCCAAAAAAACAATACAAAAAATAGTAGTCAGGGCTAGCACCGAACAACGAAGGCGGCAGGGACATTGCGGCTTTGTCTCTCCGTTCGGAAGCGGGTGATGGATGTAGGCCGTGACTGACAGGAGGCTTGAATTTAAAGTATCTCCCGAATAATGAGAAAACTAAAAGGAGATGGTTCGCCCCTTTCGTTATTTTGGACTGCGTTTTTGGACAGAAACTGATCGGTTTTTCCTCTACTGCATTGATCGCGCGTGCAGTTAGTGTTTTTTACTTTCTGACATAAGTTTCTCGGGAAGTTTTGCGTGTCGTTTTGGCTGTGCGGTGCACTTACATTCTCGACCAATGTGCTGTCATCTTTTATTTCACTGCACACTGCTTTCATTGCCTTTCAATGTACATTTCTTTTCTTGCCAGCATCACATTTCCGCTGACTGGCCCCCGTCGCAACAGATGTTGCGCAACAAGCACATTTATCTTACCGTGGCTCAACGGAAATAAGGCGATGGTTACTTCAGTAATTCCGGTCTTTACACGGGGTCCAGTGTGCAGCTAAAGGCGCGGGCTGCTTCCCTGTCAAGATGCCACATCTCGGCTCGCAGCTGCCACGGGCCTGGACTAGCGGTAATCCCTCAGCGCAGAACGGTCGCGCAAGGTGCTGCCACGATACCATCAGTTCGGCTTCCGCCGTTCGCCGAAAACGAAGATATCGGATTGCGCAACGGGCGGTTTCTCCGAAATCTAGACTCCCGTTATCCGGATGCATCTATCTCCCTCTCCCCCTTTATGTTTATTCCGGAAAACAAATAAATAAAACAGAAATAAAATGGTCTCAACCTTTATACACTCTACAAGCAAGATGGACGAAGAGATGCTCCGGTTGTCAGAAAAACGGAAACAGAATCTGACATTAAGATAGGGGTACTGAGAACTCTCTGATCGGATATTCAGAGCCTTGGGAGATATTCAGATTCCTGTCGCACTGTCGAATGTCTATCCGCGGTAAGGAATAAGAAGCGCCGGAACATAAGGTTACTATGAAAGATGGATGACGGTATTAACTAGTCGCTAACGGCTTAGCTGAGAGTACAGTGAGCAGCATGACAAGAACCGATCGCAGCAGCTCGGCTGACTTAATGGTGTGTTGCACATTCAGAGCCTATTTTCTCCTTGTTTTTATAGCGGCGCGCGCAGGGCATTTACATACATGGATACGTATTAGGCCTAACGACTAACTGCGGTGGCGCCTCCTTCTTTCATTACTTGGTTGCACGTATTTCAAAGGGCGTGCATCTGTGAATATTGCCCAACTCTTGTGTCGCTGAAGACACCAAGAATATCCCCTGTGCTGGACAGGTGTGAATTAACGAGCAGGCTCAGTCAGCGCAAACAGCTGCCACGGCACTTGCGCTTACTGCACATGCACATTAATGCGGGCATCTCCCTGGAGTGAAGCTAAGGAGCTGGGATACAACTCCCTCACACGGTCCTGTTTTCACCCTTGCAGTGGACGACTCTGTATGCTTTGCTGCAGACAACTACTATTAATGTTATTTCCAAAACTCGTCTCCTTTTTTGTTGATTGCGGGATCCTGGTCGCCTGCAGCCACGTACTTAATTGCTGCACGGCAAAAAAAAAAAGAGAAAGGAAAACAAATGTCTGTTTTCAAGGACGCGCCTGTTCTTGGCAGCAAAAAAAAAAAAACGACTAAAAATACTTTGTCGCTGCAAAAGCGCTTGCACGCAGCCTTTGTAAGTGGCCTGCATTTTTTCTCCAACCCGTCCAAACAATTCTTGCTTGGCAGCCACTCTTTACAGCACTGCCTCGCAGCGGTCCTACCCGCAGCATTTGCGTGCGAGATAAACTCTCCCTCAGCCACCACCGTTTCTCCCGCCAGCCCGTCTTCATTACTCACTTTGTCTCTCGAGATAAAGGACAAAGAGTGCGAAGCTTCGCAATGCACGCACGCTAAAGCTTCTCGAGAAATGAAAAAAAGAGTGAGCCGGGTGGGAAGGGATGCAAAGACACGGACACGAGCAACTGCGAATAATAACCTCGGGAAAATGAGGGAACAACTTTCTTTTCTTTTTCTACATGACTGCTGCCGCTGCTTTTGGTGAATATAGTGACACAGGCACGCGAGTATAGGGAAAGGAGGGGAATGTGGCGGAGTAAAGGAGCGGAGAAAGTAGCGCAGACGCAATGGAATCGATCGAAAGGAGCGAACAATCGCCAGAAGACCGCGCACAAAAGCGGGCGGGTTGCCCCGTGAGGGGGGGAGCAGGGGAAGAGGGGAGGTGGAGGAGACAAGAGGAGGTGAGGGGGATAGAAGGGAGGCTCGCGCCGAGCGGCATCGGATGACGAGAGCCGCGGACGCGATGGGAAATCAATGGAGGAGACCGGATGCGGAAGAGACCCGCGGCGCCCAATAGCCCCGGCATCGGGATTAAACTAATGAAGGATGCCGGAGATCACAAAGAGAAAAATCTTCCCCCCGCGTGATTAGAAATGAGGCTGGTAGCCGCGAGCGTTGCAGCACTAAAAGGCGCACGGAGATATATAGGCGGATGCCGGCGGCAGCGGCAGACGAAATCGCGTTCACCGACGCGCACAACACCGGCTTCTCCTCCTTCAGGGTCCGTCGGCACCGTCGTGCCCTTCGCCGTGCATCCGACTCGGCACCGGCGGACCAATGGCGACCTTGCCGTACACGCCGCTAAGCCTCGCGATTACATCGCTTTCTGCCTCGCGAGAGATCTGTAGAGGCCCCTTTCTTTCTCACTGTGCCGCGACTGGCGTGCAGGGTTTGTATGTACCGGCGGCGTCTTTCTTTCGGCCGGCGCAACCACGATCGAAAAGCCCCCGGCGAGCAGCCCCGTCAGCGAACGCGTACCATTGCGAAATCCGCGAATAGGCAGCGGCTTCTTTCCGGGCAAGTGCCGACGAGGCAAACACGCACACATGGACCCTGTATTGCCCCGTCGACCTGATCATCTGCCCTCTCGGCGTAAGCACCAGCATGCAGTTGCACGCCTTGCTGCGCGGTCTCGCAGTTGTGTAATGCGTGTTTTGTCTATCGGCAGTTGATGCCCGAAAGACACACTTGTGCTCATTCCTCGAAGTTCTTACGTAAACCGGACGAGCAAAGAAAGAAAAATGGTTCTCCAGAGGCGAAAAGAGACGGAGTTTTATCGACTGCTGAGTCAGTGGTACACACACGGACCAGAGAAGAAAAACATGCAGCGTGTAGAGGGTCGTGTGCTCGGGTGTGAAAATATACTCGTCTTTGTCCCATTCGCTGACAGTGTGGAGGGCAGCTTCTCTTCTCTGGCGTACATGTATTTGAGGTTTTATCGGCCTGAATAATGGAAGTGATGAGTCGTCTGTTCCTTTCACAAAAAAGTCACTGAACCCACCAACTTCGATTTAAGCGGCTGTTTGTTCCACTTATGCATCGCAACTCAGCATTTACGTTCTCTCCTTCTCTCATCATTTGTAAGGCTAGCGCAGGCTTGGAGGGGCAAAGAACCACTGCTGTCCGCTTTCGACATCGCTGACTGGTGAATACATCATGAGCGAATGACAAGCACTAACAATACGACGCCTATCTCGTAAGTTTTTATTTTTTGTCTGTAGCTAGGGCTTCTGTCTAAGTTCCAGCTTGTGTATCGCTTAAAAAAAAAGCTATATCCCTTATGACTGCTGTTTTCATATATTTTGTGCGAGAATCAGCGTAGCATTGTTAAACAATTTAAAGATCTTTTTGAACTTGTAGTGGGGAACCGTAGTAACATGTCACTCAAGTGTTAAATGAAGTTACAGTTTTGCTGAAATTAGGCCTTAGGTGCACAACGAGTGACTATGCTGTGTCCTGCTCATGTTTGCGTCAGTCTTTCTTGTGTACATCTTGCTGTAGCGCTATTGCCATTTCAGACTCAAATTCTGTCACCTTTCTCTGGTGCTTTCATTTCAGCCTGATCCCGACATCCTGTTCCCGCCGTGTTTCTTACGTTACCGCAAATGAAGATTGCAACAGCCACCTTGGAATTTTTTAGTTTGACACATGAGCTGTCATCCCACTGGTCGGAAGGCAGCATTGTTCCAAGGGTACGTGCGCTCCTCATAAACTGAGAGGGAACAGAGGAGGACCAATGCGCGGCGTCTCAGCTGTAGCGGCAGGGGTGCACGCACGCACGCACGCACGCACGCACGCACGCACGCACGCACGCACGCACGCACGCACGCACGCACGCACACGCTCTGTGGCCGAAGCAACGCGCGGGCAAGAGTGCCGGCGCCAGATGTCTCTTATGAGAGTCTGGGCCGCTCACAGAGCCATTCGGCCCCACCCTCCGCCACTCCGCCACTCAGCCACTCCGCCACTGCAAACAATATATACACTGAGGCGACCCGTCGTCCACGCACTGAAGTATTTCGGAAACACCTTGCACGAAGCCTGCCGGAATGCGACGGCGGACGTCGATAAAATACGCGAAAAGATGACAAAGGAGAGACACTCCACTGTGGGGGAAACATGAAAACCAATATTGCGCAGGAGCCACTCTGTCATTTTTTTCTTTGTTTTGCTTGCTGTGCTGGTCCTCAGTGCCAGGTTTCGCTCCGTTGTTTTCGTTGTGTCGCAGCTGTCGAGTGCTTCTTATTGACAGCCCCTCACGGCTACGTTGCGGGAAATGTCAGATATCGCGCGATTTAGGTGCTGCGGGAAACACTGCGATCACACAGGGAGTACTTCTCTGAAGTAGCCGAACGCGAATGCAGTTCCACTCAAGCATTAGATGAGAACGGGCTACGGAAAGTAGGCAGTTTAGGTCTTGCTCCCGCATGCATAAGGTGACCAGCGAAATGAGATGCGCACACATTTGAGCCATTTTCTACAGCTGTCTCCAGAGTCAGGCATTGCTTAAAACAATGCTATTCCTACTTCCACTAAAAACTCGACACCGAGCATTTCCGTCAGAGAGCCTTAGTGTTTCAGTATGTGCAAGTGCGCATCTATTCGACTAGTCAGTGGAAATCAGTACAACACATGATCATAATCATCACCAGTCTGACTACGTGTACTGCAGGACAAAGGCTTCTCCATTATCCCTTCATATAATCCTGTCCTGTGTCAGCGGCGGCCACTTCACTCCCGAAAAATTCTTAAGTTCATCGGCCCGCTTTACTTCCTGCCGCTGCCTGCTACGCATGCCTTCTCTTGGAATCCACTCCGTTACCCTAAAGGACCACTGGTTGTCTTGCCTTCGCATTACACCCCCATGCCCATTTCTTCTTCTTGATTTCGACTAGGATATCATTAACTTGCGCTTGTTCCGTTACCCACTCTGCTCTCTTCCTGTCTCTTAACGTTACACCTATTATCTTCCTTTCTATAGCTCACTGCGTTCTCTTCGTTTGAAGTTGACCTATCTTGGTTAGCCTCCACGTTTTGGACCAATAAGTCGGTACCGTTAAGACAGAGCTGTTTTTTCTGTCGAGGGATATTAGTAAATTGACATTCATGACCTGAGAGTACCTGTCGCCGCTCTATCCGATTCTTATTTTCTAGTTATTTCGTTCTCGTGATCCGGATCTGCGGTCACTACCTACACTAAGTAGACGCATTTCTTTACCGCTTCAAGTGCCTCGCTACCACTTCTAAACTGCTGTTCCCTCCAAAGACTCTTGAGTATTACTTTAGTTTTTTTTTGCATATTGATTTTTAGGTCCACTGTTCTGCTATGCCTGTCTAAGTAATTGACAACACTTAGTAATTCAACTCCAGAGTGACTTAGCAAGGCAATGACATCAGCGAATTGCAGATTACTAATGTATTCTCTCTTAACTGTTATCTCGATTGTTCTCAATTCAGTGCAGCACAGACTTACACTAAATTGGAAGCGTTAGTAGAATCTTTCATCATGAGCAGCAACTCACTTTCAGCCCCCCTCGTTTTTTTTTTTTTCATCTACTGCGTTCGCGTCATTCCAAACGATTTTACTAGGTCCATGTTTTAAAATGGTTAGAAATTACACCATCTTCCATGATTATAAGCGAGCGTAACCTCGCTCAATGGCGTTACCTTGGCGCAGGACGATCGCAGCCCGCAATGAGCTAGCATCAACTTAAACCTTTTTGCCAAATTTTCTATGCCCTTGTTCGATTCACGTATCACGACAGAGCGTCAAGTAGCAAAGGAATGTCATTGAAGCCACCGTATACTGCCGAAACATGCACGCATACCCGAGTGTAAAACTTATTAAAACACAAAACAGCGCAAACGAAAGGAATGCTACGCAAAGGTCTGGAAATATATCTGGGCGTTCCTTAATAAGTATTAAACTGCTAGGTTGCGGAAGTTGAATTGCATTATACAGGACAATTTTGTATTATCATTAACAAGTTTTTATGTTGAAAACTGCGTGAGATACATCGGCGCAGTTTGTGCAGGTGGATTATACAATCGGCGAACATTACGATACTGATTTGTATCAATAACTGATTAGCAAATGAAATTAACAAATAAAATTGATATATTTTTTTTTTGGGGGGGGGGGGCGGAGGGGAGGGGGGATGAGGTAATATTTCGAAATTGAAGGCCGTGAACATCGTAGGTGAGAACCGGTTTTAAAATTTCTTAATCAGAAATACGATTCGAACTATCGAACGTAATACGCACTGAAAGCACGTTTGGTAGGCTTTCCCGCATTACATTTTTATATTATGGCGTCGTTCGCATATTTTGGGCAGAAAATACAGACCCTGTCTGCATATTAATGATAGAGAAAAAGTTCATTTCTTTTCGGTTACGACACCACTCGCAAAGGTGCCTTTTTATTAATATGCGGGAGGGCCAGCTCAGGCAACTTTGAAATGAATATTTCTGAAGCTCGATATTTCGAACCCCGTTAACGGTTTAGAAAAAGCACAAATTGGGCTAACCTTTGGTATTGACGCCCTTCAATTTCGCGATATAGCCGTGGCTGCTAATATCTAAACTACAAAACTTGATTACTAAAGTTTGATGAACTAATCGTCCATATATTTAGCTCTATACCGCGCATAATGTCCGCCCTGTGGTGCAATGTGACTGCACAGACAGTACCGACGTCTCTCTCACAGTTATATAAAGTAAAAATATGAAACCTTCTGAAAAAACACTGGGCGGATTGGCAACGAAGAAAGCAGCCATCTACGAGGCAAGGTGTCGTCCACTAACAGCAAGTTAAGTTTCACCCGGAAAACATTTATATTTAACAAAATACTCAGTCCAGCTAACATAGCAACACTTTAGACGCGATTGCAAAGTTATATTTTTTCCGTTCATGGCAATTAATATCCTGGAAACTCAGTCTACCAACCCTGTCAAGAGCCCCAGAGCAAACAACGCATATATTGGAAGTACCCTGGAGTCAATAATGACCTCATTTCTCATCCCTCCACGCATCCTTCTCACCTGAGGGTTCCGGAACTAACAGCAATGATAAGGCGCCACGTGACTACATGGATCTGTGACATCTGATATACCCCGTGATTTGAATAACAGCAAATCAATGAGAAGAGCAAGTCAGAGGAATAGGAAATAAGCGAAGGCGCGACCCGTATATGAGTTGCAAAAATTGGAGAGGGCACTTAAGCTTCACGTTAATTGTATGACGCGATAGCGTAGTGAGTCAATTCCCATGTATGCAGAAGGTCATTCTCTCATTTACATTCATAGATCCCTGTGAGTCCTCATAACCCTCCTGACGAAGTGCTGCAGCGGTTAAGCTGTGTGCCACTGCCCTGCGATGGCAGGTGCTGCCTGCGTTGGGCCTGTGGGGCCCAGGTTGGTCTTCCTGAACGACAAGTAATTGATTTAACCGCCACCTGCCACGGTGGGCAGGTTGTGATGGCACCGAAAAGTAATGTCACCCAGGAGGCCCACCTGCCTCATAGGTTGCTCATTGGGGACGACTTTGCAGAGCATGCCCGTGATTTTTCACTCACGACGCGGACGCCGACAACACCGACACGAATTTTCTGGGAAACGGAGCCTTTAATGCTATCGCGTTAAAAGAAATTAGTTCATTTTTCTCGCTCTCGGAAGCTTGAAGACGATACTTGTTGTTTCTGTTTTGTCCTCCACTATAGCAAGGCACTCAGATAAGTGCACATAGTTTTAGTCAAGGAAATTCGCAATGCTGACCCCCCCCCCCCCCGCTCTCCCTCCCCCTCACACACACCACATAGACACCATTAGAATGCAGGAAAAATCAGGAAAAAAAGGAAAAGAAAAGCACAAGGTGCCTGCCTTACTGCGAGTGCTGGCTTTTCTTCGGCCGAATGGTGTGCATTTTTTTTTTTCCCCGCGACGAATGGAAACAGCGAGAGCAACGCTATCAAAACACGAAACCGGAGAGGTCGTCCGTCTTCTTTTCAAAAAGCTTCTTACGGCACCGTCGAGACAGCGCCAGGGGCCGCCCGAGAGGCCAAAGCGGCCGTGTTCGGAAAGAAGCGTTCGTTTCCGACGACGCTATTCAAACTGCGTGCCCCGGAGCCGCCGGGGGCGGCGGCTGGCCGAACGCGAGAGAATAGAAAACCAAAGAAATAAACACACAAAGAGCGGCGAGAACAAAGCGCCCTCCGCGCACGGCGGTAGCGGCAGCTTCACCGTCCCGGTGCCCTTTCCGCTGGGGAACAACAATTCACGCCAATCCAAAACACACCAGCCAACGGGCTACGAAAGAAGGGGGCGGACGGACACCCCTGAACTTGCAAATAAGGGCCTGCGAACGACGGCCGCGGAATATCAAGCGAAAGGTGGCGGCGGCGGCGGCCGCCGCAAATTTGCGCGCGGCTTCTCCGTCTCTAAACGCAGTGAGCCCTGCGGGGCCGACGCACGCGGCATACGACACGATGGCGCTGCCCTTTCGTCCGCATCGGGAACAAAAGGGAAGAAAAGGGGGACCCGAACCACGGGTGCGCGGGACGGGGGAGCGGATAGAGGAGGGATAGAAGGGATGAGCGGGTTCGAGCGTAGGGAAGAGGAAACGGGAGGTCGTCCAGTGAAAGCATTTAGAATGAGATGGGTGATGGAGCATTGAAGGATACGGAGAGCCGCGCGGCCGACCGGGCGCGCGCTCGGCAGTGACTGCTGCGTAGGATTTGGCTTCTCTTCTGGGCCGGGATTATGCCGTCGACAGAATGAAAACGGTGCAGGGAAAGAAACTTTGTCCAACCGTTTCCCTTGTGTTAGAGCTGTGTATTTGTGAGCTTGTTTCCCAATTCTTTCTTTTTGTGTCTTTGCGCGGGAGCCGGATTCCTTTAACTTCGGCATAGGAAGTTACTGAGCTGTACGCGGAAGGCTGGGCATTCCGGAAACGATACGCGCCCGATCGAGATCCTCAGATGGGCGGCTCTTGCAGCGAGCTCTGTTTTTATTGACAGTCTGCGGCAAGACGTGATTCGTTTAGGAATGAGAGACGCCGGACCCCGATGCAGGCCATGTGCGAGAGCGGCACGGGCTCAGTGACAGGTCGTTCACCTTCATGCACGTTGCGAATGTCTTCGATGGTGGGAAAGACGAGTGCTGATGGATGTAAACAAAGCGCGTATAGAATAACTGTTGACGGAACCTGCCCTAGATAGGGCCGCTTTATAGCTTTCGAATCACATACTCTCAGTCACGTCACGCGAAACCCAGACAACTGCAGGATTTTATGCTTTTCAGTCAGGGAACAAGCTTTCTTGGTCATCATTTAAATTTTGAGGCAAATGGGGAATATTTTAATATTTTAAGAGAACATCTTCATGGGAATGGTCGAATCTTCCGATGCGTAGCCATATTCTGATTTTAAAGTTTGTCCTGCCCTTGTGCCCAGTTGTTAAGGCATCCACAGAAAAAAAATGAGGCACGTTTTTCACAATAAATTGTAGTAAATTACAAGCAGACTACAAGCACCAAAACTTTCGCTTCGAGTTTAACAACTTCGAATTAAAAAAATGCGCTTGTCCACAATTTATGGGCATGCTTTATAATAAAAGCAATCACCCTCGTCATGTATCCTGTCTGAACGCGATCTACGAAACGTGAGCTATAGGTTCGAAGCGTGAACTACGTAGTCGCTCGACTGTTAATTTTTTATAAGTCTGCCAATGTTATTCCGCAATCGGATTTCACCCAGAAAATAAAATAAATCCTAAAGTCAAAAAGAGAAGCGCCTCTCAGAGAGCGTCATATAGATTTAGGCATGAGTAGTAACATTTCCTTACAAAAAAAGTTTAGACAGTCTATAGAGTGTCTGTAGACTTCTGTCTATAAAGTCTATAGAGTGTGTATAGACAAATCCTAGAGAACAGTCTATAGACAATCTATAGATTTATGACCATACACTTTTGGTAAATTTTTGTCTATAGACTATGAATAGACAAAAAGCAATATTTATAGGAAGTCAATAGAGTCAATAAGGAGTCTATAGACTGCCTATAGACCATTTTTATAAGGGTAGGCCCTTAAAGAAAGATAAAGGCTGAGGGCACAAAAATTGTCGTCAGGTACATTATTATGAATCAGATGTTGATTCACAGTTTATTTAGCACAGCTACATGCGATAAAGCACGCCCCCCCCCCCCCCCTCCCCAATGGCATGGTTTGCAGCTTTTGTTTTGCACCTAATTTTCAAGAAAAAATTGTTTCGGTAGGCGTAAATCTCGGCGACAAAGAAAACTTTTACTGCCGAAAAAAACAAACAAAACTCTGATTCAAATAAAGCCGTACATGCATCTTAATTGTTCAGTACTGTATATGCCCCTACTCCTGTCTTTCATTTCTATAGCTCTCCCTTATTTCTTTACCCCTCCCTGTCATCTCGCTGTCCTTTTCATTTCTGCTAGCCGCAGCTCAGGTGCTCCAAGCTTTGATAGTAGATTACGGGGCTAGCAACATATATTCCTTCCAATTTATCCTTTTTTATATATAGCACTAATAATAAAAATTTAATCGTTATCATTCATACGCCTTGTTTGAAATCTGTATTTGTATTGGGCAGTGGCTACAGTTCAACAGTATTTAAACATGCCGGTGACAGGTTGCTTTCAAAGATCGCTAGACGGCGGTGGTAGATGACGTATTTCTGACTGAAGACAGTCTTAGTAGACAGGGAGGTTTTGTCGCACGCTCCTTGGATTAAACCCGCGAAAGACTTTACCCGTTCGCTTGCTACGCTGTTGTTGTTAATTTCTTGCGCAAAAAAATTTGAACGGTGCGCCGAAGTAACAACCATCCCAAAAATGTTGCACATTTAAGCAACAAATCCTCGCCGCACTAGTGTTAGCTCACAGAAGAGAGTTGTGCTGGTGGTAAAAAATTGTTAGCGAGAATGAATGTGCCGCCAACCTAAGCTGTATTAATCACTAGAGACGTGCGGTTCATCTACATAACACGTCAATTATGTTAATGAAGCTTTTCTGCAACAGTGATGAACAAATGCTAACCAAGTTAACCAGAGGCCGTGCCTCCGGCTAATCGCGGTTTGGAAGTTCGGTTTTTTACGTTGTAGGGGTAAGGGCACGATATATCTAAAGTAGAACTACAAATGCGCTTAGATGCAAACAAAGATAGCTGCTTGACAACGCACGTAGAAGAGAGTGAAACTTGGAGCGAAGAGGAAGAAGGGAAAAAATGTAAGAAAAGTTTTCGGCGAGGAAATTAGGCATTCGAGGAAAAAAGAGAAGGAACGTCGAAAAACGGCCGAAATCTGACCGCCTCCAGACGGAAGTGAGGCCGGAAAACGTGTGAAGACGAATGAAAACAAAAAGAGAAGATAAAAGAGAGAGAGAGAAAAAAAAAAAGCTCGCCGCCGCATCTCTGCTTCCACCCTCGCTGAGGTCCGAATTTCCTCCGCTGTTCTCCGAGATATCCGCCTCCCCCGCTCACACCCACACGCCCTGTCCAGTCACCGCCACTGCCGCAAGCCTTCCCGCCGCGCCGGCGGCCGCTTTGGCTTCACGTTCGTCCGCTGGTACTTTGAAAGCGATTTATCGATGCCTCCAGCACGGCAAGAAATGAAAAGAGAGCACTGAAGGCGTCCATTGCCTCGGGCGAGCAGGAGACATAACAAAACAGACAGCATTAGAGAAGGACGCAGCCAAGAAATGACGCGAAGACGGAAGAGTGGCCCGCTTGCTTACGCGAGTGCTGGCGCCGACCTTTCCTGCGCGATGCGCTGATGCCGGAAGCAAGATGTCTTGTTGAGCGAGAAAGTAGGGAAGAGGGAATGGTTTAAAAGAGAAAGCGGGCTGTTTGACCAATTCGGTTTAAAAAGAGACTCGAATGAAGTTGTTAACAAAAAAAAAAGCAAGAGAAGAAAGAATTGCACTGTTTTCCCAAAATAAAAAGGTTGCTTCTGTCACTGGAATACTTCTCCGGTTTTTTAAGACATACCAAGAAGTTCAGGGTGGTCGAGTTCAACGTCGAACTGAGGACTTCTAGGATTATTGCTCTTCAAAGGTGTGGAAGTAGGTCTCACTAGTAATATTACGGACAAACTCGAAAGATAGAAATGTGGGTGAGTTTACCGGGATAAAGGTTCCTGCACAAACTAAGATAAGAAACACGTGACAAGGCGTTTCCTTGCATCATTCATTCGTTTTCTTCACTGTTACTGAGAGGGCTACCAGAATTGTGTAAAATTTCAGACCACTACAGCAAGCCAGAACGACCGCCTTATTTTTTTTTTTTCTGTGGTTCTGGGAGGTTGAAGCTTGCCATTTAGACTGCAGAGCGAATAAAGTAAAAACATTTTACCTTAGTTGCCAGTAGACTTACGGAGAGAGCATATTGTTGATAGTTCAAGTAATTCAAGACAAAGAACGGAAGGGCTCGTTATTTCGAGCAGTCAGATGTAAACCCAAGTGGTCTCAATATTTAAATGTGGCATTCGGAGGGGGGGGGGGGGGGGGGGGGAGTTGCAATGACTGAACGTTGACTAAATGCCATCTGTAATCATTAGCACACTATTGTACACTATTGCTGCCGTTTTACCCTTTTATAAACTCGCGGGCGAAATATTGGTTCAAAATCAACTGAAACAAGTCAAAGCTGTAGCATGTTAATAGTCGTGGTCTTAAATTTACATGTAGCTAGCATCCACTACGTGACACGTACCGGCGCTTACCCGGTCTTGGATGGCCTTTGATAACACTAGGTTTTAAGAGACGCTTTCTTTAGGTACCTCTTAGATGGCTTGCATAGCAATAGCGTCACATTCTAAATTCTGTCAGACCCTCCTGCGCCCGGTATTCAAAAGCTTCAAAGAAAAGTCCCGGTGCACAACCCGATATCTACTTTTTGTGTCCGACACCACAAAAAATAAACTTTGCTCAAAGACATGGAACTCAAAAGAAAGCTCCTCGAAACGGACAATACAACACAAAATATTCTCAAGTGCGGCGCTAATGGAATCGGGTGGTGAAGAGAGAACTCGGAACTCGCTGTCATCACGACGGAGTGAAGAGGTTTTCTCAAGTTGAAAACTAGAAAATATAACGCTTTTAATCATAATGATCAAGTTTAACCGGTGAATAGAAAGAACCATTTCAAATACAAAACAGCAATGAATGAGCCCTCCATTTCTGCAGACCTGACTATAGATGCCAAAGAAAGCAGTACTGCTTTTCATCTCAATAGGACAGCGACTGAGATAAAGTTAACAACGCGCTGAAGTTATCCTTGAAGAGATGCAGAAAATTGAAATGAATGGCTCTACACTTGAAAAACTTTCTACCGCAAGACTTATTGGGATCCTAAAGCAAAGGAACCTAGCCTGAAGCCCAAGTCGCCAGATCAAACCAAAAAGATCTCTCCTAAAGGGCACACATTGGGAGCGGATAAATAAGCCTCTAAAACAGAGAAGAATGTGCAGCAAAGACTTTTTTCAAAGCCATTCCACGGCTTCGATACATTTAAAAGCGAACAATTGGAGCAGTGGAGAGCGGTCTTAACGTTTCCTGATAGAAATATTTCCTTCATTTATACTTTAAATGTGTAACGTATCTGGTCGTTGAAAGGGATTACGTTCAAGTTATTTGAGACGATCGAAGAACGTCGGATATAGAAGAAAGCTGTATATATCCAAAGAAAACCTTGGACGAAACAAGTCATGTGAAACACTTGTCAGTCTGCACATAAATCTGCGGTTTAAACGCGGAACAAGTATCTCTTTTTTTTCTGTTCCTCATCATGACCACTCATATTTGAAAAAAAAAATATAGTTATGAGCATCAACTGCGCCGTGATTGAACGAGTGCAGCAGAGAGTGACTGCGTAGCTTTCAGAATTGGCTTCAAAACTGCTACCGCTTATTCTGGTTAAATTAAACAGCAGCGGCTGCAAGACAGGCAAGCTACCCGCGAGTGACGACAGCACAGATGACAGGGTTTCCTTAGAACCGCGGAACACCCGTCGAGAAAGCATGTTCGGAAGGCGAGAACGGAAATTAGAAATCTTATCAAGCACCACTCAGAAAAGTTAGTAAGGTCCGTCCACTAGCCAATGACAAGAGTCCGATGTGCCATTAAAGTTTTATTTCCTGCTGACCCTGGAAACTCTACGTAATTCGGTTTGTTGCGCACCCGCACGTGTGTGTCTATGTGTGCGTGAATTTTTTGGCGTTAACCCGACCTTGTTTGGTGACGTTTGTACTGGACGGTCAGATATATATGGCTACTATTATTTTTTGCTCTATATGGCTTATTCTTTTGTCATCTTGCCTCCACATCTTACAGTGTAGCGAAGCAAGTCTATTTGTACTATAATAAATCCGATTACATGTATCCGACTTTGCTGGGAGATCAAAACAAACAAACATTATCAATATTAACAGCACGCTCATTTCTGTGACATGAATATTTGAGGGCTGCTGTCAAAGCTTTAGGGGACTTTATTTTATTAGGCTATTTTTTTTCTGCACATGAGGCGCCAACGTCACTTACCTCCCGTGGTGATCTGTGAGTTTGGACGGACAGTGATGAAGCTTTGAAGCAGCGTGGTGGGGCGGGTCGCGCAGGACGGTCAAGAAGAGGTGAGCCTGAAGGCGACGCCTAGCGTCGTAAACAGCGAGCACAGCACCAGCCTCAGTTCCACCGAGACCGGCAGCAAGGCCCGCGATGGAGAGAAGTCGTGCTGCATGGCGGCTCTCTTCTCGCCTGTGGTGCCGCAGTGTGTGATGGGAAGGGGGCAGGAAAAGTAGAAAGTAAAACAAATACGAAGCTGTTAACATCCGCGCCTCTGGATATACACGTACAGAACTTTTGAAAATATCGCCAGCTTCTCCTGGCTTGATCAGAACAATGACTTAGTCTTGAAAGGAGGTCTTGTAACTCTTAATGCTCTCTAGACTCTCTAGACGATTTCATCATCATCATCAGCAGCAGCAGCAACATGATTAAGCCCACCGCAAGACA
The DNA here is from genome assembly GCF_055824585.1 of Amblyomma mixtum. Classification (NCBI taxonomy): domain Eukaryota; kingdom Metazoa; phylum Arthropoda; class Arachnida; order Ixodida; family Ixodidae; genus Amblyomma; species Amblyomma mixtum. Next base: position 23,213,153 of record NC_143016.1, read on the forward strand.
TATGCCCCTCCAATACCTCGAATTAACCCTGTCCTGTGCCAGTTGCGGCCACCTTATCCCCGCAAACTTCTTAGTAGCATCGGCCTTCCTAACTTTCGGCCGCGCCATGCTCCACTCGCCTTGCTTTTGAATCAAGTCCGTTACTCTTAAGGGCCATCGGTTATCTTTCTTTTGGATTACATGCCCTTCCCAAGCAAATTTCTTCTCGATTTCAACTAGCATGTCATTAATCCACATTTGTTACTTGATCCACTTTGCTCGCTTCCTGTCTCTTAACTTTAAGCCTGTCATTGTTCTTTCCATATCTCGCTGCGTTGTCCCTAACTTAAGCTGAACCCTCTTTGTTAGCTTCCACGTTTCTGCCTTATAGGTGAGCACTGGTAAAATACAGCTGTTGTATACTTTTCTCTTGAGGAATATTCGTAAGGTGCCATTCATGATCTGAGAAAACCTGCCAAGTGCGCTACACCCCATTCTTATCATTCAAGTTATTTCCCTCTCATGATCCGGATCAGCCGCCACTACCTTCCCTAAGGAGACATATTCCCTTACCACTTGCAGCATCTCGCTACCAATTTCGAACTGCTGTTCCCTTGCGAGGCGGTTGAACATTACTTTGGTTTTATGCATGTTAATTTTAAGGCCACCCGTTCTGCTCTGCCTATCTAACTCATTTATCATGCTTTGCAGCTTATCTCCTGAGTGACATAGCAAGGCAATGTTATCGACGAATCGCAAATTACTTAGGTATTCTCATCCAACTCTTATCCCCAGCTGTTCCCAATCCAGGCTTCTGAACACCTCCTGTAAACATGCGGTGAATAACACTGCCAAGTTCGTGTCTCCCTGCCTGACACCCTTCCTTAGAATTTTATTGCTGACTTTGTGAAGTACAATGGTAGCTATTTGACGATTTAGTTGGTGGCAAAAAATGTGTCAATCTCATAACATAATAGCGCCATCTCCGCAAGAGAAGTGCACGGCTCTCTCAGTGCCTTTTTGCGTTGACAGATGCATAGATAAAGAAACTTGAATAAAGTGGGGTAATTTGCACTGTGTTCGTTTTGCCGTACAAGGGGCGAGAATAGTGTCTCTTAAGTATGACAGCCTCTTTGGAAAGGATCAAGGTGACCTTACTCATTAGCACCTATAGATACATACGCATCGTTTCCTTTATTATCAATCGCTTACATTTAGGCTGAAAACTGCACTTCAAGCTCTTTCCTGTCATTCTCGCTTCCCTTTACCCGCTTGTTATATTTAGTGACGGTACCAGCATGAGCTGATCCTGTAGGGTGACGCCGGACTGCGCAGGCTCTGTGGCGTGACTCTAGGATGGCATACCACGTCTTTCCAGCCGGAGCGCGCCACATCGCGGATGACTGGTGAACGAGGAATCCGTGCTGCTCTCATTGAAAAGCGGACAATCAGACAGGCATTGATAATACAGGAGGTGCTGTCATATGCTTGTACGCTGTTGTCAAAGCCCCATTATATTATGTCATGCTCACTACGCATGCTCCTCTTCCATAACTGCGCCGCAGCGGTGACTTTGTGGTTATGATGCGGAGCTTCTGACCTAAAAGACGCGGATTCGATCCCGGTCACGCCTGTCGTATTTCGATAGAGGCGAAATTAGAGAGACTCGTGTACTATGCCATGTTGTGCACGTTAAAGAGCCCCAGGTGGTCGAAATCTCTGGAGCCCTTCACTACAGCGTCCCTTATAGTCTGAGACGCTTTGGGACGTTAAAGCCACATAAGCCAAACAAACCTTTAATGACGTATGTAATCTGATTTTAATTCTCTATTGTTATGCATAATAGAGTTCCCGCTACGTGACTCTCCCACTGTACAGCGTCGCAAAACGGCTACCGAGCCAGCATGAAAAGACGCTAGCGTAACGCTATAATGGTGTTTCCTGGTCATTATCAGCGCATTATGTAATGCCAAAGTGTTCACCGTGAGGAGGGTTGCAAAGCATCTGACCGTAATGAGCATGCGGTAGGTAAAGCCGACGCGAAACGTCTATGACATGTAGAACAAAGCATGCCTTGTGTGGCTCCTGGAGATTTCAACAATTTGCGATAAAATCGTCCACCGCATGGCATAAATACAAGACATCGTTAATTGCAATTCAGAACGTGATTGTTCTCAATGATTCTATGTAATTAACCGTCACTTTTAGAAGAAACTTTTGTTAAATAGACTGTCTAAAATAAACAAATTAGGTAATTACGGATGGTATAACTACGAAATAAATGAAATCAAGATAATTTAGCTTTTCGTATATACTGCCGCAGTTGAAGCTTCAACAGACAACTGTATATTAGGCTCAGAATTTAGTGCTAAACAACGATATCATATGTCGTTGTGCAACCAGCAAGGCGTAGCATTTAGCTCTGGCCTACTGTGGCGCTGAGCAGCATTCTGACGTCAATAAACACGCATGATTCTGTAAGAATGTCAACGAGAGCAAAAATGAGCCCTCGCAGGTATCACTCAAGCACAGGCTTACCGTTGAGCACGTGCACCACGACGCTGGTGGAGTCGGCGTTGGATGGGCCACAGGTGTAGTTGCCCGAGTCCTGCGGCCGGGCGTTACGTATGAAGAGGCTGCTGACGTACGCGTCTGGAGGCCGCTTGGCACCCGAAATATGGCCCGGGCCACCCTTGGTCTCGTCGTAGTTGATGACCCGGTCGTTGTGGTACCAGAACACGAACACCGGTGGCTCGGGGCTGTGCTCGATCGCGCAGCTCACGTTGATCGATGAGCCACTGTTGATGAACAGCTCGGGAGCCTCCAAGATCCGGGCCCGTGGCACTGCGTGAGCAAAGGGGGAAGGGTTGCCACGCACAGTTTGAAGAGAAACGTTGTGAACGCGCGCCCCAAAACCCCGCGGCATCGCAGCTTTGGATGCCTTAGGAACAGTCTACTCGCGCTTTCAGTTGATAACCGTGACTAGCGGCTCTTGGGGACTCAGCATTTGGTCATAGTCTTCATACAGAAAGAGTTCCAGTTTCAAGGTTTGCAGGCGCTATGGATATAGCAAGACCGAAAATTCGACGCTGGTGATACTTTAACCAAACCCCCTACATTGCGGCTTTACGAATACCAGAAATGATGCCTGCAAGCAGCCATAATTTATGGAGGTTCTTTTTTTTTTCACAGTTCTAGGTGCTCCATAGCTCTGAGCGCTTCATTTGTTTGTTCAGCTATCTGTTTGTGTCCGCATGCTATGCTCACCACAGGAAACACGACGCGCAAGATGTTCTTCAATAAAGGCGATTTTTTAACGAAATCTTATTTTCCAAAGCAACGCTGTTGAAACAGAAGTATAGCGCAAAGGGAGGAGATGGAGGGGCTGGAAAATAGTTTTGACCCCATTTAGCCCTTAAGCGTGTTTCGAGAAAGGTAAGCAGGATGAGGCGCTTAATTTCCCGAACACATTATACCACAGAAGAACTTTCAATAGGTAGGACTAACCAGAGTAAATCGATTGTCTCCACTTGTGTCTCGTGACTACTGTTGCATTACTGGATTTGTTGCTTCTGACTTCAACATTTGCCTAAACCAATTTTGCACGTTTTACTCATGCGTCTGTTATTATGACCTTACTGCGACAGCCTTACAAGGGCTGAACAAAGTAAACGTAGCGCTCTATTGTCTTCTAACATTTTTCACGCATTGCGTAATTGAAATTTAAGCTATGATACCTGCATGCGGTTTGTGGACGCTTGTGCGCTTTCTCACGGGCGAACAGTGTTCCTTCATTTCTGACAGGAAAGACGTGACTGCACTGAGAACGGTATATCGTACTCTGTTTACTTATGTCCACATCTGTATATCCAAACTTATTTTTTGTTGCTTCTCTGTTTGGTTTACTGTTTATTTACTATGCGTCGTAACTGTGATGTGCTTTTCTTTATTTAAATTCATTCTGCTCATTTCCTTTGCAGCACGAATGCAAATAACGCGAAAAGCGATCGGAAGCAACCTGGAAGTTTGCCGCTGGAAAGGACGTCATTAAGTCCTACAACGTCCGCAGGCACAGAGATTTGGTTAAACGTGCCAGGCGAGTTCTAATGGTCGCGGCTCAATTCCAGCAAGCGCGTCATATATGCGCTATGACCACCCACGGGTGCAAAGCTCGCTAATTCGTTGCGATATCCTCCGGCAACTTCGCAAACTTCGTCCAGGCAAGCGTGCCCCCCGCCTCCAGTCCGCGATCCAACAACGATTAGAGTACCCAACATCCATTTCGAGCACCAATGCGGAAAGCCACTGCCTCAGATTCAAGCTCTCTAATCTTGAATGCGTAATTCGCCGCCGCCTTGCATCGGAAACGACCACTCAAACGTGGGGCGCATGAAACTCGGGCAATGATCGAGCGGCGCCCCTCCCCCTCTCTCTCTTTCTCAAGGACAGGGCTGCGGACGCGTCGAAAGGGAGGAAAGACGTGAAAGATGTTGCTGAGCATGGCGGAAGCACGGACACCCACAAATGAAGTGGAGCGCTCAGTTCTGGCCAGAACTTGATCGATTGTCGCAGCTGAGCTCGTTTTGAGAACAAAAATAATAAAAGAAATCGCCGCAATACATCTTGTCCTTCTGTTTATTGTGTTCAGGCGCGATTCAAAATACTTTATCCATTGACTTTGATCTGTGATAGCCAACGTACCACAATGGCAGCTCACTCCATCTATCTGAGGCATTGGCTCCAAATGGACCACGTTTTTGAGTAAGCCTGAGTGACCTTTCCGGTCCAAAGTCGCAGTAAAAGCCCGAGCGAAGCTCTACTTTAAGATATAAAAAGCTACACAAAAGGAAAGGCCAAATAGGAGAGAAAAAATAAAAGAGTGCGGAGCAAAAGCGATGGGCACCGGCGCAACGAAGAAGGAAACAAGTGTAGGCATAAGTAACATGTAAAACACGGTCGCACGAGTGGCGAGAAAGCACGCTTCCCTGATGTTCGCTCGCAAGACGTCGGAAGGCGGGACACGACGCGGGGCCGGCCGTGTTCGCTGTCTCGGCCGTGAGAAGTTGTTTATCATGTCAAGCACCGCTTCCGCTTCAGGCCTTGGCGGTGCAGACTTACCGAAAGGAAAGGGAGAGAATAGAAGAAGGAGAGAGCGACAGCAAAGGGAGAGAGGAAGACAGGCTTGCGTCGTATGACAGGGGGCTTTGTTTGCTCCTGCGGACGCGCGGCTCCAAATGGGATGAGAGCGAAGTTCGCGTGCGCTGGAGATATCTTTTGGAAACTGGGCCAGGGCGTTTCTTTACAAGGGAGGAAATAAAGTGAGTGATTGTGCGCCCTTCACGAACGCCACGCCAGCTCTGGGCTTCTCTCCAAATGCGCATGTGCTTGCACTGCGAGTCGGGCATTAAACCAAACGCTCGACCAAACAAACCGTCGGTGATGAGCGGAATCGAGCGCGCCGAGAGCATCATTAGAAGCTCTCAAACGCGCCAGCCTTGTAAATGAGCGGACGCTTCGCAAGGTTTCCGCGACATTGCGAGCGTGGCCTAGAAGGCATCAGATAATGCATGTTAAACAGAAAACACAAGGCGTAAATAACTGTGCATGGAGATAAACGAAGTGTCAGAAACTGTTTTCCCATCCGGTAGTGGGCTTTCCGCTAGTCCGCATAGTTTCGTATTGAAGGCTGCCTTTACTTGCTTCTCACAGAGCCAGCTTTTAAAATTGATGCCGGATGCTATCTAACTCCATCAACATAGGCGCCAATCGAACCTTCTCCATTTGTCGGTGGTCTATATGTATTACACTGTTTTCTCTTGTTTTCATTTACCATACCAAACAGCGTAAATTAAGTAAGTAAATATCGAGAATGACAAAAACACTAAAGAATACTAAAGCCGAGTATAATGAACAACAAGCTTCTTGAACGTGGGTTACTACAATTTCGAAGATATAACAGTGGTTGCTGTTTCGCCAATTCGTGACGGGAACGCTCAGTTAGTTATAGTAAAGTACCTAAGCCACGGCATTCTTTTTCTGCTGATTCGAATACGAAATGATTGACTTTGCAGAGCTACTAGTAATCAGGACTAATGGGCAATTCGTAATAAGAACAAGACAAAATTCTTAATACTCGCGCTGTTAGATAATCGTACCTTTATCTGCTGATTCCTTAGTGAGAGCATATCTAACGCATTTGACAATTGGAGGCGTTTTGCTGTTAAATATATCTAGGTCATTCAATAAGTAATGCGACAGGTTTAATTTCCAAAACCATTTAGTTGAACGCTTTTTAAATTTTGTGTGAGATACTCTTGAACCTTGCCACGCCACATCATGGATTCTTAGTAATTACTGATAGACTGAGATGCTGTAACAAGCTTCTAAAAATATCTTTAACTGAGGTGCGTTCGGGAGATCTGTAAGTTAATTCCTTTTGGCGGAAAACGAGACCATCACAAATATTCTGAATACAGGCACTCAGAGAATGTTTACTGACGCTGAACAGTGAATGAAAGCACGATGAGCCACTTAGCGGAGCGTCAGTCATCATCAGAAGATGATGATAATGATGAAAACTTTATTTGAACAAGGGAGTTTTGGACACGTCGGTCCTTGGGCCCCCGCACGGCCCCAGTGCACTCAAACGTTCATGTTCCGGAGGCTCATGACGCTGGCAGCCCGGCACGTGGCGATGGTTTGCTTGGCCGGGTCCTCGGAGCGCAGTAGGGTCTCCCAAGCCTCCCAAGTGGTAAGGTGCTCCAGGCCCCGCGGGGGAGGATCCGCCGGACAGAGGAAAAGAATATGGTCGAGAGTGGCTTTGGGGTGGTGACAGAGGGTACAGGAAGGGTTCGTGTGGACTGGGTGATATCGCGAGCGTATATAAGGGGAGGGCAAAGTGCCTGTTTGGAGCCGCCTCCAAAGTGTCTGATGGTAATTGTCGAGGGAGGGATGAGGTGAAGAGCAAGAAAATGTATCCCATCTTCGGCGCGCTGGCAGGACGCGCACAGCTGTAACGCATGCAACATCGCAACGTGCGGGTACCCTGCGTCGAAATGATCGACTGATCACAATCAAACAACTCGTTGGACAACTTCACATATCTTTTGGCAATGCTGACTTAATTGTCTCACATTTAGGGCATTTAATGGTTCGTGCCCGCTGGGTTCCTGGAAGCGCTGCACTACTTCCGCTTGTTTAGCATCATGTTTGCTGCTCTGCATCTTACTTTTGACCACTGTGAAGTACTTGCAGAAACTTCCTTGGTCATATGTTTAGGGGAGTCCTTCAGGGTGGAGTAGAATTATAATAATGGAGTAATTACTGATTGGCATCTACCCAAGCGCAGCCGTGCTGTAAGAAAGAAAAGCTATACAGCTTCAATCTGCCATACAGACTTACAGGACAGCCCAGGAACTAACGCCAGAACTTCCTAAGTGCGTCGTTCACCGTAAATACTGAGCTATGCGGCGCTGTTCATGAAAACAGCAGCTTTCCCTGCGCATGTAAAGCGGTTGTTTCCATTCTCTGTAATCAGCCTACCCCGCCTGCGTCTTGTAGACGCACCGAGTTCAGCCCCGTGTCGAGTGTGCGCCGTGATACTGCATGCATAAATAATGGCGCCGGTCGAACTATAGATGCGCTGTTTACTGTTCTATGGTCTTTTTATGGCACGGTTCGCAATCATCCAAGCTCTGGGAATTACTGTGCAGTTTAGCGAACAGCCCCCCCCCCCCCCCCCAGACATTTTTTTTTTTTTTGGTGCAACTAACTTTTTAATAATGCATGTTGGTTGCGGGGCAGAATAGCACTGGAATTTGTGTTTCCTGGGTGATTCTTGTCTGTCTCATCATCATTCACAGTACAGGTGTAGCTGAGAACTTCTTAGCTAATTTTCAAGTTGGCGGCTTATAATCTGCATTATAATCTCATTTTCAGTGTGCGCTTACACGTTGCATTCGGCAAATTCTTTCATGGTTAAAACACCATTTGAAGTGCGCGCCTTATTAATCTTTTTCTGCATCCTCATCTTTTCCAGAACTTGTTTCGTCGCTATCCGTTTTTAAAAGCGAGGGAGGGGGGGGGGGGAAGCCTAACATAGTCGAATGTTGCGAGTTTACATTGCGGCTATATCTGGAAAGCGGAGTTGAGTGACCGAATTCTTAGTGATATTTATACTTCAGAACAAACTTGTAATAACGACTGGATAGCCAAAACAGCAACCAACCGCGGGTCTGTGCTTCCTTAAGTATAAGAGACAAGTAGTTGTTTGCTGTTTTGGCTTTCCCAAGAGAAGGCTGTGAAACCAGCAGACAGTCGCTGGCCATTCTGCATACATTGCTTTTTTTATGCGAAGCATACTACTTTAGCTACCACTTCAGCCCTTCACCGTGGTTATGCGCCTCCAAATCACGTGATACATGACGTCACACCACGTGACACGATGACGTCACGACAATGGAGAAACGGGGGCCCACCTAGCGCCGTCGCTGTGGTTGTGCGCCTCCAAATCACGTGATACATGACGTCACACCACGTGACACGATGACGTCACGACAATGGAGAAACGGGGGCCCACCTCGCGCCGTCGCTGTGGTTGTGCGCCTCCAAATCACGTGATACGTGACGTCACACCACGTGACACGATGACGTCACGACAGTGGAGAAACGGGGGCCCACCTCGCGCCGTCGCTGTGGTTGTGCGCCTCCAAATTACGCGACACGATGATGCTTCGCATTCTCCAGGCTTAACCAAGTTAAGCCTCAGCCATTTTTTCTTTTCGTATTTGATCTTTCTCGCGAATATTAACCTGCAACTGGCACGCTGCTAGCCAAATATATGGGAGGGGGGGGACCCATAAAATGGAATAGATTTCAAATAGGGACAAATTACTCACTGACACGTCCACTTAAGCCATGTGAGTAGAACGGAAAAATAAAGCTATACAGGTTTTTCGGAAACGTCACAGTTGAAGAATAATCCGACCTGGTCCGCCGATTAAATACGAGATCAGCGATGGTCCAGGGCTCTAGCCCTAGCAACTCAGCTAACCAGGAAGGCTGGTACGTAAAAGGGCGAGACCGAATTGGCCAACCCGAAGAGGGAAAGTTTTTAGCTTTATCTACTTGGGGGAAAGTGCAAAGTGCCTGAGAAAGCTGTAGAACTTTCCTTTGTGGCAGCATGGCAGCTCTCAGGTGGCTGCTAATGAGTAATTACTTCCTAATCAATTTCCACACACCCCTTGGGAGTTTGCCTAAATACGTTGCGCTAACAACGTTGCCGCTTCGAGTTGATCGATTCGACGTCGCCTTCCCTTCTGCAAGCCGTTCTCGCTAATTCAATAAAGCAAAAAAAATGGTTCGGTTTCAACGTATTTAAACCGAGTAGACCTGCGTAAACATGTGTTTAGCCCAGTTTGTTCACGGTTTTGCATTGCTGGGTGGTTGGCACGTCTGGCGACTATATTAGACTTAGGTTAGGCTCTTAACGACGTTAAGTTGATCTGAACTGTTTGCCCCGCAAATGTGTGTTGATGAAGGCAACGATGTGCAATACACAGCTCGAGAGTGTGTTGCAGTTTAACACGAGGCGTGCTCGGCTGCGGCGATAGCACAGTGGTCTCGTGCACTGGCCAGCGAAGCTGACCTCTTCGCGCCGTCGTGGCTCGATACCCGGTCGCGAAAATATTTAGTTTGTTTATTTAGGTCAGGCTTCGGCGATGTTTCGCAGCTTTGGCCGTTAACTAGAGCTTTCGCCTTAAAGGGACACTGAGGAGAAATTGAAGCTGGCTTGTATCGACAGAATACCAGCTCCTGATTACAAAAACGCCACTCATACTGACAACAAAGCTCGTGTAACGTAGAAAAGAGCAAGAACCAAAATACAGGTATCGCCGCCACAGGCCAAACTCGCAAGTACAAGCGTGATGACGTCATAGGACAAAACGGTGTTGCTAGAACCAATGGTTCTAGAAACACTAGAACACGAGACTCATGAATCACTGAGGCGCAGCCAATGCATGCGCAAATCTCCTTGACGTCGCCAGATGGCGCCACGTGTCCGGCAGCTACGCGCGCGTCTGCAGCATCGGGACCAATAAGCGCTTGCTCAACGGCAGTAGGCGGGCTCCCGGTATTCCGCTAGCGGTAACAAGGTACACGGTATGCTAAAGGTGTCTATTTGATAGAACTTCGTTGACGACTTCGAGAACGGGATCCATCGTAACGCTGGCAAAACGCCGGTGCAAACGTAAACGAAGCGACGGTAGCGACGGCCGCAATAGCTGATAGATGCCTTCAACGTGCGGCCGGCGGTAGCTTTCTTTTCGGCTGCTGCCAGGCCGCACTGCTGGCCGTCAGAAATCACGGAGTCTGCGTTACGTCATGTGCACGTCATGTTTGACGTCACTTAGTCCTGTGTCGTCATAGGAGAATTCGAAGTTTGAATCAGAGCGGCGGGAAAAACTTTTTCAACTTCGAATCCAAATTTCTTAGAAATAAATGCATCTTTCGCTGCCGGCCAAGTGGCAACAAAGCCATGAAATGCCAAACTATCGGATTTTGCTGTAAAAAAAAATATTGATAGAGCTCTCCTCACTGTCCCTTTAAAAAGCCATCCTAGTCGGCTTAGTTGACAGAGCGACTGTGCCGGGCAGGCAGTGGTGCCATCATTATTATCATCATTTATGAACCCTTAGGGGTCCCATGGAGACATTACATAAGGGGATCGAACATTACATGTTCGATCCCCGGACCAGGAGGAAGATTCCTGGTAAAGGAGGGCGACTAACAATGTATGACTATGTGTCTTGCTGCACCTAGCCATGATATGCCTTTATGGCATGGTCTCACGTAATGACCACCAACCACGTGCGTAATGACCAGTGGTAATTTGACCTTGACCTTTGATGTTTTTTACCTTCGCGTTTAGAGCTGAGATTCGCATCCCGTGATGTGGCGTCATGCAATGACTTAGCGATGACGTCACGCCATTCCTGGCTATAAATACAGCCGGCTTTGCTTTCGCTCTTCTGCTAGGTTCAGCCAGTTTGAACCTCAACCAATTTTTGTTCCTTAGGTGAAGCTTTTAATGCTGACACACTAAAAAAATGAATTTCTTTCTGCCAATTAAAGTGCTCGCCTCGCCAGCTTCGTGTTAACGCGTATAATTTTCGGGAAACGCGTTACAGTTTGTGTTGAGATTCTTGAGACAACGACAGGGTGCACATATCTTTTTCAACATTCTAGTCAGCTTCTAAATTTGCGGTTTTGGTCGGCGCTCCACATATTTATGTGCCTGCACTATCCATACCCAGCAGAGTGGACTAAACGCTTTTCGCCTTTCAACTTTGAAAGAGCACTCGCATATCGGAAACTGTGCCGCAAGCAGCGCATTCGCAAGAACTCACGAACTCAAGTGTAGCGTCAGTTCATTGCACATTAAACAGTGCTGGAGACTCTAAATTATTCGGAGCATGTTTACTCGGAGGTTCTTTACACTTTGAAACTTGGATTTAGGGCGTAATATTACGTTAGTTTAAAGGGTTCTAGAAAACCTTCCGAGGAGAGCACACCAGTCCGCTCATTCACTGCATTCTGTTGTCATGAGCCCCTGAGCTAAATGATACACTTCTACACGCAGCAGAGGACCCACAATCGCGCGCGAAAGTTGGCGAGTCTTTTCCGGCGATTTTTTTATGCTCGCAACCTCCTGTGTCACACCGCACCGGCGTATACTAGTTCAGAGAAGGCTATTGGTTAGATTATTTCAGATGTCAGGCAGCTACCATGGCCTCGGCCTTTAAGTGGCGTAGTTCCGGCGGATCAGGAAGCTCTGCCCCAGCAGTGCGGCCAGCGGAGGAACGCCGATCTTCTATAGTCGATTACAACTTAAGAACGAAGCAGCTTTTCCCCGTCAAAGGACCCCCCTCCAGCCAGTGGCGTCGGCCAATTCTCATGACCCTGCTGGGGTGAAAATGCAGGGAGCGGTGCCACAATGGAGAGAGGTGCCTATTCCCGACTATGGAAAGAGGGTACTATCGCCTTTTATCTACCACTCCCTGCTTTGTCACACTGGCAGGGTCACGAGAATCGGCTGACGCCATTGCCTGGAAGGGGGGTCCTTTGACGGGGAAAAGCCGCTCCATTCTTGAGTTGTATCCGACTATAGCGTGCAAAAAGTGACGAGAGGAGAGGGAAAGGCACGAAGACGCTGACCTTCAAATTTTAAGTACAGATATCGCATCTTCTACAAACCGCATCAGAAAAATTCTTGATGGAGGATACTCGTGGCGTCCTTTAATATCCCAGGCACAACGCAACTTAATTTACAGCCCCCCCCCTTGAAGCAGTATCTGCAGTCTAGACTAGCTTTAATGACAGTGCGATAAGCTGAAGCGGGTTTTCACAGCGCACGCCGTGCCCCTCTCGCCACCGATCCACCCCGTGATCTTTCGCATACGCACCCAGCACGGTGAGACGCACGAAGTAGGAGATGAGCGGGTGCATGTTGATCTGGCACTCGTAGTCGCCGGCGTCCGTGGGCTGCACGCGCTTTATCTGCAGCATCCAGTCCTCGGAGCGGTCCATGTGCACCGCCTGGAACCGGTCGTCGGCAGTGTACGTTGTGAGGCCCACGGTGAGCACGTGGAAGTCGCGGCGCCGGATCCACGACACCTGCGAAGTAAGGCGAGGCGAGTTGTTATCCTTTCGCAGTCGCGTCTTCACATGATGGAACGCGTCGCTGGGCAGTAAACAGTGACTCGTATATTCATGTCCCACACTATGTTTCGCTACAGCGTGATGATCCATTAAAAGTAAAGGAAATTCTCTGCAGATCTCTGCAATAATTTTTTTCCAAAGGTCTATAACAAATTGAAAGAGGCTCTCTGAAGAGGTAGCACCAATTACGTCAAGCGATTTATTCGCTTCATCTCAGTGAATATCTCGTTCTTGGGCTGTAGTGATGATATGTCGCGATTGCATTGTCTGTATAGCAGTTTGTTGCCTGTTTTCACATGTATTTTGACGTATTCCCCACCACTGTAATGCCATTTGTGGCGCTGTGGGTATTCCAAATAATAAAATGAATGCTCATCTTGAAGTACTTTCAATTTTCACCCGCGTGCTTGTGCAAAATAATGGGTTGGCAGTGTTAAAGCGTGAGGAAATTTAATATTGCAAACCTTCGCATGAATAAAACAATGAGAGGCAGCTTATACTTAATTCAGTCTCAAACCTTCGGAATATCTTGCAGGGCCCTAAAAAGTCGTTGACTCAGATAAACAGGAACAATATTAATAGGAAAGAAAAAATACAGAAATATAAAGAAAAGTGGAAGTCAGACATGTATTACAGCGTGAAAACTGCACGGCAAAAGTGAAAGGCAAAATGATATAAATGGACACTTCCGTTCGAAATGGAAGGTTCCCGATTAAAGGTACCATGAAAGGAAGGCGGAGGGGTGAGTAGTTTGCAGGTGTTTAAATGAGTGGAATCGTGGCGTGCTAGGATTCGGAACCACGACTCTTTTTTATTTTTAATGTGGTTCTCAAAAAACGTAATCTGTGTCGAACTGCGCGACGCCTAAATGCTCGTTCATGCGGTCACTTAGAACGAACTTTAATCTTTTTTATTTTACCAATTTATCTTTTTTTTCTCCGTTCTTCTACCTCATATACCGCCTCCACCTGGGCGAGTTAACAGGGTTAGTCCTCCGCGAAGTGCCGTCTCTAAATGGGCGAAAAATAATTAGAGCGTTGCGCCACGCCGGTGCGCTTGGCTTCTTCATTCGTAATGGCGGCCTCTGTGGACCGTGGATGAGTTCATCGCTCCCGAAACGGCCGCGCACAGATAAGCGCCGAAGGGACACGCCCCTACAGTGAGTCCCCGTGTGCACACGAACGCACACACACACTGCGAGACGCGTGCCTGATCCCGACGACACGGCAGCGAGGCCAGTTGGCCGCGCGGCTGATGGGAACGGCATGCGGCGCCAACGGCGCGGAGTCACCCTAAATGAAATGTGCGAGGGACGAGAAATTCCACGTGCCATAAAACCAGCCTACGCGGCGAATTGACTTTCTAAAAAGCCTTAAGCCGCTCCGCCTACGCGTTCTGCATGACATCGATATTGATGCTAATGCGGTGCACTTAACGAAATTCGCAGTTCATTTCTGCGCATACACTGTAGCATATAGAAAAAGATAACCCTGGGCTCGGAGAGGTAGCTTTAGTACCGAGAGGCCGTAAAATAGAATCCTCACGAGATTGTCGGCTGTTCTTCTGTTTTTCAGGAGTGGACTAGCTGAACCTTATGTTATTTTGTTTGTTAGAGAGCACTCAGGTTAAGGGCTTCGATCGGACTTCTAAGGCGGCAGTATTTTAAAGACGTTACTAGAACGGTATCAAAATAACTATAGAAACATTTGTTCTTGAGAACAAGACGAGATTACAGTATAATAAATTGTAAATTCGGTCCTTTGGTAAATATAAACGATAAAAGCTGCGTCCCCCACAAAAAGAGAGAGGAGGGTGAATTCAGAAGGAGAGAAGATTTTGCCCGCCGTTAACATTGTTCGTTTGTTCATTTTTTGTTCTCATTTTGAGGTACCGCACTCAAAAACGGACAAGCGCTCCTAAGCATATCTAAGTTCTGCACGGGGGTCACGCTTAGAAATGAAGCAGCTATTGCTTTGGTTGCAGACTTAAGCAATGGCAGTTTGTTGTCGCTTCCGCCATCATTTGGTTAATGTGAAGGATTGAAAAAATAAATGGCGCGCACTATCAGATAACTTGTAAGCGTAAGGCACTGCGAAGCCAATATTGCTGTAATAGCGCTAATAGTTTTACGCATAGAACTCGAATTTATAGTCGCATCTATCAGAATAATAATAATAATATTTTGCTGAAATAACAGCGAAGGAAGTTTGATTTCAAAAAACGCACACACCGACAAACTTATGCAGTTTATCTTGCCTCGTGTGACTGTGATAATGATGATTAGAAATAAATTGTGTCCTCTTAAAAGTCATTATTATTGCCAATAAACGGTCGAGGAGCGCAGGTACTATGACCATGTCGGCGGAGTAATAAAATGGGTCCAAAAGAGCTTCTCTGCATTACAAAGTCCTTGAGGAGCTTTTGGACACGAACTGATTCATTCACCTCGGACAATTTTGGAAAAGAATAGAGAGACGCAACTAAGCAAAGACAGCGAGCTCAGCCTAGTGTTATGCCCGGTCGGCTACCGAGCACACGGGGAAAGACATAGAGAGAACGAAAGAATAGAGTGAAAAAGAGAGATAGAAGAAAACTCTTGTCCGCCTTTACCGTGAGTCCGTCATTACGAATAAAGTAATGAAGAAGACGCCCACTGCGTATCGCGTGATGTCTTGATCAAAAGCTAACACGGCCAAATGAGAAACCATTCAATATAAAAATAAAAAAAATATTCGCGACTGTCTCCTCTCCTCAGTCCTCCATTGGGCCTAGCGGAGAAAGCTTCCTCTTTCATGAAACCATAGCTGGGGCTTAAAGTGAACCTTTTCTGATCCCGCTCAGTACGCAGTAACGACGCCACAAGCTGAGAACCATTAGCCGTTAATATTTACATTCGATGGTTTGCGATAAGCGCAATGTCTTTCCAGCCTTTCGCTGTTCCATTGTTCCTTTTTCGGCGTAACCCTCAAGCACGTGTTGAGGCTGTTAAAGGGGATGAAGAGAGGGTAAACAGGGGCTGGACGTTCTAAACGACGCAACGAAAAACCTACTCATTCGGTAATTTCACAACTAGAAGAGAAAATTTGTACCGTTCAGTAGTAACAACCAAAAATCGCAGTTCGTTGATAGAAGCGAAAGAGTGCATTATAGTTGACGGACTTTGTAGGTAGGAATGGGAACGAGAGACGCGCCTTCACTGCATTCAGTTCCTTCTTTTAGAGTATGAATGCACTGTTGTCAAACACAGCTTTCCGACAGCTCCGAGAATCTGGGTCAGCATTCAAGTGACTTCTCTGATCGCAGAGCTCTGTTATGATTGTTAGTCATTCCACTTAAGCTTCGAAATCGTCAACTGTGCGTACGTAAAGTACTAAACTTCGGTCATCGCATTCTTCTTCCATGCACATGACTTTACTGTCTTCATTGCTAATTTTAGTGCACGCTTTTACGCATTGCGGTGAGCGATATTGCCAGTCGGTTCGTTAGGAATGGGCAAAGTAGCGCGAAGAACACAGAAAATATAGTCAACGCGTGTGCGTTGTCTCCTTCTGTCATCCGTGTTCTTCGCGCTGCATTGCCTGTTCCTTGTGCACTGCAACAATCGTCATTACTACCGCTGCGCACCCATGTCCTTCATTTTTTTAACTTCTTGATTTCACAATATTTTCTGTTCTGAGCTTAACATTGTTACGCGCTTTTACATTTCCACTTAAGTTTTTTATGTTTGCTACCACTGCTCTCTTGTCTACATCTTCGTTTCTTTATTAATGCGAAAGCATTATATGGTTCTGTCGCGTCAAAAAAAAGTGCTCGCAAAACATGCCCGCCAATTTTGTCCGCCTAATTACGTCGTTCTCTTAAAGGAGCATAGACACCTAACTTTTGGGTGCTTTCTCTTTTGTAATGAGGCGTAAGGCATTATTATACATGAATTACCACGTGGTATTCTCCTGCGACAGCTAAATAATTTATAATCGAATTTCTTTCTCGTGCTATTTCGGTTTAGGGTTCAACAGCCCAACGATGGCTGTGACGTCAAAGAGAGGTTACAGGTCACGTGAAGCATGAAAAACTGCAGTGTAATCGTGGCTTCTACATACATTGTCATTGCAGTGCTTGAGGAAGGCTGACTTCAGCATTATAGGGAATTAAAACGTTGAAGCAGCGATTATATCGCATTTTTTTTATGCCTCACGTTATCTATTACCTCTCTTTGACGTCACAGCTATCGTTCGGCATTTGAAACGAAAACCGAAACAGCGTGATAGAAAAATTCGATTATAAATTATTTAGTGGTCGTAGGTGAATAACACATGGTGATTCATGCATTGTAGTGTCTTCTGCATCCTTAAAGAGAAGAAAACATATTACAAAAATTAGGCGTCTATGCTCCTTTAAGATAAATATGTGAAAGTGTGATAAATTGTTGTCGAGGGAAAATCCGGTAAATTAGATCTAGTTAGTTATTTAATGAAACGCGAAAAACGCAAAAAATACACTTAGACATTAAATAGCCATGGATGTCGATATAGTGCATGAATGTCAGAAAAGCCACGGACGTCAATATAGTAAGTGGACGTTTTGCTTTCGCATTGCTATAATGCGGGTCGACGCAGTGATCTTAAGGTTTTTTAGGAGAGTGTCAATTATTCCCTCTCAAAAGATGTTTGCATGTGAAATGTTTTAATGGTTTTCTTCTTGCACCTATTGGTCGGCATGCCTATTTCTTGCACCTTTTCGTGTTGTGCTTGACCATTAAATGTGGCCGAACTCTGAAGCTTCGCCCAGTTAAGTGGAGCTCTTCCTTCGATGCCTTCCACTTCTTGAGGTTGCAATGCAATTGTCAGATTTTTGACGTCCTTTAAGATCAGGAAGTGATAACAATGGCGTCACCATAACCGTCATCGTCATCATCAACTTCAGCCTATTTACATCCAGCGCTGGACATAAGCCTTCTCCCACTGACCTCCATTAGCCCTTTCCTGCATGAGCTATGGCAAACATATTCTCGCAGACATCTTAATGACGTCTACCCACATGACGTCTTTGCGGCCTCCTTGTGTTATTACCTTCCCTTGGAATTTCCTTCATTACATGAAGGCACAGCAGATTACCTCTTCTCCGCGTTACCCGCCCTCCCCATGTTTCCTTCTTCTTCTTGGTTTCAGCTTTCGTTATCTCGCACTCATTTTCTAATACATTCTACATTCTTCCTCTCTAGTGACCTTACCTCTAGCGTCTTCCTTTGATGATAGGGGTAACAATCAATGACAAGAAGCGCTACCATAATCATCATGATCAGCAGCAGCACATGGAAGACGCCCACTGAAGGACAAATGCCTGTGCCATATCTCTCCAGTTTACCCTGTCCAGTTAAACATGGTTTTATTTAAACAGAACTCATTATCATGTTCGTCTGGACGGCGGGATCGCGTGATCTCAACATCACCGCATCTCCCTTGTAATGCACGCAGCAAAGCTTCCGGTTGCATCTCCCTTGTAATTCACGCAGTGGATGAATGCAAAGCTTCCGGTTGCGAGAGACTGAGGCATAGGGGATGCTACCTATGAAGCCGTCTGTACAAGTAAAAACCTTGCATGCATAATTGCTGTTAAGGGTGGATTAAGTTGTTTACTAACTCAAGGAATTTTACAGCATTGTGAGTAAAGTAAGTTTGCGATAAAGCCACTGAACTGAATTGACAAGAAAAGTTAACATTGCAAATGCATCAAAGTGAGTTTCTTTACAGGCTCTAAGGTTGATCAAAACCAATCAGCCAAATTATGTTCGATTCATCTTGAAACCTTTAAAAATACTTGCTACCTACAAAATGGCCCTCGTTAGTTGCTTTTGTTACCGATGCGACTCGCCTGGCGGAATTCTTGCCGTAACCGCGTTATCGCGCCATAGCATACAGCGATAATGCTTATATAGTTGCTTTTATTGTTGGTTTTTATGTTTTAGTGTTTATCAGATCGTGTCGTAAAAACACTAAACTTATTTGGCAAAAGCGTTGAGATAAGTTTAATACTTTCTCGAGACACCTGCTTCATTTCTAAACAGGTTTTCGTTTCAACTTGTCCATTGCATACAACTATAAAGAAAGCGACTAAACGCTTAGCATCGTCGTTCTCATTTACGTAAACGGCATTTGCAATTTTCAAACCACTTGTAATGGTTTTTACCAGCCTCCATACAAAGTTAACGGGCCGACTGCGAAGATCTGCGGCAGGCCAGCGAGTCCGAGTGCGTAACCGCGTAATGTCGCTCCGTGTGTCCGCCCGCATGCCATCCGCCCTGGGGCAGGCTATCTGACGTGCCATCTCGACACATTCGTCTCCCGGCACGCCTCAGGCGGAACGAACACGTCACACAGCGTGCTATTAATTTGAAACACCTCAGTCACCCCGGCAGAAGGGGTCGCGTTGGTTGACGCCGCTATTTTTTGATGCCCTCTGAGCACTGACGCCAGTCGCCTTTCCGCTTTCCCAACAGGGCGGCGCTGCGCGACAAAATGATGGGATGGGCGACTGGTTTGCTTTGTTTTACTCGGAGCCGCTTTATCGCCAGCAGCACTCCGATCAATTCGCACCCGGATAAAACGACGGCAGTGTCCTCTCTCTGAACCCCTGGGCGACGAACTTGACTCTTTCTGTCTCTGTTTCCTTTGTTCGTTCAAAGACTATGGCAAGATGAGTAGAGGGAAGTGTGTAATGAGTGTTTCAACACCAGGTCTAGACAACGCTCGAGTCCGTCGTACAGAAAGAAAATGATATCTCGGGCGTTTTTCTGCTGTTCGACTGCATTTGGTGTGATGTGCGCGTCGAATTAGATTGACAACGTAATCATTCAGCTGCCATGGTGGCAATATGTTACGCTTGTCTGAGAAGTTTTGCCATCTATAAAAGCGAAGGAAAGTTTGTCAATTTATATTTCCGACTACATCATTGCCCAAACGCGCTGC
Source organism: Amblyomma mixtum (assembly GCF_055824585.1). NCBI lineage: Eukaryota > Metazoa > Arthropoda > Arachnida > Ixodida > Ixodidae > Amblyomma > Amblyomma mixtum. The sequence continues at coordinate 23,232,817 of NC_143016.1, forward strand.
ATTTTTTCTGGTTTGGTTTGGTTTATTGGGGTTTAACGTGCTAAAGCGACTCAGGCTATGAGAGACGCCGTAGTGAAGGGCTCCGGAAATTTCGACCACCTGGAGTTCTTTAACGTGCACTGACGTCGCACAGTACACGGGCTTCTAGAATTTCGCCTTCGTCGAAATTCGGCCACCGCGGCTAGGGTCGAACCCGCGTCTTTCGGGTCAGCAACCGAGCGCCGTAACCACTGAGCCACCATATCGGGGCGCATTTTTCTGATGCCGCATAGAAAAAAAAATCTCCCTTGCGAAATTTTGAACATAAAAACTGCGAAACTTTGAAATTGAAAGCTTTATTGCGTCATGCAATGAGAACGTCAAAAGTCTGCTAGCGCAATAGTACGCGCATTTGCGAAGTATAGAAAATAGAATTGTATTAGTGCAGATCTGCGTATATTCATGCTCTAATTCTGCCGGTAACAAGTCTAAACACTGCGTGCGAATCCTAGCCCTGTCGAGAGTGAATTGTGGATCGCTGCAAAATAGTTTCTTGATGAAACTTTGATATTATTTAGGAGGAAGCATGCGTGTCGTCCTTTACATTGCTAAGAGGTGATGTTTATATTTATAGACAAAAAAAGAAAAATATTGCAGGGGCTGTGTAAGTACAAAGTTTTAATGCACGAAGCCGCGAAAATATTTCACATACAAGTGAGAAGGTGTAAGCTGAGCATGTTACCACTGTACAGTGTTCTTTCTCTCTCTTTTTTTTTTTGAACAGAAAAACATATCACTGCTTCGAGTTGTCATAGCACCAAATATATTGCTTCAGTCAAGGCTTGCCTCAGATGGTGAGGATAAAGCCCCATCTTAAGGCCACAATGTGGCACTACAGAATGGGTGTGAAAAAAAGAATCGCTGTTGTTTTCACCTCCTATTTTCGACGCAGTCATAAACACAAGCCGCTTTCAGTTGTGTTGTACTAATCACCTGTTTTGCTTTTTGTGTGGAGTGAGCTTCAAAGGAGACAACCCCAAACTCCAAACTTTAAAAATTCGAGCTTGCCCATGGCGACTGTAAAATAAGTCAAGACAATTAAAAAAAAAAGCCATGTCCCTGGCAACACATTAGTGCACAGTAATTGTCTTCAAAAGCTTGTTTATACAAATATCTTTTTTTTTTTTTGGGGGGGGGGGGCGGTGCAAACTCCTTCACCACTCGGAGGACGCACACAACAACCAAAGATCGCGCTCCATTTTTCCGCACGTGTGACTCCTTCACAACCGTTCAGGAAGCAACAACATGCCTGAGCGCCTACCTCCATGATGGCCTAATTGGCTGGAGTGCTTTCTTCTCAAGTTACGCAACTTTTAGCTGAGACACTGATGACATTTTTTTTTTCTGTTTGTTCACATTGGGGCCTCATCGATTCAGACAGCGGGACAAACAATACGTACTGACCTAGAATGATATCCCTACCCCCTGCTTTCTGTATGGGGTCGATTCTGTGCTAATTTCGTAACTTGGACCACACCGTGCTGGCTTTGGAAGAACCAAGACCATCTAGGCCTATGGTGCCGTCAGCCCTAGACAAAATATTTCCGCTTTTGTGAGCGTTGTTGTGCCATCGCCCATGTGCTGGAGTACATTGTAGATTTTTAGTGTTTTGAGCGTGAAAGACATATTCCACTCGCTTGTTAGGGAGCCACTAAAGCATCCGATGTGTCATAAAATCCGGGCGACATCTCTCGTGACACGGGGTTTGCGATGAGAATCTTGGTTTATGTGTGGCGAATAATTTACTAGCTCCATGCAAATGTTTGCAGCACGAAGTGAGAGGATATATCTTCCGCAAATAAAAGCCCAACCTTCCGCAAATCAGAGCCAGCAAATAAAAATATTGTGCAAGGTTGAATAATATTGCTATGGAAATAAAAATTATAGGTGTAATGTTTAGAGACCTAAAGCAGGAAGACTATGTGAGGGAACACACGCGTATTAATGACATCTTATTCGATATCAACAGAAAGAAATGGGCTTGGGCAGGGCATGTATTGCAAAGGCAAGATAACCACTGGTCCTTAAGGGTAACATAGTGGATTCCAAGAGAAGGCAAGCGTAGCAGGAGGCATCAGGAAATTAGTTGGGCGGGTGAGATAAAGAAGTTTGCGGGGATACGGTTGCCGCAACTGGCGAAGGACAGGGTTAATTGGAAAGACATGGGAGAGGCCTTCGCCCTGCGGTGGGCTTAGTCAGACTGATGATGACAATTTGTAAAATTCGAAAACTGTGAAAATTCGATAAAGAAAGTTCAAGACCAAATTCAGAGGCATTTAAAGACATTTAAAGTGACATTACTTTTCCTGCTCTAACCATGTATCCGAAATTAATGATCGGGTTCAAAGCAAAAAGGATACATCAACAACAATCACAGAAAAGAGAAATGCCTTAAGAAAACATTCAGACCGGTTTCATGCTGGCTTTCTTCGACCTCTGCTTTCTTTTCTTGTTTTTTTTTCTTTAGATGACTTTGTTTCTCTCTGCCTGTCGCTTTTTTGTCGGAATTGCTCAACTATGCCTAGGGAGAAAGCCAGTAATGCGTTGCCGGCGCACGTTCTTTCAACGTGACTTCGAAGCTCTGTAGCAGTTTGCCGCGGGCATAGGCTGGCGAGACGGCTCTAGCTTAGAGCCTCTGGCGCATTTTGTATCTCCCAGGAGATGCTTTGGGACCTGCCTTTTGTCTCCTAGGCGACAGACTCAACAAAGCGCTTCCAGGGAGCATTAAGAAGTCATTCACGAAGCGAAGAAAAATGTATCTAACCTTTGTCTCAATGCTACGCATTTTCAGTGGAAACAATTGATTCGAGACGGTGTAGAACTACTCCTTGCAGAAAAAAAAGGCAATTAGGTTTTCAATATATATTGTTAGTTTGTCAATAACTGAGCAATACACTGATTTCTAACCCCTGCATTGCACTGAATGCTAACAAGGCTAGTTAAACAGGCTTAGAGATGCATTCAGTAGAATCCTTTGGCTGAATTTAAAGCATTTCACAAAAAGTTAACAAAAGTTATAATATCCGCCTTTTAGCGTATGACGCGACACCATTATTGGTTGATTGCTAGTTTCTTTCATATTTAGCGCCTATTTTTAATTACCCACGCTCATTAGCATACATCAGTAGGCGTACACCACAACATACACAAGGTCTCTCTTAAACCATGTCGAACGAACGTAGCTGAATGACCTAGGGGTAATGTGTAGGACTCGCCACCCAGTCGTCATAGGTTCGATCCCCTACCAAATGCCCCAATTGTCTTTTAAGATAAGTTAATTTCCTTCACCTCCTTTCATGTTCTAATGTCGTGATTCATTCATAATATCATGATTCATAATGTCATTTCATGTCATAATTTAACTGATGCTTTAATCGACTTAATTTTACAGCTCGGCGTGTGACATCAGGATCACCACGTCCAACATTCTAGGACAAAAATTTTCAAAATTAGAAAATTGTAAGAATTGTAAGAATTATAGAAATATTGAAAGGAATGGTTCATTCTTCTGATATGTAGCACGCTATTTCTTTTATTGGGTTTCCATCGATCGCATCGAACATTTGAGACTGCCATAGAAAACCAATGGGGTACGCTTTTGGCGACAGCAAAAACGTTAATAGAAAAACAAATTCAAGATTGCCGTCGGGTGAACTGCAGATATATTGATTGTTATAGTGAAATCTTGCGTTTTATGAAAAAGTTGTGTTCATCAGTGGTTTCTTGCTGAAAACCGCTTTTGTCCAGAACTGTTGGATATATTCGACCACTCGAGATTTTCTGGACATGTCAACGCCAACAGCTATGGCGGTTTCTCCTCTGAACGGGAGCCTAACGCTGTCACGTAATAGGTGCGGCATCTGATTTAAGTGCTGAGATACAGCAGGATGTTTTTGCCTGTGCCGTGCTAAGTAGTTTTCGGCATTTTGAAGTAATTTAAGTCACCTCTTCGTTTAAGATATATTGCCCATAAATTTGTTTGTTTGTGTCGAGAAACGCGAGTTTGTAAGCACCTCAGTTTAACGCTATAGTGACCCAAAAGAATGTTTATCGCACTGCGAAAGGAAGGATGACCGCGTTTTCTTCAAGCGTGATCATAAATTTCGCTTCGACCAGCCATTAGTGTCCACAGGAACGCGAATAGAGCCATTCTTGGCAATAAAACGCAAAACTGAATCCAGTACTCCATTCTTGGGAGCAATAAAGACTGTCCGGGCTTTGGTGATGGGTGTTGTAAGAAAGAACAGAAATAAAACGGGGACGGTAACTCATGTTAAACAACGTTGCCCGGCAGAAATTGGTTTTTTCGAGATAAATGCCCCGAACATCTTGCCAAGGGCGCTGCTTTAGCGTGCTCAGTACAGAATGGGAAACGTTCACCAAGGCCTGTGAAGAGTGTTATAGAGGATTTTGCAAACTGTTTATTCACGCAATAATCATAATAAGTAACGTCTGGCATTGCAATCAAGTACGCGTTTTGCTTGCGGCAATGGCAATGCGTACAATTTCAGCGGTTATATGGTTTACAACCGTGAAAATGACAGACGTTTGCAAACCATAAAAAAATGTAATTATTTTGTAATCACAAAATGTAATCACATTATGCCACTTGCATTCGCCTAAACGTAACGATGACATCTGTTTCTTATTCTTACTTTCACCCCTTATCTCACAATATTTTCTATCAGTAGTTTTTTTTACCATCTATGGAAAATGGAAACAAATCTTTGAAAAGACGTCATATCAGCTGAATTAATAAAGCGAAATGTTACCGACATATTGGCGTTATTGTTGAGAAATATCGAGAATATTAAGCTCGGCGCATTCTTCTCGTTGGTGAAGCAATATCTTCATCGACTATGAGTGGTCCTTCTATTTCTTTCTTCTTTAGTATAAAGCTGAGTCCGTTATTCTATGTCGCAATTTTAACTTCTCAGTAAAAAATCGCTCATAAATAAAAAAACAATAAATAAATGTCGTAGATTGTCACCGAGCACAAAGCAGCAAACGATGCATTGAAATCTCACAATGCGCATTCACATCTTTGCTTGTTATGCAAAAACTAGTTTCTTTCCTAACCCTGAATTGAATTTTTACCGATTATTCGTGCTTTCTTGGGTGTTCAAGGGCAGCATGCGTTCATATGTACGTGCGCTAGTATTGTGTAATTCCTGAGACTGCCTTATTAGGCTGTATCGTGAATAGCGCCTACGAGCTTACCCAAATCCCGCTGAATGTTTTGCATTGCAGGAGGTTCGAAAAGAAGCGTAGTATTTTGCCGTACGTTAAAGTTAAAGGTTACCAGGTGCACAGAAAGGTCTCCGTTCAGCGCTCTTTTCTTATAAAAAAAAAGCGCACAGAACAAATTCACCGGTCAGCATTAAAACATTTTATTCGGCTTTTAGATGACATGCGTATGATGTAACATCCACAAAGCACAGCGTACACGCAAGATATTCAAGGCTTCTTGCAGTAAACACTGATACGTTGCAAACGTATAACCGAGATTGAAAGTGCTAATGTACAGAAAAATTCTTTCTAAAAAAAACACAGGTACTCGCTTGATTTCTGTGTGACTCCGAGCTGTGCTGTGCTCAGTATACCTTGAATTATACTTCTAGTTTGTTTGCCGCATCAAGTTAATAGCCATTCAACGGATGTTTTATTATAGGTATAAAGTGCAGAGTAGAGCACTGGTGCCTCTTTAAGCCATGCGCAATAAAAGACGATGAATGTGCCAATAAATATACATCAGTGAAGCACAAGGCGCTTTCTAACAGTTGTATTAACTAGTTTCAACAATATAATGTTGTTGTTGTTCACCCAGTGTCTGAAGACTGAAGAACGAGTACTTTTTATAGCAGTAACAGGAGGGTTGATGCTTTAAGCTATAACTATTCTATAAAAATGCGATTTTTTTTCTCTGAACTGTTAATTTCTAAGGGGATGCAGTCGCTGTACCGCATTTATCTAGCGAGCGCGCTAATTTGTGCTGGGGCTGGCGATAAATGAGTGTCGGTAAGGCTACCGCTCGGGCTAATTGGTTGTACGCTGCAATTAATGGCGCACGGCTCCTGTTACTAAACACTACGACTGCCACAAACCCTTCACACCTCCCCCCCCCCCCCCCCCCCCCCGCAGCACACACCCGCAAAAGTGCGCGCGCATACACACAAAATGAAACTATTATGCGCAAATCAGTGCAGGCATTGAAAACGTTTCCGCCGAAACACAATAAGTTCCTCTCTGCCTGTATATGTTGCAGAATGCATATGTAAAGGGCTTAGTAGGAGACGGCAATTACAATGTGGAAAAAAATATTGCGAACAGTAAGCTAGTTTTTTGGTTCCAAGAGCTCGACCGAATACTTACTCAAATTCACGCAAGGTTACTAACATGTATGTCCCCACAATAACTGTTACTCCCTGTGTGCGTTGGCTCCAATGCTTCTTTTCTTTTGCGTGTGTCTGTGTGCGTGCATGCTTGTCATCTGAAATCTGAGCTTACAAGCATAACTTTTATCGGTCATAGTGCGGGCATGGGCAAAATACAATTGCAGAGAAATATGAGGCACCGTATCGTTGGCATTAAAGTTCAAATTTGTTTTAGTGCCCCTAGAGTATGGCTCAAACACGAGTTTGTTCGCGGCGTTTCCAAAGTGTCCAAGCTGTCCTTGAAGGATCATCACCAATGTTCACGATTCATTTCAATTTTTTGTCTTTTGTATTAGCGCGCATGGCTTATCTCCCCTCGAGTCTTCATGAAACCTTCCACTCGGGGCGTTTCTATCTCTTCCTCCACCGCAGAGTAGCGCTAAGTTATGTTAACATCTCTGTGAACGGCAGTATGTGTGTGTCAGACGTCTTGCTGCAAGGGGTCACTACTCTAACCAAAGTGTGCGTGAGGAACAAAAGAGAAGAAAATATTTTATTACTAACATACAACGCGTTCAGTTCTAAGTTTACATGTTAGAATTAAATTGCGCGTCGAAAATAAAACTAATTCCTGAGTTTTGAAGTGGATGTGTAAGTGCAGTATCTCTAAATTGTACAAGCATGAGAAGCCATTGAGAGGTATGAAAGGAAGGCACGTAACTTCCATACAGACAATTTTCATTTTTTTTTGCCCAGAAGCCTCTCGGTAAGAAATGAAAAAAAAAAAGAAAAAGAAAAATCTGGGGTCACAAAAACGAGTAATGAACTGCCCTACAAGGCAAGCAAACTAGCGTTTGCATTATGGCAGTCCGTTTGCTAGCGAACTTACCTAAAGACAGCGTGCGCACGCAAACGAACAAGTAAAATATGAGAGAAAAATGTTGTATGATGTACATTCAACGCCGAGTAAAAAAAAAAAATAAAAGCGGCTTCCCACGACGACCAGCCGCTCGGCCTCATATTTCCATGACAGCCTGAGTGTGCTCAATGCTTGCTCGCGAAAATGGTCTTTTGCCATTCGGCGCTTCTTCTGCAGCCGACTAATTCAGCGAGCAAGAATAAAGAGTCGGTCCCTGTTCTTCTTGAAGGCAATTACTCTAGACCGAAGGCGCTATTTTCTTCCAACGCTCTGCTTGCGAAGTCATCTCCGAGTCTTCGTTCCAGCCCTGAAAGGTTTTTCCAGAGCACCGTGTCTGTCCCGGGCGGTTCCTTTCCTTTCTATCTAACAAGCACGGAAGTCCAGAACCGGTGGAAAAAAAAGGGAGAACTAAACTGAGGCGAAGAAGCAGGCAGCGGGGAATAAAACATCGGCGCCGCCTGGCATATCGTGGGGGGGAAGCAAAACGGCAGCACGCGATGGCCAAGTAACGAGAACCCGTTCTTCGGCTCCACACACACAGCCGCTCCACTCTCGTAGCGCCAACAACCTTTCCTTCCTTTGCGTCCTCGTCGCGAACGCGGCGCCGGGTCATGAATATTCCAGACGGCACGAGCGTCCGTTCGCCAAATGCTCAACTCTCGTTACACTGCGAGAGGACACGGTTGAGAGTCCGAAGAGAGAGAGGGAGGATGAGAGGAAGAGGGAAAGAAAGAGAGAGATCCCGGAGAAGAAAGTCTGTTTGAGCAGCTTCTGGCGATACTCGGGCGCTGCGTGCCCCGGCAGCCGACTCGCCCGGGCATTTGGATATTTCATACAGGTATGGAAATAAGGAGGTTGGGCGCGTTGCAACACACGCGGCAGCGTACGTCAGACAGCCAGCCTTATTCGACTCGGTCGTTCCCGCGGCTGTCGGCTTGCCCGCCTGGCCGCTAGGTCGCCCGGGATTCATAGACTCGTTCGCGCACCGGGCGGTTTCGGTGGTGCCGGGGTCCGCTTCATCGTGTTCCTTGCTTCACACTGCTTTGTGCTTTCTTTGACGGCGTTGAAACGCACGTGTGGTGATGAGGCTTCTTTCTTTGGAGTCCCATCATCTCTTCTCGTCGCCGTAATTGCTTTGGATGTTGAAAACGCGTTATCTAAGGTGTCCCTGTTTGCTCGAAACGCCCACAGTTGGGTCTTGCTTCTGTGCGAAATGCAAAAGACAGTGCGAAAGACAGTGACATTGATTCATACTACCTGTTCTTTCTTACGGCAAGATACTGCTCCATTACACGAGACTGCATTTAGCCTAGGCATCCACATACACACAGAGAGATGCAATAAAAAAAAAGAAACTTCTTATAGCACGTGTCTTCGCTCTATTAAATATATTCTCTAGCACAATGCGGTTAACTTCTCTGCTTAAAGTGCATTTTAATGTAGGAAGCAGGAGCAGGGAGATTACCCAAAAAGAAATTACGATTAGGAAAACGTTATAAAGTATTGAATAATATATCTCGACTTGTCTGTAAATCTGATTCTTTCAGTGACATAATTTGCAGTAGGTTACGTGTAGTAATATGTTTTCCGTATTTTGTTCTTATTAAAGCAACCTAGTTTCAGTGAAAACTTTATAACGGTTGATTGTAGACTGGTAACTGAAAGATGTAGATGGCTGCCATTCTACAGTAAAAAGAGAAAGGCATTTGAAGCCTTCTGGTATTCATCAGTTATGAATGTATCGTACGTGATGAATTATCATGCTGTTATAAGTGATGAATTTTGATTGGCAAGATTTTATTTAAGGTTTATTATGAATCTAAGCGCTGAACTTCGTTCTTGCTCACAACGCTGTTGTATCGCCATTGTTGCGAGATCTACCAGTCATCGCTGGAGAGAGCACGGACAACATCGAATCATATGACTGAGAACATGCTCAAGAAAGGAGCGTCAAAATTTTCATACTTATCAAAAAACTTCGCTTCGGGCTCATACAGGCAGTTCTTCAATAACTGCTTTATGGCGGTCGCATTGATTTGGCGAATACCGATAGATAAGGTTAAATGGATAAGAATGCAGTCAGGCCTAGAGGTAGAACACCCGCCTCGCGTGCAAGAGGACTGGGGTTCGATTCCCAGTGCCGCCCAATTCTCTTACAGATAAAAAAAAAAATCTGCGAGTCGATGGAATTGCATAACCAGTCCTGTGGTGCGGCCTGATATCAGTGACCAGAACTGACAACGCATTCCCTCAACAGAACAGGATTTGGCAATCCTGGTGTAGTACTTGGCCACAACCACCTCTTAAAACTATAATAGCTAGTCAATAAGCGTAACGTAGCCAATATAGGAAGTTTAGTATGGGGAGCATCGAACATGCTCTAAACAACAACGGTAACTAAAAGGCGGTGAAGAAGAAACGAGACATAGACAAAACTGAGTTGTATTCGATAAGAGACAAAGAGGGCGATGTCATTAACAAAATGGGTAACAAACGCAAAGTAGCCGAAGAGTTCTACACAAATCTATACAGCAACTGATGTAATCAGGACGTTAACGAGAGAGGCGGAAAAGCACAAAATTGGGACATCCCGCCAGTAAGCCGGTAATGAAAGAGGAGTTAAAGTGTCAGGAGCAATGCAAAGCAGGTAAGCAGATGATTAGGATGAAGTAACAGCATATCTGTTGAAGGATGATGGGTAGCCTGTGGTAGAAAAACTAGGCATCCTGTATACGCAGTACCTTAGACCTCAAGCATGCCGGTAGCTTGGAAGAACGTAAACATCATTTTAATCCATAAAGAGAGGACATCAAGGATTTGAGAACTTATCCGGTCAGCTGACCGTCCGTTGCCTGCAAGGTACTTACTACGGTAATCACTAATAGTGTCAGGACAACTATATACTTCAATCAACCAAAAGGCTCAGACAGGCTTTCGTAAAGACTATTCGTCAATTGACCATATTCACACTATGAATTAGATAATAAAGAAAGGCACAGAATGTAACCAACGCCTATATGTAGCCTTCATAGATTACGAGAAAGCATTTTACTCAGTCTAAACCTCTGTAGTCATGCAGGTATTATGGATTCAAGACGTAGATGAGCCTTATGTAAAAATACTAGAAGTTATTATTAAGAGCTGCACAGTCACCATGCTTCTCCATAAAGTAAGCAATAAAATTCCAATAACTAAGGATGTCAGACAGAGAGACATGATCTTGCCATTTCTGTTCACCGCCTGGATTAGGCGGCCTGGTTCTGAGGCCTGGATTAGGGACAGCTAGGGCTACGAGGCAATTGTGAATACCTTATTAACCTGCGATTCGCTGATGACACTGCCTTCACTCACTCAGGGGATCAATAGTAAAGTGGCTCAGGGGATGAATAGTAAAGCACGTTCAATGACTTAGACCAGCAGAGCAGAATGGTGGCTCCAAAAATTAATGTGGAGAAGACTAAATAATGTTCAACAGCCTCTGAAGGGAACAGCAGTTCGCCATTGGTAGCGCGGCGCTTGAAATGGTAAGGAACTACGTCTACTTAGGACAAGTAGTAGCCGTAGACCCGAATGGCGGTAGTAAAGTAATTAGGAGAATAAGAATGGGGCATAGTGCACTTGGCAGCTTCTCTCAGATGATGAATGGCTGTTTACAAGTATGCCCCGAGAGAAAAGTATATAACAGCTGTATCTTACCGATACTCACCTATTGAGAAGAAACGTCGAGGCTAATGTAAAAGGTGCAGTTGAAACTGAGAAGAACACTGCGAGTTGAGACGGAAAATGATAGGTGTAACGTTAGAGACTAGAGGAAGACAGAGTAGGCCGGGGAACAAACGCGGTGCAATGACGTCCTAGTTGAAATGAAGAATAAATGGGCTTGGGCAGAACATGTAATGCGAATGCATGATAACCGATGTTCATAAAGGGAAACGAGCTTGCAACCAAGAGAAGGCATGCCTAGCAGGGGGCACAGAAAGTTAGGTAGACAGATGAGATTAAGAAATTATCCGAGATAAGATGACCGTAGCTGGCACAGGACCGGGTTAATTGGAGAGATATGAGAGAGGCCTTTGCCATGCAGTTGCAATGGGCGTAGTCGGGATGATGATGCTGATGATACTTTACTGGTACGGGAGTCAAGGTTCATGCTAAAAATCAGTCATGCATGTCTGCAGTACCCAAAATGAACAGATACTTGCACGAGATAGACTCTCCTTCGAGTTGTGTTATTCTCTCATGGCATCTACATTGAAGCGCCGAATTTATTGTTTTCTTATTGTTAATTTGGCAACTTAAGTAAAAAGTTTCTGCAGCACGTAGGTATTGAAACGAAGAATTTAATTGGCAAGTGAGCCATATTACCCGGTTAACCTTTTATCCTGAACTGTTCAAACAAACGCTCAATTTTTTTCGTGAGGGCGCCAGATAATGTACTCGTACGTTCAAATGGAGCTCTTGCTACGAGGTAGTAGTCCCAGTATTTGCATTGATCCACTGTCTTTATGGAAAGAAAGCCATTAGCTTATACTCCTTCGGTGAGCAACACTTTTTACTCTTATTTACTGTCGTAATTTTAAAGTGTATTTCTCCTCACAACTGCCTGCGAAACACGAAGCACGCTTTACAGGAAGCCACTTGCTATGTTAAGGGTAATGTAATGCAGCTATAATAGGCAATTTTCAGCGAATTCAGGCCGCATGTTTCTTCGTCCTTACTTACAGCACTGTCTTACGTCTCAGATTACTTTGTAAACGTCAGATGTGGCGTATCCGTAAGAGGTGACATGTTTGATTTAATCATATTCTTACAATAATATTTGCATAGCTAGAAGTGCGCGAGCATGTTTTTCTGGATAGAATATTATTATTTAACCTGCTGACGGCATGTTCTTATCAAGCTAAATAGAGTAAAACGATATCTTTTATTTTTAAGCAGGTATGCAATAGGAAAAGCAAGCAGGCTTTATAGGAAGCAATTAGCCTTTGTTAAGTGAGGAAAAAAGATGAGGAAACCTGTGATTTTCTCTGAAATCAAGAATGCATTCCCCCAGCCTTAGCCTACGGTCCCATCTTCCATCTTCTTATTGGAGACAGGCCGGAACTTTGCTATGTCGTTTGCGTATTGAGGTTGAATTTGCAGGTCGTCAGTCTTTACTCACTGAAATAGCACATTTGCTGTTGCACCTTGTTCCGTAAATTGCGGCAATTAAGAAGGCAACCGAGCAAGCTAGGGGCGATTGGGGATGCATAGCACTCTAAAAAAAAAAAACAACAAAGCGCACAAAATAAATACAGGGAGAGAGACGAGAGTACAGAGGAAAAACACCAACTTAAAGCTTAACCTGTAATCAATGAATATAAGCATATGCCGTATTTTCGAATATATAACGAGCCCGTGGGAACAATTCATTCCCCCAATTTAGTACGTCAGGATAAGAAAAAAAAAACCTAATAATGCTCGCAAGCTTATCTGTTAGAAAAAAATTCATGGGGGTACTTTGTTGACCTATAGTGCGGTGAGCCGCCGCGGTGGCTCAGCGGTTATGGTGCTCGGCTGCTGTCCCGAAAGACGCGGGTTCGATCCCGGCCGCGGCGGCTAGAATTTCTTTGGAGGAGAAATTCTAGAGGCCCGTGTACTGTGCGATGTCAGTGCACGTTAAAGAACCCCAGGTGGTCGAAATTTCCGGAGCCCTCCACTACGGCGTCTCTCATAGCCTTAGTCGCTTTGGGACGTTAAACCCCATAAACCAAACCAAACCAAACTATAGTGCGGTGAGGCGAAAGCCTTTATCACGGTGTTGCTGCTTGTGTCAGTGATGTGTGGTTAAGATGTTAATTAAGTACACAATTTTTTGTGAATCTTACATGCTGGAGGCACTGGAGGGCGTTTGGGAGGCATCCGTCTGATTCGACGCCTTTCTGCAAACACTCTCCATCGTCCTAGACAAAGAGAACTACATATGCGTTGGCAGGAAGTAGCGTAGCCATTAGCATGCTCGGCTGCGGAACGGAAGGATCGTGCAAAGATTTTTTTTCTGGCCTGACTAGAAAAGTGTGACACCGCTGCTGATACCCTTCTGTCGATAACGATGCGGCGTTAAAGGATATCGCCTTAATATCACTTGTAAACCATCTGTCTGATGTTCAAAGGATATCAATAGTTGTTTTTGTTTGATGCTTGCTTCTTTTTAAGCACACGTGCAAAAGGCAAAGCACGCTTTACAGAAAGCAACAACCTGAGTTTAGTGACGGAAGAAGCGGAGAAAACCTACGATTTTCTCTGAAATCATCTGCACTCTCTACACCTTAGCCTGAAGCCCCGTCTTACACGTTTCCTATGGCAACAGACAGGACCTTTACTGTGTCGTCATTGGATTTACAAAAAGCAACAGCATCAAGAGGTTGGCGAAGTGCTTCACGACCTTCTTTGCACGTGCAGTCGGGGTCAGATGTCTCCGACCCTCCTTCAAGTTCCGAGCCATGCTGCGCTGCATGCAGGTGCCAGTTGCCGGTGCACTCTTGGTGTCGAGACAGGTGCGGTGGGCCGGTGGCTCCGCAAGAGCTAAGAGCAAACCTTAGTTGCAAAACATTGAGAAATACCGATATGTGTATCCTGTGCTTCTGGATTGTTTTTATGTCGTATTGTTTCCTATGCCGTATGATTACGTCGTATTGTTTCTGCAAGTCACACTAGTTACATCTTTTTATAAAGCTACATGAAAACGTGAGCCTGAGGGCTGTTGTGCCGAATCACGTAAGAAGCACGTGCGGTCACTGACGCGCCACTGAACTGAGTGTACCGCTTGAACGTTCATATGGCATCGAACGGCGTCATCATCGTGTTGTTCATTTTTCTAATGCTTTTATTAATTCCACCCCCTTTTTTTCGAGCTGTCTGTAACGAATATAAGACATGTTCTTCGCTTGCTTATCTAACCCTTTCGCTGCATGAAGAAAACGGGCATGCTTCGATCGCAACTCATCAGTTGTTCTACGCTAAAGGCATCGAAATCTCGTTCAGATCTGATTATGTACCGTTATGTATAAGAGACTACTCAGTAATGGTTCTACTAACTCCCATGACATGCTCGCATCTACACGGCATTTTATTAGCTTCGCTGTTGCTTTTTCCGGTCTAGGTGCTCTTAGACTGCTCTCCTTCTGACGAAGACGCCATCGCTTACATTCTTTAAAATTTCACCAGCGCTGCGACTAGGAACAAGAAACAGAGAAGGAAGACAAGGACAAGGACAAAGATGTACCAACTAGCTCAAACCACCATTTTGCTCGCTTACATTCAAAGCCGCCGAACCACTGCAACAACGCTCACAAAATGAAGAGTAGAAAGCAAGTTGAAACCAAATTTTTAGAAAGCCCTTTAAGCTCGATTTAGCACTTTCGCGCGAGCAAACAGCGTTGTCGGCAGACGGTGGTGCTTATTCTTAAACCTACAAATCCTTTTGCATCTGGCACAAATGTAACAAAAAAAGCTGTCTTTTTTATCTACAGATTTTTCTTCTTCACAGCCCTACGGTGTTTAAGCCTACCCTTTCCCGATATGAAGAAAAGAACATCATTGTGAGCGAAGCACAGCCTTTTTAATGCCCATCGTTGTCGGCGCTAAAGTACAGTTCATTGAAATTTTCCCTTCATTTTACGGGCGCGCTTCATGTAGCTTTTGGGGCAGGCTCGGCACGGTTCGAGGTTGCGGATTGATTAATCTCGTGACTAGGGTCGCGTTATTAATTAACAGCAAGCGAGTTCGCGTGCTCGTGTACACTTTGGCAAGGGAAAAGGGCGATTGATCGATGGTGTGTGGTAATTGCGAGACGACCTCATCTCTTCGGTTCAGATAACGTGGCCAAAGTGAAAACTTGTCGATGGGGCCGGGGTTCGAGAGTTTTAATTCTGAGTGCTTTGTTCCCTTCTCCAGCGGGGCATGGGGATGATGACAGGCGCCGAAAAATTGACTCGTGTATCCATAATGTGCGATCCGTTTATTATTTCAAGTCGCTAAAAGTGTTCCCACTACATCGCATGATCCGGGAAGGCTAATGGTTTGGCGTGTGCTTCCTTTGAGTGCGTGTTCAGCAAGGCCGACTGAAGAGCAAAACCTTCCTATCAAAACACCTCGTAATGTCGAGGAAGCAAGAATAATATATGCTCAGGCCAAAACGAGTTTCTGTTTGTCTATGGGATGAAAGTTGAGGATTACATGTCGATTCATTTTAATTATTATTTGCGCTCTGAAACCTTCTTAAAATTGCAGGGAAGGCTGCCTGAATCAATATCCAGAGGCAGCTGTACTGTGTTTTCTTCTTTAATACGTGCCATTTTATTCACGTCTCTTTCTTTTCGCAGACCTCAAATGCGTATTTCCTGAGAGCCATTTTATTTTCATGCTATTATTATAAAATCAGCTCTTTACAAAAGTGTCCAACATTTTATTCCGTGGGTTACCAAAAAATGGCAAAGCGGAAAACATTATTTTCAGGCGTCTAGATCAAGTTAATCCTTTGTCAAATATAAATTAAACAAAAACAACTAAACTAAAACAAGGGAAACTTAAATTTCGATCTTCCACTGCGCCGTCAACTCAAGGGCAATTGCTTGCGTCCCTTCTTCCAACAGTCTCCTTCCACCCACCCCTCCCTTTTCTAAATCGATACCTAAATGCACACTTATAGAATAAAAAAAAAGTCAGGATGGGCGACTGAAGCAGCGGCACGTTTAAGAAGAGAACGCAGCTAATAACAGAAAAATGATAGCACTGACATCAGCGGGTATGACATACGATGCGAGATAAAGGGACGCTTCGGCATGAGTAAGGGTTAAGGATTGGCCGAAGTAACCATTTCCCTCGCCTGCACAAGGACCGGAGGAAATATTGCACTCTCTACGTGTTCAAGGCTAGTAGAGGAATTCATTCAAAAATTGCTGACCGATTGTATCACGAGCAGTACGGTCTTCAGCGGTTCATCTGAGAAGAAGCTCTCGACAGATGTTTCTGATATTCCAGATCTTATCATAATCACTCAATATCGCCCATTCTGCCTCTGCCCCTTTCTCGGTCATTAATCAAACCAACCAACAAACAAGGTCAGTTAAACAACAACCAAATCAAACAAACCAACTAACAATTCCAGCGAACGAAACAAGCCTAACAGCCAAGCAACGAAACAAACCAAACAACCGATCTACCGACAAACTGACAAATCAATCAATCAATCAATCAATCAATCAATCAATCAATCAATCAATCAATCAATCAATCAATCAATCAATCAATCAATCAATCAATCAATCAATCAATCAATCAATCAATCAATCAATCAATCAGTTGTTCAATAATTTCTTGCGATTCATGTTGCGAGAAATGAAATTAAAGTGATATAGCTTGCGGTCTACGACAAACGCGTGCGCTATTTACTGCAGAACTACTAGTCATTTGAAAAGTATTCAGTGAACTTCTACAAATCGGAGGAACATGAACAACTGACGTGATAAAATGAAGCAGCAACGAAATATGCCTTAACTGGAATATTGTAAGGAAAAATGAATTTTTTCTAAGCGCTTTTTACACCTTTTTTTTAAGGGAGCGTTCTGAAACTCTGGAAAAGCTGGACAGTGCTTGTGGTCTTATAAAGCCTGTCGTGACCTGAAATTTAGCGCGCAATGGCAACGGCCAGTAGGGGGCACTTTCAGCCTTGAAACGCGGAAAATTCTTGCCTTTTCAGCGGGCGCTTAGCACTTTGCACTGCTTGCTTGTAACACGCATTGAACCCGTCCATAAAGTCACGTCTGCATTCGAAAACTACGACACTGAGAGCTGGCGCCTTAAAGCGTCGTATTGAAAGTCACCGCAATTTGCCAAAGCTGAAGAAGTTCATGAATTATTCTTAGCTGTTCTATAAATAAATTATGCAGTCAATATGTCTCTCTATGTTCTAGCCGATGACCATGAAATTTGAGGCACTTTGCTTTTCTAATATATATCCGCCATTTCCTCAGATTTCTATTTTGTTCATCTTAGGCTTACGTTGTGTGGGAGACAGAGCACTCAGTTTTCAATTTTATTTTGATACTAAACTGCGAGGCATCTCTAATCAAAACATTTTAATTTAGAAGTGCCGACGTTTCGAAGCTGTCTCGGCTTTTTGTTCACGGGGTGACAGGGTCTGTTGGTTAGAGGCTTTAAGAACATGGAGGGGAGAAAAGAAGGAGTGCGGTTTTGTGAAGAGTGCGTTTGGGGGGGGGGGGGGGGGGGGGGGGGTATCACGAAATACTTAAAGTTCTGAAGTTCTGGCGGAGAAGAGGAGAAAAAAGACAGTCCAAAGGGCGGACAGTTTACATAGATCAGCGAAAGTACGTTTGAAGCCTGGAAATATTATTGTCAAATGATCACTGTATCCGACTGAAAGTCCGCACCATTTCATGCTAGACGACTTTGCTGTTCCACGAGCGCTCAGCGGAGCAGCTTATAGGTTATTTGGGAAATATATGCTCCGAGAAATTGGTTATTATAAGAGCCTTGGTTACGCTACAAGCTGCACCGCCTGCCTGATTGTCATCATGGCAGCAGCAGGGCACAAGTGCTTTCACATTGACGCACTGTCTACCTAGCACTAAACAACTTCCATATTCCGTTTTTTTTTTTTTTTTCTGGAAGTGTCGACATATAGAACTTCCAAGCTGACATCCAGGCTTCCAGAACTTCCAGGCTGTAGCATATCCATCCTAGTGACTACAACGTGTTTAGCTGAATATGATGCGACTATAGAACCTGTATTTCTGGCACTGATGAATAAATACCGCAGAACATTACGCAGGAGAACAAGAAATGCAGTTTAAATCCAGCAGACGTGATATTTTTAAAATAAGCAAGGAAATTCTGCGGCGTGTTGCGATGAGTTTTTGTCCGGCGAAACCCCACTTTTTCGGTGAGCGTCCTCGCCAATCGATAGCCTCGCTTCCATGTTCCCAAGTGCAGAGCGAACAGAGTTCCAGAGAGCAGCCATCCTGTGGTCACAGAACGTGCCTACAACGTTGTAATAAAACGCCACTCCTGGCCCAAAAAATACGGCTGACAGACTTTGTGGTGACATTTCGAACTCGGATAATTTATGCGTCTCGATAATATATCTTCCGGTGGGCAAGGTGAGTGTGCCGAGTCTGTTTCGAGCTAATTTTGGCCAACAGGTTACCTATCAATTAGCTAAGCTCTCGTCTGGGATAATTGGCACATTATCCGCAAAGTTACTGTGCAGGGTAAAACACTTCAAAACAAAGGACACTGGATGGTAGTGAGGAATTAGAATTATGTACGATCAGCCTGCATAGCCTAACAGAACTTTTAACTTTTTCGCAAAGTTCCTTTCCTTTTTTTTCGTCTTCAAGGCCCTTTTATTTCCCATACACTGTGTCTTTGTTCTTCAGTATTTCTTTTCTAGCGTTGACCTCTCTGCAGTAAAACTTTGCAAATAATGCACTCCTCACCGTCATTCGAGGAAAGTTGCAAAAGAAAACATACCTAGTTTGTTTTTTTCTATTCGATGTAGTGATTGACGTTACTCAAGTGAAATGCCAGGTTTTTGTGGCAACAGTTTTGTGGCAATGGTTTTGTGGCAACAGCATAGTGGGGCTTACAAAGGGTTAACACTTTAGAAAACGTTACAATCCCTTCCCAATCAGCCTTGTACAAAGCCTCTTCTGCGACCCTGTTTTCAGGGAAAATAATATGATTGCGACGTTTGATGCTTTGTTGAGATTTTTCCCCATTTTGTTCCCCTGTGTCCTCTGTCGCCATTCTAAAAGTCTGGTTATGTAGTGAACGAACAATATGAGTTTGGGTAGGCTCTGCCTGCCTTTAACAATGAGCTGAAATAGCTAGCTCGGTTTTCTATCAAAACAATCACGGGAGCCGTTTTTCGATTCCCGCATAAAATATGACGCTAGTATTGGAAACAAAAATTCATGATATATTAAAATCAGGTCCCCAAGGAAACTCAGTCTGCGCCGCTGTTTCGAAAGACACGTAGAATTGCGTGCACCATTGCTTGTAGTTGTCTTTAGACATCAGCATAAGCGCCACACTTCAAGGTATTCTACGCTCGCGCACTAGATTCTCAGTAACTCAAGTTTTAGCTCGACCGTGCTGACTGGTTACAGCTTCTTAACTGAATAAATCCTGCATCATAACGAAGCTGAGTTTCGCAAAACTCTAGCTTGTTTTTGCATAGCCGTCTGAATATGTTAACTGTGAAGGAAAGTTTAAACCCTCAGTGCACTCCAAAGACACTCTACGTTGTTCTTACAATGTAAAATACCTCATTTGCGGAATAGCGTACTACGCTCTTCTTACCGGCAATCATGAATTCATGCTTGGAAATGCAAGCAGACATACTTTACACTAATAACGCCGGTCACATTCATTACTAAGATGGTTTGTACGAGTTATGCGCGGAACTATTTACAAGAATCATATCAGCCTTATAATAAAACTTATAAGAAACACCGACTTTTTTAAAATATCAAAAGTATGCCGCTAACGAGTGGCAATTGCAGTGCCTGCATGCTCCTCGCCGTCGTCGCCGTCTTGCTTAAAATGAAATCCGAACGTACGCTTCATATTTCGAAGCTCTCTGCCGTCACGACTTTGACACTGGTAGTCCCAAGTAATAATTAGACTGCAGTAGTCGTCACTAATTAGTCGATTAATTATATCATAAATAAAAGCAAAAACAAACAAGAAACAAAAAGAAGTACGAATATGAGCCCCCGCGAGAGCTGTGGCTAAGCTGTATGAGGGAATTCCTAGGACATATAGGTTGATGATTCTGTTCCCCACACAAATAATGGAGCAAGGTTTTGTAAAAATTTTATTTATATAAATTGCATGGCTACTAATAGCGGCTAAACTTATGACTGCAAAATATTTTAGAAAAAGCTGGCTCGTGCCTAATTTCAGGAGCAGGGAAGAATGGTGGGCCTGTTGGTAAGGCATGTCAAGGGAGAAAACCAGCCAAAAAAGACGGAAACACAAGAAGAGAACGACACAGGACAACGGATGGACTAACAACTGAATTTTTCATAGAGTACAGACCGCCAAGTAATCACCACGCATGCGCCAAGGCAACACTCAAACATGATCACTCAAATAATCAAATTCTTTTGCCGTTAATGCTATCGATGGTGAGCTGACGCAAGCATCACCATGTTTGGCAATCTGGAAGGCCTCAAAGATTTCACGAGCCTTCCGTGTTTTTCCGCAGCCCAGGATGGTGACATCTGCGAAACGTGAGGAACATTTTCCGGGACATCTACTGCAATGCAGAGCAAGATTACCATCTTCACCAGCGCCGACTTTTGTTCTGTGCTTGCGCAACCTCTCGTTCACACAGTCCCCCGTCTGACCTATATAAAATTTTCCACAGGTCAGCGGAATCTTGTAGATCACTTCGGTCCGGCACTTTGTGTACATAGTTCTATGTTTGGTCGTGCAACGCTTCTTATTTCCGCCAGGCATAATTCGTGCGCAAAGACCTGAAAGCTTAACTGGCGCAGAAAACACTAAATTGACCCCCTGGCGCTCGGCGACTTTCTTAACATTGTGCGCCACTTTGTGCAAATAAGGCATGACTTGCACTTTTTTCCTTTTGTCAGGTGCATCATTGTTTCCCTTCTTGGCCATGCCATTCATCTCCTTTAATACGGATTCAGCGACCGCTCTCAACATTTCTCCTGGGAAGCCTGCATCAGATAGACGTTGGGCTTGCGTAGTGACACTGGTTGACACGGTGTGGCAGCAACTTTTTTTCACGGCGTTATGGAAACAAGCCTTGGCAATACCTCGCTTGACTAGTTTAGAGTGGTTAGAGTCAAAGGGTAGCAGCCCCTTTTTTGTTCTTGGTGAGTACATCCAGCACACATGGCCTTTTCCAGAAAAGGTTAGCAACAAGTCTAAAAAACGGATGGAATTGTTAGTGGCTAGTTCGTGAGTAAACTTCAAATGGGATGAGCAGCGCCTAAAGGCACCCAAAACATGTTCAACCATCATTTTATAGGAGTCAATAGGTCCGATGTTTAAAAGCACTAAAAAGTCATCAACATATCTGACAACTCGCAGAACACACCCGTCGTCCAAAAAACTTACAAGGGAGCGGTCAAACTTTGCTAAGAAAATATTGCAAAGAACTGGGGCTACACAAGCTCCTATACAAATTCCATTTTTCTGGATATAAAACTTATTATTAAACTCAACCAGTGTCGAAGAGAGGTACATTGCAAGAAGCTCCAAAAAACTTTCGCTCTGAATACCACATCTTGTTTGAAAAGCCACTTCACCGGACTCTTCAATAAGTTCTTTCACCGCATGGAACAGTTCGTCGTGAGGAATAGAGTAGAAAACGTCCTCGATGTCCACAGAGAAGGCCGTGTTTGCCCCTTGTAGGTCTTGCTGGAGCTCCTGCACGAGTGACGCTGAGTTCCTAATCCCGAAAGGGTCTATTGGACAAAGACTATTCAGATGTCGTTGAAGATAGTGTCCAACCACTTTCTGCCACGAGCCCTCTTCTGTAACAATGGCTCTCAACGGTACCGATGGCTTGTGTGTCTTTGCTGAGAAAAACACTTGTAGCGAGTTACGCGAAGATTTCTTTACGAATTTTAGCAAGTGGTCCAAATTGAGTTCTTCAAGGAGCTGCTCAGCAGCAGACCTTACCTTGGTCGGCTTTTTCGAAGCACTTACAAAATGTTTTTCCATGGCCACCGCAGCTTTTTCCACTGGAGAAGGGTCTGCCGCATCCTTAAGTCGGAATGCTGGCGCCAGGTGAGGAACCTGCGTGACTGGCTCCGTGCCGTTACGGCCTACAGCGCTGATGGTTGGGCCAACGAGAGACGTTTCCAAGACTCATGTCGACTGGCAGCCCGTCTCACCGAATGCCACTGGAACCAATGTCGCGTTACGCTTCCTAGAAAGAAGAAAAGAACACTGAACCCAGGACCTGTGACATACATCGACTGCGTAGCGGGACCTGAGAATATCGACTCCCTGTTGTCCAAGGGTCCCAAGTACTGCTTGGTGCCCGAAGTGAAGAACCATGAGCTATTGGCGGTTGTCAGAGGCGTCTCGGACCTGGCTCCTACCCAAGAAAAGGAGAGATGCCTGTCCGAAGGAGTTGACTGTCTTCGGAAGTTAGAGAACCAAGTTGGCGCAAGGAAAATGCAAGACCTTCGCAAGGTGGTTAGTTTTTTTCGTGACTCGAAGCGTGCTCTTCTACAGTCTGACAAGGAAGGCTGTTTTGTTGTGCTGCCTATGGGGCGGTTCAACGAAAAAGCTGCGGTGGCCATGGAAAAACATTTTGTAAGTGCTTCGAAAAAGCCGACCAAGGTAAGGTCTGCTGCTGAGCAGCTCCTTGAAGAACTCAATTTGGACCACTTGCTAAAATCCGTAAAGAAATCTTCGCGTAACTCGCTACAAGTGTTTTTCTCAGCAAAGACACACAAGCCATCGGTACCGTTGAGAGCCATTGTTACAGAAGAGGGCTCGTGGCAGAAAGTGGTTGGACACTATCTTCAACGTCATCTGAATAGTCTTTGTCCAATAGACCCTTTCGGGATTAGGAACTCAGCGTCACTCGTGCAGGAGCTCCAGCAAGACCTACAAGGAGCAAACACGGCCTTCTCTGTGGACATCGAGGACGTTTTCTACTCTATTCCTCACGACGAACTGTTCCATGCGGTGAAAGAACTTATTGAAGAGTCCGGTGAAGTGGCTTTTCAAACAAGATGTGGTATTCAGAGCGAAAGTTTTTTGGAGCTTCTTGCAATGTACCTCTCTTCGACACTGGTTGAGTTTAATAATAAGTTTTATATCCAGAAAAATGGAATTTGTATAGGAGCTTGTGTAGCCCCAGTGCTTTGCAATATTTTCTTAGCAAAGTTTGACCGCTCCCTTGTAAGTTTTTTGGACGACGGGTGTGTTCTGCGAGTTGTCAGATATGTTGATGACTTTTTAGTGCTTTTAAACATCGGACCTATTGACTCCTATAAGATGATGGTTGAACATGTTTTGGGTGCCTTTAGGCGCTGCTCATCCCATTTGAAGTTTACTCACGAACTAGCCACTAACAATTCCATCCGTTTTTTAGACTTGTTGCTAACCTTTTCTGGAAAAGGCCATGTGTGCTGGATGTACTCACCAAGAACAAAAAAGGGGCTGCTACCCTTTGACTCTAACCACTCTAAACTAGTCAAGCGAGGTATTGCCAAGGCTTGTTTCCATAACGCCGTGAAAAAAAGTTGCTGCCACACCGTGTCAACCAGTGCCACTACGCAAGCCCAACGTCTATCTGATGCAGGCTTCCCAGGAGAAATGTTGAGAGCGGTCGCTGAATCCGTATTAAAGGAGATGAATGGCATGGCCAAGAAGGGAAACAATGATGCACCTGACAAAAGGAAAAAAGTGCAAGTCATGCCTTATTTGCACAAAGTGGCGCACAATGTTAAGAAAGTCGCCGAGCGCCAGGGGATCAATTTAGTGTTTTCTGCGCCAGTTAAGCTTTCAGGTCTTTGCGCACGAATTATGCCTGGCGGAAATAAGAAGCGTTGCACGACCAAACATAGAACTATGTACACAAAGTGCCGGACCGAAGTGATCTACAAGATTCCGCTGACCAGTGGAAAATTTTATATAGGTCAGACGGGGGACTGTGTGAACGAGAGGTTGCGCAAGCACAGAACAAAAGTCGGCGCTGGTGAAGATGGTAATCTTGCTCTGCATTGCAGTAGTTGCCCCGGAAAATGTTCCCCACGTTTCGCAGATGTCACCATCCTGGGCTGCGGAAAAACACGGAAGGCTCGTGAAATCTTTGAGGCCTTCCAGATTGCCAAACATGGTGATGCTTGCGTCAGCTCATCATCGATAGCATTAACGGCAAAAGAATTTGATTATTTGAGTGATCATGTTTGAGTGTTGCCTTGGCGCATGCGTGGTGATTACTTGGCGGTCTGTACTCAATGAAAAATTCAGTTGTTAGTCCAGCCGTTGTCCTGCGTCGTTCTCTTCTTGTGTTTCCGTCTTTTTTGGCTGGTTTTCTCCCTTGACGTGCCTAATTTCGCCCCCAATAACAATTTATTGTTTTCGCAGGGATATGCTTTACGACTGACCTCGTGTAGGTAAGGGAAAATAGAATATATTTGTTGCGTATGTCGAGAAAAAAGGCTAGTCGGGATAGCAGTCGACAACGAGTGCTCCAGGCACAATTCCATGGAAGGGGCATATGGAGAAAATACCCCGAGGGTAATATAAAGTGCACGTCGTTCGTATCTGGTTCTTTTGTGCACTTTGCTTATGTATACCTGATGGGAGGTCCCCCCGACAGTTTTACTTTGGGACCACCTACTGTACTAACTTTTTTATGAAACTTATAACTCATTTGTATTTCGTTTTAATAAACCTTCAAACCCTCGTTTTAATAAACCTTAAAACCTTAATTGGTTTGAATATCAAGTTACTGCTGTGCTGTCGAAACGTCTGAAACCCGCAGCTTTACCGAGTGGCGTCCTGCATGAGTTACGCTCAAAAGTCTGGGAAGAAGATCACAACAGACTAAAAATAAGCAAGCAGGAACGACCATCAGCATTGTTTTTTCACGTTGAATCATTTTCGTGAGCCACACAAGTCTCAAAATGTCGATACCCATCACCCAATCAGATCTTTTTTTTTCATTTCACTTCTGTATGCCCCAATCTGTGAATGAATCAGAAATCTGTGTAAACACCGGAAAACGAATTAACGTCAGGGAAACTTGAGCAACGCTGAAAAGAGAAAAAATAATTGTACAAACAGATTTCTTTTGGATGATAGCTGTCTTTTAATAGTGCAGTATAGTTATATGCTCTATCACGACTATTAAAAGTAAATATTTTCCTCTTCCGGCACAGTTCGATTTATTTCAAGACAGAGTAACGTAGGGCAGCGTCAGTGGTACCCTGATAAACTTAATAATTACCTTATCATTTTGTTCTCTCCACACTGATCTGAAAGTAATTGAAGCTCACAAGAAAAGGTGGGCTGCCGGGAAGCAAGAAATAGCCCTCTACTTTTCAGAACAACTGTCTTTTCTTCACGATCGTGAAAAATAGATCTGTGCGCACAAACCACTGGACTTGAAAAGCTTCTCCCGGAGACCAGCAAACCCACATTGCTGGGGAAAAGCATCATAAGTTATTTCCAATGATAATGCAAATCGTACCATAACAAGAAACCTCCTAGGAAGCCCTCAATATAAGTATATTTATTTATTTATTTATTTATTTATTTATTTATTTATTTATTTATTTATTTATTTATTTATTTATTTATTTATTTATTTATTTATTTATTTATTTATTTATTTATTTATTTATTTATTTATTTATTTATTTATTTATTTATTGTACCCTCAGGGCCATAGGCATTACAGAGGGGAGTGGGTTAATTAGGATAAAGAACAATGAATACAATACAGTGAAAACAGGTAGTACAGAATAAATTTTCTCCAAAATTAAAACAAACAACATTCACAAAGCGTAAATAACATAAAATCAATGTACATAACACAGTGGAAACAGATATTACACATGAATCAACTTCTTTCAGAATAAACAATGTTAGCTATTGCGTCGTAAAAGGTTTTGTTATCTGCAATGACTGCAATATCGGGGGGAAGGCGGTTCCATTCCACAGATGTGCGAGGAAGATATGAGTGAAAAGAAGATTTGGTGTGGCATGTTGGGATGCCAACCTTGTGGCGGTGATCGATGCGACGTGAAATGTATTCTGGGGGTGATATGAAATAGTCGTGAAGCGTAACGTGATGATATAGCTTGTGAAATAGTGTTAGGCGACCAACTTTACGGCGAGATTGTAACGGTGGGAGTGACACGTTAGATTTCATGGCTGTGATGCTTGCCGTACGGTTGTAATTTGAAAGAATGAAGCGAACGGAATTATTCTGGACTAGTTCCAAGGAATATACAAGGTTATCATGTGTAGGGTCCCATATTGATGCTGGATATGAAGAATTGAAAAAAAAAACAAAAAAACAAAACACGACTCATAGGAAGTGCAGGAGAGCAGGAAAATGAAAGCGAGAAGGACGCAGGAAAAAGAGTGAACAACGCCAGATCTGCCGCTGAATGTTTTCAAGGCGCCGTATTTTCTTTGCAAATCCCGCTGCAGTAGGCAGCGAGGAAATTGGATGCGAACACAGAACAACGTGAAAAACTTGATTGTTTTTCCTTTTATGCGTGCGGGTGTTTTTGCATGCACTTGGCATTTTACTGTCGTTAAGCCGCGCAGCAACTGCCCGCCGCCAGACGACAGTATGAATGATGTTTACTCCCAAAAGATCACTTTTATCTTTACTTTGTCTCCGCTCCTCACACGTCATGAATTTCTCATTATATTTTCGTGCTAATATGCGCAGAGTGTTTAGGCGAATACGGAAAACAGCATTAAACTTCTGACCGGACTATAAATGCACTTTACATCCACTTATGCGCAGTCATAACTGCAACAGGCGTCTCCACACGTATCTCTAGTATTCGTAATATAAGGAAACTCCATAATTTCCAGTGGATTGGATCGAACCCGTAGAGCTGTCATGGGGCGAGAGAGCCGAGTGGATGGCTTACAGGGGAGAGAGCGAGGCCTAATCGAAGACCAACCTGAAGCCTGACCTTTGAGCTTGTAGTGTGTTCTGAGAAATGCAACGAGCCGAAATAAAGCTAGGCTAGAAATTGTCGGAATTTTTGGCGTGCTAGATATTGTACAGTCGCGCAGCGGTGCGGCTCGCGCATAAACCATATGTCTGTAGTCAGGTGGATGTTAATGAAAATTGGTACACTATTTGTTTACTGGAACTCACCAGTAAACTAAGGTTTCTCTCTCCCTGACTTGCTAATTTCCTCGCAAGCTCAAGGTGACTTTGGAAGCTAGCATACAAGTATAGCCTTGTTATTGCGAGGTAATATATGCAGAAATATTGGTGCCAAATATGCTCAAGCAGAATTGTGCGCTGTAGAGAATGCGCGATCATTTGACTTTTATCGTTTTCTTCGCACGAACTAGCTTGATGTCTTAGAAAAAAGTTTTAAAGTTGCATGCTTCGAAACTTAGTGTCTGAGCTATCAAAAAACAACTCTCCAAAGCTTTTTATGAAGCAGATTTAAATTTCAAACATATGTTAACAAATAGACAAACTTAGACAAACTTGTCACCTAAACTCTACCTGGTGCTTGCGCCTTGACAACTACCTGAATGTGTATGGATTTAACGAGATTATATGTCATGGCAAAAAACTGCCATGGGAAAAAAACTTTTACTTCTCAACTCATACTGTTCAAAGCTAAATGAAACACCTGTTCATAGGCCATATTCTCAGTTTATTTTTTACAATCCCTACTTGCTGATTATCTGCGCATATGCGCATGTTGTAGTTGTTTAGCTGAGTGATATTGGTTAGAAGGAAATACCGAGTACCAGTTGATGAACAGGAGACTGTTACGTGCAAAGGCGGAACTCCTCCTATTGTTAAAATGTTTCATGTTTCTTGTCATTAATGAACGTAGTATGTAACTACAGGTTTGTTAATTGACTTCACATGTAAAATGCGCTCAGCTACGCTTCACTATGGAGTGAGCAGCAAAACACCAAGCAAAAATTTAAATGGCGGGGTTCAAAATCCACGGGTGATCAAACAGTCACTGGTTCGCAGAGGGGAACAAAAAGAAGCGCTAATATTAAGGCGCACAAACCATGATCATTAGGGGGATCAGTCACCGAAGCGACGAAGAATTGACGCGTTCCTCCTTCCTAGTACTCGCTGTCAGCGAGCTTTAGAGAGGGGCGGCTAAGAAGGCAATCACGGTTCTCTGATCCTTTGTTTCGGCTAATCCGCTGGCTCCGAACCAGCCGCCTGAAGAGCTCTGACCACCGTTCCCTTCTCCAAATGACGCCCGGGTCACAAGCCGGGCACGGATCCGAGCGCGAGCCAATGTCTTCGGAGAGCCAACATGGCGCAGACTTCACTGGGCGCTCTTGAGGGCGAAAGATAACGAACAGAAGGAAGGAAATTCAGTGAAAGTGGCAAGAAAGAAACTTTGTTGAAAGGAGGTAAGGTAGAGAAAGGGGAACAAAAGAAATCGCCTGGACAAGCTCCGGAGCGTCGGAGCCTTCATTAGCGGCATTGTTATTGCCGTCATCAGCTCATAGCGTCAATGGAGAGCGTCCAACCCACGCGACGTTCCACGGTGTCTTGCCGGCTCAGGCGAAGTGCTCGGGATTTCGCAACTTTCTCGCTTCAACGTCTCTGCTGTAGTCTCGCTGCACCGCCCTCTATTTACCTCCCCCTCCTGTGTCGTCCTCGAGACCCTCGGCTTCGTTTGATTTTTTTTTCTTGCCGCTTTTGTATGATTTCTGGCTTAAATCTTTGTACGCTAGCTTCGCAGCTTGTCTAGACCGGCTTGAACTTTCGTGAATGGCCAGGTTTGTTCCTGAGAGCTGCCTTCATCTAGCTGAAGAATGGCGGTGTGCCTCATTATATCAGCAAGCCTCACCTTGGGCCAGTCGATTCATTTGTGTTGCAGAAATTTTTGCATTAACTCACACCTAGTTCCAAAGATAAATCCGGACTAACAAAAAGGCTTTGTAGCTGATTTTTCCCAGCGCTAAATGTTGTTACGGTTTCAAAGAGTTGTTCTGCGACACTTTGTTGGCAGCAAATGGATAATCGCCTGTCTACTTTTTATTCGTTTGTATGTGGCAGGCCCACTTATCTCTCTGAAAAATAGAAACTCAGGTGTGAAGGCACTACGACTTCCCTTTGGCATTGATCGCATTAACAATGGCCTCTCCTTGGTGTCAATAACGAACACAGCGAGGCAGATAGCTCTCGTAGGCGTTTGAAAATAACCCTAATAATTTTAAAATTTCCAGCACATTATCGTCATGCTTTACGATTAAATTAGTTCTGTCGGTTGGAGAACGTTCTACGTATGACAGAAGAAAAACACGCTAGCGGCACTAAAAGAAAAAATTTAAATAGAAAAGGAAGGGGGGTTAAAAACATTGAACAAAGCAAGCTTTGCTGTAATAGGACGTTGGCTTTTACGTAAATTTTTTAAAAATTTTTTTCTGTTTTCAGGAAGAAGAGAGAAATAAAGAACGCTGAGGTACAAGAAAAAAACTGCAGGTGATAACAGCCCAGTTTGTTGAAAGCAAGCCGGTATTCTAGCCTTCATACGTAGCATTGTTCTGTCAATCAAGTTTTTAAAAAAATCAGAGAATTTTGCTAAGTATCTAAGGCGCCTAGAAAAACACAGGACCTAAGGTATAGAAGTGTAAGTACATCCACTGAGGTTTATGGGTGACTTTCATGGAGCTGAGAAAGACTGACGCCTCTGTGCAGCTATCTCGTGAGACTAAGTAAACTGCCATGCACAGAACCCAGTATATGCTGAAATTCAAAAAGTGTAGAAGTTTTCAAACACGTCGGAGTTCCACAGTTGATGCACATAAAGAGAATTTGACGGAATGTGGACGATAATGTAGCGTAAAACTTTTTATAAGCCAGTAAGATGCTGCTCCCAACACTTACCAGTTTTGGGCGGAGGCTTAGTGCCGAAAGCCCGCACAGTACGAACTTGCATCTCCACGTGAAGATGACTTGTGCAAAAGATAAAGGAAAAAAAACAGTGACATCATCGTGAAGGAGTAACGTGTTGTAAGAAGCTGAGGAGTCACGCCGTCTGTAGGGCTTTGGACTCCTGAAAAACAAATATTTCTTTTCGCTGCAGCCAGGAATGAAGCGGGATAAGGGAAACGATTCTTGCTGCTTCGGAAAACAGGAGAAACAAAAAGGACAGCTAAATCACAGCCGGAAGAGATGAACGAAATCCGCTGCCAGAGGCGACTTTACACAGAGCTTTCAAGAAACGGCGCTGGCGCACTGATTTGTCAACCTCTTCATGCTCTGGGTAGAAGTTGTGGTGTGGGGTCAAAGAGACAAGAAGTGGTCGCCTATAACGCGATAGAGAAGGTCTGAGCCATGTGAGCTAGGCACCTTCACTAACCACATAGTCATGTATAGGTGGTATTTGAAACTGCCCGAAGGAGTGGCGTCCAAATTTTACTTCTTCATAACGGCTGCATATGCAACCATCAGGCTGTTTAACTTTGCATAAGGGAGGCTGTGCGACCATAAAAGCTTTTTGATGGTGAAAATATCGGCAAAAAAAACTTCTCTTGATGACTTTTCTGTTTCCTTTACCGTATCTTTGACAAAAAATACGTTGGCTATAAAACGGCAACAGTTCAGCTGACAGGGATTTACAGCAATCGTTATATCAGAAAAATTATGCGGCGTTTACAGCTACAATGTGCGTAACGAAACCGAGAAATCTCTACCTTTGCCCTTCCTTCAGAAGCCACTGCAATGCAGCCACGAAGAGTGTTTTACCTGTAAATATGTCCCGCAAACAAGTGAGGCATGCTTCCCGATTTACTGATGAATGCTTAAGTGAGTAACTGTTACGCTGTAGGCTGCAGCCGTATGAACAAATTCTGTGTAATTCGTGGTCAGACCGGCCCAGGGAACTGCCCTTACTTTCCCAGCTCCGTCAGCACTACCAGTGCTGCCTGCAACGATGGTGGTTCAACCGATGAGGTTAACCTTCGAATGATATCAAAGTCAGAATTTTATAACTGCAATTCATTGTGGTCACGAAAATTGGTAAACTAAGGAAGGCCCCCTAATCAGCGACTATACGACACACTGAGCCACAAATGCATGAAACTTGTCAAATCTCACCGCGTGGTTCTCGCGAGAAACAGTTCATAGGTAAATTAACTGTCCTCTGTGGGTAATTGTTCTTTCAGCGACTAACACTTCGGACATCGCAGTTAGTATAAAAATGAGTAACCGTTGTAGCACTTTAATACATGTCTTGCTTAGAGTGCAGGTTATCCTGTCCTGGACCCTCTGAAGTAACTGGAGCTCTGGGAAAAGCTGACCTTCCCGGTCTTGTAACGCAAACGCGGCCTCTAGTGAAGTTGAGAAAAAGGCTTTTTTTTTTTTTCAGTCGTCGAGGCTGACCTGGAAGCTGAACATACTCTACCATGGTTGAAAAGTTTTTCGGATTCTTGTAAGGGCGTGAAACTAAAGAGAGAGGAACAGGCCAGCTTTCGCTGTCCACTTAGTTGCGGCATGTGCCCATAATTTTCTACGGTAGTCGAAAAAGCCGACCAAAGTGAGATTAACCAGGACTGGCGAACATTTGCTGGCATTTTTTATACAAAGCAGACTACGCAAAGTGCAGGATTTGTACCCTGCGTTTATTGCCATGCATAAAATTTGTTCTTTCTAACAAACACAGAGCGATTAACAGGCCATTTCGCGTATGCACAAACCTATTCAGATAGTTCGGCACTCTGACAGGCGTGTCTACACCATCATTTGGGTCCCTGACACTGGGGTTGAGGGAAATCTCATGGCAGACACCGTTGTCCGAGGGTTCACGAACCGGAGGGCGGGTTTGCCGGTGGAACCCTTCAGCACGCCAGAATCTTACGGGGAGGCAATGAAGGCGTTGTTGGGAGCGCGCAAGAAGTACTCGGCTCCGGCGGATATCCTCGACAGAGAGCAGGCCACCACGCTCAGACGACTACAAACAGACACCTACCCAAGCAGAGCCATGTATCACAAAATGTGGCCGAACAGATACACGAAAGAGTGCGTGTGGTGTGGGGGCTACGCCACAACGTACCACGCCACCTGGGGCTGCGAAAAAAGCCCTTTACTACCAAAGGTAAATAGCCCTAGTCTAGAGCAGTGGGAGGCCCTCCTGGCTGACTCCGACCCGAGCACTCAGCTTATGCTGGTGACGAGGGCCAAGGCAGCGGCGGAGGCCAACGGTATCCTGGACTAGGGAAGACCGACCACTGTAGCTCCACATCTATCTATACCCATCCCCCTACTCCCTAACTCTTCCTTTTGAAAAAATAATAATAATAAATAAATGTTTTCACTACTACTACTACTATAGTTCCCGACGTGTAGTTTTTGCTGGTATTAGTAGACTAGCATTAACACAAACGAATTGCAACAGCTCAGGACTGCTGCTCCGAGGCGAAGCCAAGAACTTTGATACAGTTCATTGTCTCAAATAAAGCTGAAAAAGTGGGGACTCGGATGAACGTTTCTAGTGTTGGGAAGAAAAAAATAGAATATTTGCTTATTCGCTTCATTATTTATCGAGGTGATTTCAGTTGCAAAAAAACATGCTTGTACATTTAGAACTGTGCTTTTCATCAGTAGAATACTTTCTATAACTGCAGGGGAGCTTAAGGGATGATGTATTGTGTATCGAAACAAAAAATAAAATCGAAGTGCGAGATTAAATAAACGAGCTTTGACGACAGGATTAAATGTGAAGATATTCTTTTTTTCGCTGGGAGTAGAAAACTGTGGATTCGTGCTCTAAATGAATAAACCTACTCTCTGGGACGATAACGACAGTTTTAAGGTGCGAAAAAAATTTACTGCAAGCAAAGAGATAAGGAAAACAAGAAAAAGGCAGTCTCCGAAAAAGTTGTGAAAACTACCCCGTAAATTTTGACAAAAGCGCTTGCCTTCTTTGGTGAAATCAGCTTTCGATTTTAAGCGTGAGGTCCCATCGGCTTCTACAGACACCAACTTAAGCCGATTTGCACGACTAGCAGACTGTCTCGTTTTACTCGGCAATAGAGGAAGCAGTTTTCATGACAATTTCAGAGTACCTTGTTATTTCAAGTCTCGCTCCTTGCTCGACTTCTCCAGACAAAAGGTGGTTACTAGCACGGTGAAAGACGACGTGGAGCTTCGCCTCGCTTGGACTGAGAAGATAGTGCGTGTCAGCTGATAAAATATTAAGACGGATGAAATGGAAGCTTCTTGCAGGGCGCATAACCAAGTCGATTTCACCACTCTTTTAATATGGTTTATGGTGTTTAACGTCCCAGAGCGACTCAGGCTATCAGGGACGCCGTAGTGAAGGGCTCTGGAAATTTCAACCACCAAGGGTTCTTTAACGTGCACTGACATCGCACAGCACACGGGCCTCTAGAATTTAACCTTCATCGAAATTCAGCCGCCGCGGCCGGGATCGAACCCGTGTCTTTCAGGCCAGCAGCCGAGCGCCGTAACCACTGAGCCACCTCGGCGGGGTAGGTAAACAAGAAATGAATTCAGCACCCTTCCTGTGTTTTTCGACTGCCATTTAAGTTGTCAGAGACTCCTTTCCAGGATAGGAGATGAGAGCATCACTCTTTGCCTCAAGAACAGCTCTTCCGCAATAAAAGTTGAAAAGAGGGCACAGCACCCGATGGTGGCGATGATCCGATGACGGCATGTTCACTTCTCACCCTTGTGCTGGTAGTAATTTTAAAATCTTTTTAATGTCTTTGGCGGTACGTGGGGGTTAGCATATAAACGCCGCAGTTTAAATAGTCAGGCATTCCAGCCACTTGTAACTGCATATCACTGTGCGAAAAAAGAAGAAGGCATGCGTACAGACATAAGGAGCCGGTTGCAGGATATGGGCCTTGAATTTAAAAGAAGAAAACGCTGATCTTATCGGCAGCTGCGGCTTCACGAGAGAAATCATGCAGAAATGCGACTAGTGAGTGGTTTGCTCCCGCACACAGACAGCCACAGTAGCTTATGTAACGGCCTCAAACGAAGCATCAAATCATTCACCAACCTTACAAAGAAGGACTTGACGAATCCAGTCATGACTGCTTGTTACCTAAGTTCAGAGACCACTCCATTTACGTTTTACCGAATGCTTTCTTTTATGGAGGTGTGCCAGTCTTTCCAGGCCACGTGCAGTACGTGAAGATCGTCGTAGTGTTAATCTCTGCCAGTGAACGTGAGAAAAAAGGTGATTACAACTGCACGCGACGTAACACTGATTATGCGTTCCAGTAATTCTCATTTCTAGGAACAATGCCACTCACACAACGCAGCAGCTTTAGGAAAGAGCTCGCAGAGCCAGCCTTGTTACACAAATATTCTGTGACCTTCACTATGCCTCCGGTTCCGCAATAAATGCCGCTCCCTATACACCGCTGCACTGGTTGCCGAGCCCTCTACTACACCGCAGTCACAATCCTATAATACTTTGTAACCGCTTTCTGTCATTCTCGTACGTGTGAATGACGTAATGAGAGTAGCGCAGAATGCGCGCACTCGTGCTGCATATGTAACACATGCTACGTTGTAAACGACAGCAGTAAATCGGACATCCCGCCGTTCTTCTGTTCGCTTTTCTCCTCATGGGCTCAGGATATAAAGCATGCACAGCCTTTGCCGAAAGTAACCGGGCTCAGGTGGTTTGTTTCTTAGCCGCATAGCAATGCACTTATGGCAGCCCTTAAGCTCTGAATCTCTGTAAAGTAAGGTGAGCCCTAGTCCTCACGTTCTGACGCCTTTCGGTTTTGTGGGGTGCCACAAAGGCTTTGTTGCATGGGTGAGAAGCAGAAACCTGTTGCTCGGTTACTCCTGACAGAGAGGGTAGGTTAATAAAGGCAAGAATTAGGAACGAGAGAGGTTAAACTGACAAGTCTTTTCAACAGCTTTACATCGTCAAGCGATTAAATTATTCCTGCTTATTTGCGTTTGCGCACTTTTTGACTTCCCACACGTGACTATGTGTATTTTGAACACCCCGTCCCCGAAGCAACAATATGACACTGGTGTGTGCACTCTAAACAGAAATGAGTAAAATGGGAGTGAGCTGTCCTTCAGCGGAGTGCATTTTATAAAAGGGAGTGTGCTAGAGGTCACTTTACTGCTTTTTACTGCCGTATAAGCGTATAGTGTAGTTGCGGACTGGCGTTTAGTGAAAGATAAGGAAACACTAAGGCATACCAGATATTTTTTTAATGCTTTGCTTTCAATGCAGCAAGGAGAAGGAGATCAAAGCGCACTGTGCCTAACATAACCTGTCGTTCTGGTTCCGATTCGTTCATCTCATATCTTACATAACGCTACCTACTCTGCACATTTCGCAACTGAAACCTGCATTCGGGCGAACGAAAGTTGGCGGATTTATCGGTGCCGTTGCTGTGATTGTAGTACCGGCAGTATATGCCTTTCAGAACCGGATATTCAATGCGCCTACATTAATGGAGCACTTTTCCGAGAGCTACCTTTCTCGGGTCCGCACGACTGCTGCTTTCGAAAACATCTCAGCGGATAGCAGGCAAAACAGTCAAGCTAATTTCTACGCTAACGACATGGCTTAATCAGTAAAAAGTCGCTTCTACCTACGCGAATGTAAAAAAAGTGTGCATATATATATATATATATATATATACGCACAGAGAAAAGTGGCACAGACGTTCTCTTGCGAGCTGGAACCGAAAAGGAAGGTGTTCTATATGAACAAGGGGCAGAAACATAAGCCCCGCAGTTTCATACGGAAGTAACAACCAGCGGCTACTCGTCCAGCGATGCTCGGGTTGTGCTCCGAGCATCATGCCGCCGTCTAAATGGGTAAACACTGGCCGCACGGGGTCTCGTCCGAGAGCGCGCTCGCGCACACAAGATAATCTACGCAACCGGCAAATTCTGCGCCGCGTGCCGCCGTGGCACGGCGCCGCTTCTAGAAAGGCATTCAGAGGCGAGCGCGCTATAAAAGCCCGAAATAAAAGGAAGGAAAAGCGTCCGGTCCGCGGGCCTGGCTGCGCCGCCGCAATGCTGTTCTTCGTGGCGCCGCTGGGGCGGCGAGCTTTCCAAAGAGGCGGTGCGCGGTGCAATCCCGGAGGAGGCTAGAGAGCTAGACGAAGAGGAAGGTGAGAGAGCGAGGGTGGGGCGAGTGTAGCTCTCGCAACGCCGGCCTCGACATAATTGTCCCCGGGCGCTTTCGTCGTCGTCGTCGGTACTTTTTTTTTTATATTTTCGCTCCGCTGCGGTGTCTCAAAACCACGCGCGCACCACACTCACCGCGTCGCCCGCAGCTATTTTCAGTGGCTCTTAGAAATGAACTTGGTGCGCTTAGGTCTCGGCCGGCGGTGCGGCACAGCGTTGACTTTTTGTCCGTAGGCACGTCAGCGCGTTACGCCCTCTCTCGCAGAACACGAAATGGTCCGCGCTTAATCCTTCCGGACACCCCCCTTCTTTCTCTCTTTCTCTCTCTTACTGTCTCTCTCTCTCTCTCTATTCTTCTAGATGAAGGCTGTGCACGCCTGAAGAAGGCTTCACGCACGTGTCTTTACGGAAGCTTCGGCTAACCACCACCAGTGGTAAGGGTTGCTTCTGCGGGTCGTTGTATTGTCGTGACTCCTCGGAAGCACGCACGCGCGTGCATGTTAAACTGGCGTCGCTAAGCTTTGAAGGAGTGGTCATGACGACCAACTCGTTATTGTTTGTTTCGAGAAGTTTGCATTCGTGTTCCGCCAGGCGTGAGAATTATTCGACCTTAACGGGGACCGCTCGTTACATGAAAAGGCCCCTTTTTTTTTTTCATTGTCCACTTGGGAAAGTCGGAATGAAGGCATTATTTTTCCAGCGGGATTCTCGCTTCGTTTATGGGCGGCTGGTTGGTTCACGCGAGGATGGCTCGAGGGGAGCCGAAACTCGGTAGCCCCTTTTATTTATTGATACTGCAGGCCAATAAACTGGCCCTAGCAGGAGGGGCAATACAGTAAAAAAATGTGACAATGCAAAACAACAACAAAAACTAACGAAAAATAATGCTGGATGTAGCAGTGTTACTCAATGAATACATTCTGGCACCAGCACAATAACTAACAAAACATGAAGAGTGGCACATGTGAAATAACAAAGAGGCGGGCAATTTTTACTCAAAACAACAGAACTGTTTCCGGGGGAAAAAAAAGGCATGACAGAGTGAAGGAGTTAGAAAAACAACAGATTGTGAACACTTTTGTTTGAGTTAGTTTATGGAAGAAAGATGTTTTTCTAGCTCTTCTACAAAGTTTTGTGACTGCAATACCTCGACAGGTATAGAATTCCATTCATGAATAGTACGCGGAAAGAAACTATTCATATGGGATTTTGTTTTAGAAAATATTGGCGTAAGTGAAAGGTTATGTCTGTGTCTTGTCTGGCGTGAACTTAGAGGTTTTACGCAATGAGGCCGCTGAAGTGCGCTTTTTCCATTTATAATGTTATGTAAAAATTGGAGACGACTTATCTTCCGCCTGTTTTCCAGCGTACTGATTTTATTTGCAAGCATTATTAAAGACTTTTAATCTGCATATTATGGCTGGTCATAAGTGCGGGGAAGAGTGCACGAGACTCAACAAGACGCGTGCTTGACCCAGTTTTCATAATCCGCGACGAGTGACCACTGCGAAGCAAATGGCGGGGCTCAGTCAGAGTACAGGCTAACTGTAGTGCGCACGTCCAGGCTGGCTTTCCCCGCATTGTTTTTTTTTTCTTTTTACTTGTTGCATGTACTTGGACAATAGCTAGTTCGGGGTGAAACAGGAGGCTACCTCATAACAAACAAAGTGGTCGGACTTTAACGTAGCTAAACCGAGTAGACATGCGAAAACATGTGTTTAGCCTGGTTAGCTCATGGTTTTGCTTTGCTGGGTGTCCGGTACGCCTCTCGAAGATATACTAATGTTTAGCTCTGATCGAGATTAAGCTGATCTGGTCTGTTTGCGCCCCAGATGGAAGTTGATGAAGACGACGATGGGCAATGCACAGCGCGAGCGTGTGTTGCACTTGAACACGTGGCGTGATCGGCTCGTTTTGTTGAGAATGTACGTCAGCTGCCTGCGCTTCTTGAGGACTTCTGGCCTGTATGATAGGCTTACTTTACCGAACGCTAGCTGACCTTGTATACCGACCTCATTCTCCTGTTATTTCCTGTTCTCCTTCATCTTTATATTATCTCATCCATTGCCTACAGTGCAGGGTAGCAGTCCAGTTTATTCTTCCGGTTGATGATGATGATGATGATGTCCTCGGGCTGAATGGCACATACCCACGGCGGGGGTTAACCTCGCTGCCTTTCCTTTTCCTCCTCCTCCTCTTATGCAAGCTGCGAGACATCCTCAGGAACCAAGGTTTCTGTGATGAAGCCACGGAAGGGATGGATGTTCTTGTTAAAATTAAAGTCCACAAATTTTGACGTGAAACCAACCGACGTGGTTGGAGTGTTTCTGTAATTTCCGTAACAGGCAAAAAAAAAAAAAATATGCCGCGAAAGGATAGTGCCCTCGTGCAGTGGTCAGCGAAGCTCATATGCTCGCGCCGCCGCGGGTTGGAAACCCTGTCGCGGCATTATTTATTTTATTTCTATATGGCCTGTTGCTATGCTAGATTTCCCCGAGGCCACCATTAAGGTCAGGCTCCACACAAACTCGTTACCTCGTGAATTAGAAGTTTCATCCTAAAATTAAGGCATTTTTTTCGAGTCCGTTAGCAAACGACCGTTTTGGACGTTTTCGGTCGGCCTTGTCTTGACATGGCCGATGAAAAGCAAGTAGTACCGAACGCTTTCAAGTGCTGATTGCCAGCGCTGCGAGCATCTTGGGCAAAGAGGACATCGGAAAGAAACAATGCAGTATTGTACTGAACAATAGTGCAATACAGAAAATTCGAATATGAAGATTAGGCGGTCTACCTTCTTTCATTCCTTCTCTTTCATGCTATCTCAAGTTTGGTCAGTGAAGAGGCTGCCGTGGTCTCACAAGTATGACAGTAGCTTGGCTTGGGGGAAAATACAATTTACCTCCTTCTTTTGCTAAACCTCTCAAATTAAGGCTTTGAATGAAACCAAGTCCATGCCGAGCTTTCCTGGACATTAAAAACTAGCGTCATCTGGTCGGCGCCTGTAGCGAATACCACATAATTTAATGGAGGTATTTTTAAACTTGTAATTCTGAAAAAAGTACAGAATTCGGAGAGATCGCGCGAACGCGGTGATTATTATGAGCTGCACTTCCTCTTCGCTGCAAAATTTTACCTTTAAAATGTTTCTTGAGCGCACACCATACACTTTTGACGGCCATAGAAGACCAAAGGGAGGTACTGAACATTCGAAATTGCCGCGGTGATTTTGTGTTTTCAGCGCCCGCTGCACATGGCAGCAGCCATGCAAACTATTTACAAGCTTGATCATTGTGAAATGTTGTTACTCACGGCACGAAATTGCTCTCTTGTGTACTGTAATTCAGTTCTCTGCGATACAAAATTTCATGCCTGTTAATGATTTTTACGGTGAAATACTTGTAAAGTTCACTGATACTAGAATTTCGATCAACTAGTCTTCCACATAAAAAAAAGAAAGGAACTGTCCGCTGACTACCTTAATGCTGTGAATTAACGCTTCACTAGTTTCTTATAAGCGTTTTCTTTTATCATATTGCTCCTAACTTGTTTTACTTGAGCTGCGCTCTTTAGCTGAATAACTGCGCCTGTTTCTGGCAACATTTATGGTTTTTTTTTTTTAGGAATTACCCGCACTATGCTCTGCAGCGATTTTATTAGTAGCTTTGTATTCCATGTTTTCCCCTGAGATTGATTTCACGCAGAGCATTTGTCATTGTTATATTTAGCCATAATTCTTCTTGCGCTCGTATTTTCGTTTAGCGGCCACAACTTTCAGTATTATACGAACGGTCACGCATCAGTTCACCTCTTACAATCTAACATTACTTCCCATTTAAATTTTAAGTGAACTGACATATTGTGGCCTGCATGTAAATTCTTGTTTTGATCTCTGAACCAGTCAATGGCTACGCTTAAAAAGAGTTTCTCGGGTAATGTAATGAATAAGAGAACGAAATAAAATAAAAACTGCCCGGTGCTAAGTCCGGACGCGCAGTATTGAAAACGACAGTGTTAACAGAAGCCAAGGTCCTACAGGTCAAACTGGCGAATATGCGACTGAGGGATTGGACTGGGCATTCGACAGGGTCGGCGGGGCAACACGACTGACTTGCGCAGAATGGTTCACTGTAATAAAGGGCAGGAGTTACAAGTGATCAAGCGAGCGTACTCCAGCGCAGTGTGCTTACGCAGATGGTTTAGAAGAACGCAGGCTGGCTGCTGTAGTAATGATAGCTTCTCGAAATAAGGCTGTTTCAGTGCTCTAATTATCTTAGTAGATAAAAAAAAAAAAACACAGTGTCCCGGAGGCAGAGTATACCCCTCACACGCGTTAAATACGGCGATAGAATCTCTTGCTGGCAACCTACAGGTTTTCTACTCAAATTTTAAAGGTTTGTTCCTTTACAGCGGGTCAGGGAACAAACGCTAGTTAATGATATCCCTCTTGAAATGAAGACTTGGCATGGGCAGGAGATCTTCCTTCCGCATCACATGCAAAGGTAAGATAACAGACGGTCCGATGGGACAATGATGTGTATCCTAGGAGAATAAAAGCATGGAAGCGAGAGGCAGAGAGTAAAGTAGACGAATGAGATTAGGAAACATTTAGAAGTTGGCAGGTATAATACCTACAACGCTGGCACCGCATTCTTCAGCATGCCGCTTATGGGAAGTGGTAAGCATGTTTTTTTTTGTTTTTTGTTTACCTGACAGGCCTTGCTTTAAGCAGCGGAGACTACAGAAGCACCAAGTTTCTCGCTGATTGTATAGAACACATGTAGAGCGCCTATTATGTCCCATTCCACCACAGAACGGCTAGACTTGGAAACCTAAGTTATCCTTAGGAGAAAGCATGTTATATTAAGAAGGTCGAGAACGATAAGGTTCAACCTTATGACCTTGCCTATAAACATTGTCCCTAACCTACCTTAATCATTCCTTGCTCAGTGTGTCGCACTAAACGTGTTGTTAGTTATTAAGAGGCTCATCAAGCTCAGAGGGCGCAATTCTGAACGCCACGGGGAAATGACAAAGGAAACACTTGGCGCGAATAAATTGTCATTTTTTTTTTGCCAAAACTAATTAATATTCGCTCGTTTCTTCGAGGAAAAAAGACCCTGCGTGAGCTGAAACAAATGATTCACAGTTAAAGAGTGATTGCCATGCAGTACACCTTGTGAACCAGGCAGGTTTAAAATTCAATCATGCGCCATTACATCCAAGCCGACACACCCGGTAATTATCTTTAGAGTTCATAAAACAAACAATTCGCTAAAGCAAGCAAAGAACTGAGTGCAATTTTATGCGCCATGGAAACGAAATTTGCCGGAGGGTAGCAACGAAGACCAGTTATTATGCTAAACCACAATCAAAACAAACGACTTTGGTAGCAGCTGTGACGACGCGCTTATGTGGATTTTTATCGAAGTTGTGTCTTTGCGAGGGTTTTATTTGACGACGCGGTAAGAGCCCTCGAAAAATGCCAGG
The DNA here is from genome assembly GCF_055824585.1 of Amblyomma mixtum. Classification (NCBI taxonomy): domain Eukaryota; kingdom Metazoa; phylum Arthropoda; class Arachnida; order Ixodida; family Ixodidae; genus Amblyomma; species Amblyomma mixtum. Next base: position 23,274,530 of record NC_143016.1, read on the forward strand.
TGTGATAAACCCGTGCTAAGTATCGCACACTTGGTAAAAGGAGTATAATGTGACAGGTATGCTAGTACATCTACGATATTCCACAAATACTACTGAAAAGCGAGGTATGCAAAACAAGATACCACTTTGGGCAGTGGAGGGATGGTCGCACGTCAATGGATAAAGCAAGCAGTAGATAGCGCTAAGTAATAAGGGATGGGGCGAGGGGGGGGGGGGGGGGGTAATGTTTTGCTGAACGAACTGAAACATGGGTTTAAAGGGAAAAACGAAAGGGCAACTAAACTTCTCTTTTCTTCAGTGCTAAACTGCGTTCGGGAAAAACAGCGCATTACTCTTATAAAAATGGTTCATAGACAGTCTGTAGACTTCATATTGACTCTATTGCTTTCCTATAGATATTTACTTTTTGTCTATTCATAGTCTATAGCCCGTCTATAGACTGAAGTATATTAAAAGTGTATGCCCATAAATCTATAGATTGTCGATAAACTATCTATACCATTTGTATTGCTAATAGGCTGTTCTCTAAGATTTGTCTACAGACAGTGTATAGACTTTATAGACAGGAGTCTATGGACAGTCTATAGATTGTATAAAAAAAATTTTTAAGGGTACATTCCACCTCCCGGGATGTGGCAATGTTTCTCACGCTCAATGTAACCTTAAACGCAGTCGCTTTGCGAAAGGTGCAGCACAGATTACGTAATCATTGAGAACCGAAGATACATGCAGAAAAAAGGAAGGCATGATACGTAGGGCGAAAGGAACCGGAAGCAATTACAAAAGGCCGACAGGCGAGACTGAAGGAGCGGCCAAGATACCAGGTGCAAAGGAAGCAACTAAAAAGAAAGCGAGTAATTTGGCATCGCCGCACCTGCTAGCGCGAAACAAATGTAGCAATCTTGGGTGCCGAAATCTTCCCCCGACGATTCTAGTTTTTCGGGGTAATTCTCCCGTCGTATTTATCCTCCCCCTCATTGCAATCAGCAGAGAAACAGTACTAAAACAAAGGCGCCGAATGTCTCTTCGAAAGAAAAGCTGCCGGAAGCAAGAGGATTCGCGGAGAATGAAGCGGAGGCGCCGGCGCTGCTGACGCCGAGACAAAGCGAAACAAGCGAGCAAAACCCGCTGTAATCCTCAAAAGAACAAATGCGTCGGAAACGAAGGCGAATTGGAAGTTAAGACAACCACGGCTAGGCGAGAGAGGGCCGGCAGGGGAGAGGCACCGCTGTTCGGGCAGTGTTATTCCGCGACCGGCGCGGACGTTTCGCTGACATGGTTATTTCCACCCCGTTCCGTGTTCGCACGTATCCGTGTTTATCTGACCGAGTTCCTTCATTGCCTCAGCGGCGAAAAGCGGAGAATAAGAGAGAAAACGAAGAAATTGGAGGGAAAGGGTGGGATTGGGAGCCGAAGGAAAAAGAGACGGGAGAGGAAAGGGTTCGGCATCGTCCGGGTCCCGACTGACCGCATCTGCAGCGAAAATAAGATGAGCACAAGGGAGAGCAGTAGGATGGAGCGGTAGGGTGCCGTGGCCGAGCCTATATACTGGGCAGCCGCTCGTCGAATGGTGCGTCTGCGATCCCGAAGACCGAACCAAGATCGCATTAACGACGTGAGCGGTGCGCCATGTCGTTTCCACGTCGTCCCCCTTTTGCACGTTTGTTTAGATTTTTCCTTTAGTTCTACCTCCCATCGCTTCTTCTCAACTGCACGCCGTCTCCACCGCCTAAAGCATGGCCTCATAGGGACAGAACCGCCAAATGCGCACTTTTCCCTCTCCTTTCTCCCCGCCCCGCTTCGCCGGCGGTGCACCTACCCTCCTACTATTCTCCGGTTTGTATTGCACACCTTTCTGGCTTTGTTTTTGTTTCGTTTTACTTTTATTCTACCTAATGCTCACTCGTTCAGTGCCCACGCAATTCGCGTTCGCAGTTATCCACGACCGGAGGTTAGGCGCTGATGGCATCGGCATGTTTGGAAACAAATGACGGAGCCGCAGAAAGCGAACGCGAGGACGTAAGCGCAGGAATAGACTGCAGCGAGACACGGAGAAAGTGGGAAGAACAGGCGGAGAAAACAAAAGGGAGAAAAAAAAAGCACGGGGGACAATGGGGAGGCACAGAGTGAGATCTTCCGGCCGGTATCAAGTGAGGTGGACCGTTAAATGACTTCACGCATCATTTGAACGCTCGTCGTAGTGGCGGTGCCTCTGTGTGTGTGTCGCCATCCGGGCCAGATTTTTGCCGGCGATGGAACGCAACGCGCCGCGCTGTGGCGCTACGAGCGAGCGGTCGTCATGGGGGCACGCCAATGCGATGCGGAGAACAAAAACAAAAAAGCGTAAACTGAAATGGGGTGGACTGCAGTGCCGTCAATATCGCAGTAACGCCGTAAATGAGGTGTCCGTTGCGGAGACTATAGAAAGAATAAAAAATAAGTAAACGATCGACTAGCTAGGCTCAAAGTAATGAATAAAAAGCTAAAAAGTAAAAATGGTTGCCCGACAATCGCGCGCCATGAAGTCTCGCTTCAGTTGAGGGTTTATGACCCCCTCCTAGCGTGCGATCCGGAACGCACGGCGAATGTGCAGCCTCGCAGAACAAATCTCTCTTTCTGAAACGGGCTTTGAAAAATGTTAACGCCTCGAAAAGCTGATGAGTCGGTGAGCGGGTTGCGCATTCGCAAATTAACAGACAGCAGCTGAAGTTTCCGCGTGAAAACATAGATAAGTCTACATTTAACTTTGCTCTGCTAGCTGATATTCGCGTGCCTGCCTAATAAGTCGCTAGTGTTGCATTTGATAACGCCTGAAACAGGCTGCTTTTGTCTCTGCTAGCACTGCATCATTCCCCTTTGGGACGAAATGTACATTCATTACTGACACCAAGTGACTTTTTGGCGAAGAACAGATAACATCACTGCACGGTGTGAGCGGCGATCGATGTCTAAATGAAAAGGCGTGTTGGGTAACACAGAAAAAGTGAGCAGAGCGACATTAGTGGTCCTGTCCGTCGCGCAATGGCTTCCCATCCATGACTCTTTCGTTGCGCAAGCCAGTTCTTCTTTCGCAACTAGAATAATTACAGTGTGGAGAATAGAAGCCGTGGACAGTGAGCAAGTTTACACGAATGAGTTGATACGAGGGGCGAGAAAAGCAGCCTATCAATCACCGGCTGACACTCATTCTTCGGAGCAGGGCTACCCTAGTCTTTGGGCATTAAGCAGAGGTGTTGATAGAGATAAAAAGGCTGCCTGCCAGTACGAGAATGAAAGCGTGGTTGTAATGGATGGCATTTACTACTTGTCGGAATAACTTTTGATTTTTGCAGTGAAGAAAACCGTAGAGTTTATCAAGGCGGTTATAAAACAAAGGTTTAATGTTCTAGAGTGAGAGAATCTTTTATTAATGACATTTTGTGAACAAAAGAACCATTTAGCCATATTTTGTGGCCAAGAAAAAGGCTCGAGTTAAAGAACTATTAACCGCGCTTCAGGGGCATCTAGATGGCCTTTGAATTAATAGTGTGCTGACTGGATGGCCGAAAGAGCGTTGCTACCGCATATACCAAGCGGCTTTCTAGACAGCTGTTTAGCTCTGTTGAGTTGACGTAACACCGTGGCACTTTATTCAGATTTCAAAGGTCTTTAAGCGTTGGTCGCCTGTCATAGCGGGCTTGTAACTGCCTGAAGGCAAATGGAAAGAGAATGGTGCAGTCACTGCAACAATACTTGCGCCAAAAAATGGAGCCTATTTTGGTCAAATGTTTAGGGGAATCCCCCAAGGTAGAGTAGATTTGTAATAAGGGAGTAACTACTCACTGACAAAAAAAGAAGGGAGAAATTAGAAAGATATTGCATGAAAAAGAGTACGAAGTAGTGATGCAAAACTATCGATAGTACTATCGATGCTATCGATAGTTGATTCACTATCGAACTATCGATGGTAAAAAAGACTATCGATAGTGCGCTATCGATAGTACTATCGATAGTTAGTACTTTCGATAGTAGTATCGATAGTTCTGTTGATAGTACAATCGATACCACTTGTTATATATAGTTCTATCGATACTGCATCCTAAACTTGGTTTCCCGAGTGTGTGGTATCGAGGTCATGGTATGAGTATCTGACAGGACTCGCTGATTTTCGCGGCCTACGCGTCATCGAGCTCTGCAGGCGTTCCGTACACGAAGTTGCTGGATAAAATGTTAGCGTGCCAATGTCCTATTTGCGAAGAATGTGTGCGAAAAGCATTTCTGCAAGGGTTGCGTCAGCAAAACGACGTTTGCTGCGCGCGATGGTGTCATGTAAGCCAGCACAACTTGTGGTGTTTGTTCTTTCATAGGATGCAGTTCCAGATATTTTTCCTAACTGTCCCTGTGCATGCTAAAGAACCACAACTGGTCGAAATTTAACCGGAGACCTCGACTGTGGCATCCCTCATAGCAGTCTCTTAGGACCGTTAATACTCATGAGACCATAAAACCAATCAGCTATCGCAAATGTTTTGGTTATATCGCTGGCCAACAAATGCATAATATGAATATTGTTACTATCGATAGTGTTACTAGCGATAGTACCGCTATCGATAGCAAGACTATCGATAGCGGTACTATTGCGAGTAATACTATCGATAGTAATACTATCGATAGTAAACTATGATTATATTATCGATAGTCTATCGATAGTAGCACTATCGATAATTTTTTTTACACTATCGATAGTTTCAAAAAAACTATCGATACTACCGATAGCCAATTTTCCGATAGTTTTGCATCACTAAGTACGAAGGCACCCGCAGCAGGCAGAAAAAGTTCAGCGGTTGAACGCGCTCAAGGAATACAACAGCTCATTTAAAACAACCGCATCGACTTAAAATGCAGTTTAAAGTACTTGAGGTTATGCTCGCATGCTGATTGTTACCATGCGTGCAAGATCACTGACCGCGACAGTGGCGCCGCAAGCCTTCCGACGGCGATTGAGTAAGCGTCGTGCCAGCGACACAATTATTTGGAGTCAGAAGAAGCAGAAGTATCTCAAAGCTCAATGGACGGCATGTTTCGACGCAAGTAATCGCTCTGTCAGAAACTTTACAAAACAGACGAGTGAAACATGTCCTCTCTTTGCGCTATATATTGACTATAACAGTGCAGTCCCATCTTCACCGCTGATTTGCATCTCATAATTCTATATTTATGGTTTGCAGGTTATCCTCTGAGCTACAAAAAACGTGATAAATATATCTTGTCAGAAGAAGATACTGGATATCTTCAAATTCATTTTGCTCAGCGCTTAAAATGCTACTAGAGAGGGATTTCTCGCTTATTTTTCGGAATCAAGCGTAAATTCCTTGATACAAGAGTAGATAAAGAAGACCAATGTGGCTATTATTTGACAAATGATTGTAAGCAACGGGTTTTCATCGCAAGTATCGATATAGTATAATATATACGTCGGCAAGTTTTTCTTATTTATTTTTCAGAGCCTTCCCACCGACGGGCTGCTGACCTTGCTTTAGACCTACACGTTGTTGTTTTTCAGTTAACTGAAAAAAAAGCAAAGGCGATGCCCCTTCACGTATGTTTTCGAGTGAGCATCACCCCCCTACAACTTTGTGCTCTACGTTATACCTTAGGTTAGAAGCAGCAACTGCTCGCTTATCTAGATGTGCAATGCCTGAAAATTACACTAGCCTCTGTCATTGATAACGTCGACCTAATGCAACGAGGTCTCAACTTATGTAATGCGACGAGATTTAATTCCGCGTTCGATGGCGCAGGAGCGAATGGCAAGGCCAATTCTCGCGTATATCACAGCCACTCACAGGGCAGTTTTATGCGAAGCATATTACTCGCACAACCGAGCTCTTCCTTGCTGCGCCGCGCACGGCCGCGTAGCTACCACTTGACCTTCATCGGCGCACCACGTGATATGACGTCGCAACAGCTGTGAAAGCTGGGGCCTCGTGCGCTCGCTTGCGGACGCGCAGCCTCCGCCGGCGGCCTAACTCCCGCTCCTACCGCTAGGAGATACTGACGTCACGCAAAAGGCGACGCACTCGTTGAGTCAGTTGAGCAGCGAGATGTCGGCCAGGGAGAGGGCGGCTCGCCAGACCGCAAAACTATGCTTCGCATCCTAGGCTTAACCATAAGCTAAGCCAGTCCATTTTTTCTAACGATTAGTTTTATTTTTTTTGCAAATAAGGGCTCCGGCTTATAAAATTGCCACTTTAGAGCGAGAACTCGGGGATTGCGGGAGGGCTGCAGTCGGTAGTCTTGTTTGGAGCTCGTAAACATCAATGCATTCAAACATCCGCTGTCGCAACTCTTGGACGGAATACTTGGGGCTTGTTACGAGAGCAGAGCTATTTCGTGTGACAGGAAAAGTTAGTACAATGTCTTTCGAGCACGCGTGACGCAATTCTGATACGCTTGTACCTCCTGGCATCTTATTGGGCTTTACAAATCTTGCCGAAACAAACAAACAAAGATGTAAACTATGAACTACATGAGCGTAGAGATACGCACACTGTTAGAGCGATATTGCTTCTCAAAGAATTCGTGCGTTGTTCTCTGTCTGGTTACCCGTATATATCTTCTGTTCCTCCGCTTCCATATAAGCGCAAAGTTCGAAACGCTGCAAATATCTGTACTTTTTCGTAACAGCACAAGGCATTTCTCTTGCTGTGCAGTTCTATCTCGCCCGCACTGAAAGAACAAAAAGAGGATTCTAGCGCAATGCGCGCCCGTCTTGCAAGCTGGCGTCGTCGCAACGAGGCTCGTATCAAAGCATCAGCCCCTTGCTTACAATATAGAAACCTAAAAAAAAAAAAGAGTAGTGCGCGCTGACGGCGCAAAATCAGGAACGCGCTAGGCAAGAAAGTCAAAGACACGCGTGTCCGTAACCACGATGGCGACGGCCAGCCTAATTTTAGCGCGCCGCGAGAAAGGCTCGTGAATTACGACGTCAGCGTCACTTTATAAAGAGCCGCCGTAAGGAAGAAGCAAGCAAGCGCGGGTATTAAAGCGGCAAACAGAAGAAGGACGCCATACACGAGGCCGGACAGCCACGCGAGAGAGCCGGGGAGCCTGCGGGGTCACGTCAGCAGGCTCGAATTCCAGAGCGAAGTCGCCGCCGGCCACGCTCGCGAGAGCGCGCGCCGGGGAGTTAAGGATGACAAACAACTGTTTACACTCGACCCTCGCTAGCGCCTACGCTCGCGGCCAAGTACACCTTTCAGCGGCGCATAGGGCGGATGCGTAGGCGACCGAGCTCGCGCTTCGCAAACGGCGCCGACGGGAAAAACAAATCTAAACAAAAAGTAAGCACAAATCTCGAAATTTATCTCCCCGCTCGTCCTCATCTTAGGAGCGAGGGTGACACCGACGAAGACAACGTTGCCCTAATGTCTCTGTCGCTTTTGGAAAGGTACGAAGAGCCCAGCGCTGACGGCCCCATAAGGTCAGTAGTCGTCGTCACGCTGCTCTGCTTTCTTGCGTTCCGTGTCCCCCTCAATGCCCGTTTTTGAAGCCGCTGCTCCGGGCGCTGCCGTTCGCGTTATTTGACTCAGGTAAACATCTTTGCTCCGTCGCTTTACATTTGATGTTTGCGTTCTTTCTTTTCCTCGGTTGCGGTGATTGGATTCATCAGAGAAAGGGAACGAAATGTGCCATTTTGTATCTCGTTTCTCTGCTGCAGCGTGGCGGTGCTTCGCATGTTCATATTCGCAATATGTTCGCGATGTGGTCGTGCTTGCCACGCCCGTCTTTTAGAATTCTTTCGCTCTGATGGTTTTACCGCCTTGTCCCAAGCGTTGTTTGTTCTAATGATATTGCCTCACGAGGCTCCGAGATACTATTACTCTATTTTTTTTGTTTTTAATTTTCCATTTTCTTGGCGCTCTGCAGCGTACTTCAGTGCAATAACTATCCCATTAACAAGCAGCCCTCTTTCTTTCTTCTTTGTAGGGGTTAGTCCACATTGTGCTAACGTGTTATTGGTAGGAATATATCTACGCGAAATACTTCCCATTCCGTTTTGTATAGGTATGTCTCTGTTAAGCCCAAGGGCACGGCGAATCCTCCCTAGGATATAATACACTAGCAACTTACGAGGTTTAAGGATATTTCTGGAATTAGTTCTCAATCCCGCATGGCAGGTAAAGCCTGCGCAAGTACAGAGTTTGCGGTTATAATGCTGTGGAGCCTTTTGTCAACTCGTCCCATGCGAGATTAATTTAAAAAGAACCTAAGAGAAAATGAGCTTGACCTGTGTGGATAACTTTTGGATACAGGTCAAATTAATTTTTTCTCAGCTTCGTGATTACCGCATTTGAGCTAAATCGAAGCTAGTTTAGCTTAAAATAGCGCTTTTATACGCTTTAAAAGACCAAGGAATGAAATGCAGGTGCCGCCATCACCGGTTGACTCTGGCAGTGTGCGCCGATACTGTTTTGTGGGCGCGGATCCCAGAGGGTAGCCTACTACACCTTGTTGTGCCATAGAGGTGGTCCCGTTGCGCTCGCCACCCGTTTCGTGACTGAGCGTTGCCAGCTCTCTTAGCGGTAGCGAAGACTCCGAGTCAGGCGTCGGCGAGACTAAGAAAACGCTTTATACATTATGTACAGGGCATAATATAGTTCAACATCGGCACGGGGGCCGAGAGCTACACAACGCGACTGTTCTCGCACAGCGACGATCAGCGAGACACCAGCACGTCACACCATCCGACTCCACTCGTGAGCAGCACTCGACTCACGGTGGGTCGGTCTCTTGGTCACTCTCTCACACCCTTCCAAGCTGCAGCGTTGGGGCTTATATAGCCTGAGGAACGGTGGCCCCTCAGAACTGGCCAATCCAAAGGCAGCACTCGACGGCAGTCCAAAAGGACCAATCAGCGATCGCGCGGGCCAACCGCTTCAAATTTTGCCGCGCGCGGTGGCGTCTGGGGGAGAAGGATACCGGCGCCTCGATGTCTGGCCTCTTGCGACAGGTCCAGGCGTGTTGCTTGCAGATGCTTCTTCTTAGGACTCCGCTGCCGTACGGCGCAGCATCGTGTCTTGTCAGGGAGCGTTAGGGCGCGTGCCTTGCGGCGCAGCACCAGGGCTTGTCAAAAGGGACGCTCGTAGGAGAAAGTTAGCGGCCGGCAGAATTGGAATCCGGGCGGGTTTCCCGGCATGACAGCCTCTCACTTCCCGACGGTGATCACTGGGTCTTTCTTGATGCAGACGCTGTCAGTTTGAATCCAGTGTAGGGAAAATTTTTCATTGCAATTTTCTCACCAATAAAAGCGTCTTTTGTTTCCGGACGGACACCACGTACACCCAAAAATACGTGCAGAACTGATTTTTGCTGATATGAAAATTGGTAGTTATTCTCACTGTACCTTTAAGCTGCGGTTTACTGCCACCATTACTGTGATTGTCAGCACTGCTGCTATTACTTGTACTACTTCTATTACTACTACTGCCACCCATCCTTTCATTATCGGTCTTCACAAGGGCCGAGTGAATCAATTTTCGTTTATTTTTTAAGTTAGGAGAGCAAGGAAGAAAAGAAAAAGAAGTAGGGCTCAAAGCGAGCGAACAAGGGCGTGAGACGAAGATCAGCGCTGCAGGACGACTCGAAAGACATGAACCGGCCAGCTGGCCGGCTGGGCGTTCTCTTCTCTTTTCTCGGGCGGTGCTCGCGGGGAACTGCGTGAAAATGGGGGGTCGTCAGCGGCGCGCCTTGGAGAGTCCCCGGCCGCCGGCGCGGACAGAAGACCGCGGGATGTTTGCGTATCAGGCGCAGGAAAAGAAGGAGCGGGTCGGTCGGCCTGCGCGCAGCCATTGTGTAAATGAGTCCCACGCGAGTGCTTTAAGAGTGTAAGCGGTGCGGATGGGAGACACACGTGTAGGGACATTCTGCGCTTACTGGAAGGGCAGAGGTGGAGGGAGAAAGACCGAAATGACTCTGGCCCAGCTTCTCGGGAGTCTGCTATTATTCATTTATTTTTCTTTTTACTGCTTCTTGGCGTTTTTTTTTTGTTCCTTTTTTGTGCACTACAGAGTGACAGAACAGAAGAGAACTACTGCGGGTCGACCTTCCTCGACTCGAAAATAGAGATCAGAGAGTTGGCAGAATCAGCGTGTTTTGCTTGGTTATGGCTGGTTGGTTTAGTCTACTCGTGCAACTTCTTTCACGTCATAAAGCTACCAACAACAACTCATGCTTGGTACATTGACGATGGAAGAAGTGTTAAGGGCGAGCACTAAAAATTGGTAATTGAACACTTATTCAGGCATTTATTGCTGCTTGGATGGACAGCACAGTGTGAAATATGTGATCAAGGCCAGTAGAAATCTATGCTTTCTTAGGCGCCTCTACAGCAGAGGATGGGCTGGTATCACTTTTTCCTCTGTCGCAACGCCGTAAACCGAAAGTGAAGTTAAAATGCACGATTTTCCGCCGCCCCAACCTGCTTTTATCTTGTCGTACAGTCCACTCCGTTACTCTAAGAGGATCATCTCTTCCCTGTTCTCCGTATTATACATCTTGGTTGTCTATTTCCTCTTATTAATTTCGGCTAAGATATCAGCATGTAAGAGTATTTATACGCACCAAAAAGGCGGTTTCTGTTTCAATAATTTCATTCACTCTTCCATAAATGCATTTTATATTAATAAAACTTAAAGCCATGTTAACTATAATGATGTATCATTCAATGCCATGTCCACAAAAACTAATTGAAACTTCTTTACAGTGCTAAAATTTACTATATAGTAAACAGTTTCTCTTTTCATATATTTATAAACAGATCGCTGTCAGTCTAAGCTAAACAGTATGCGAGCCTGAGCCCTCCACTACGGCGTCTCTCATAGCCTTAGTCGCTCTGGGACGTTAAACCCCATAAACCAATCCAACCTGTCTTACTTCACTGGAGGCTGCGTTGCCATGTGAGAAATGCCTGCGTAAAGATTCTTGCAAGAGGCCCACTGCTTTTCTGACAAGACTGTTGCATCTTCCGGAAAGCCGAATTTTGCATATTCAAGTTAATCCCTGTTTAATCCCCTTTTTATCTTTTTAGACCGTACTACTAGAACTGATGCCAGATTTTATATTTAATTTGGAGTTCACAATGCTCTAGAGCAAGCTTTTTTTCTCAGCAACCGAAAAATGTCCAAATTTAAGCCAGCTATATTTATATCCTATCCGAAGTGAATTTGACGCGCATGAACAATGGGGGTATATTGAAACTTTTTTTTTTGAAGAAATATATTAAAAATACTAAAAATTATTTCAAATTCTTGTCTTTTCCTGCTTTATTCTTTATTCCAAACCCCGACCTTGAACTGTCTTTCATGAGTGCTGACAGGAAGACTGTTTATCCGGGATGTTAACCTGGAAGCCAACATTTGCATGGTCTTCTAAGACGAACTGCATGCAAAGTAGGTGGTTCGCGAAGCCTAACCTGGCAAGGAAGTAATGATAAAAAGGAGAAAAGGCTAGGCGTTCTCCCGACGTATCCCGGGGGGGGGGGGGGGGGGGGGGACAAAAAAAAAGGAAGAACACAAGATATGAAGCGCACACTGCCAGCGGTTACAACTTCCGGAGCTGGTCCGAAAACTTTATCACGCTCGGCCTCCGTCAGCGATGGAGCAAAAAAATAAACAAAAGAAAGACGAAAAAAAATGACGAGACGATCCACGTTTACTCTTGGGCTCCGAGCGCATTTTCCCTCGACTTTCTTATTCTTCCTAGGTTATTACACCACGTCTATGGTGCCGGGCGGAGCTTCTTCTTTTTAACTCGACGTGCAGCGCAGTTCACAGCCGTTATCAGTTCCAAGCCCATATAACACTTTGTTCGATTTTTCTTGGCACATCTGCGTTTTTTTCTCGGTGACCGCGACGAAGGAAGAGTACCCGCGCCTCCACCGCGACGTCATGCTATACCGCGCGTTGTTGTGGAATACACGCGAATGAGCACCCCTTCTCGACTTTACTTTTTTTTTTTTCGCTAGAGTAAACATACTCTTTGTGTACCGTGCGTGTGATACGCGCTTTGTTTTTTCCTCGCCTCCATGGTCTATCTTTTTTCCGTCCATTTCTTGAGTCTTCGTTTCTCATACGACCTTCGACATTTTTTGTTTTTATATTTCTTTTTTTTCGCCTACGCTTAGCGCGTCCTCCCGAAGCTTCCTCTCCATCCCGCCTTCAAGAATGTGTCCTCTTTCTTGCCTCAAGCCGCATCATCTCGCGCATTGTTCAAGAGCCGCCGCCTGCTTCTGTCATTTACCTCCACTCTCACCTTTTCTCCCTCACCTAATCTGCGCTTCCCTTTTTGTTTATTTACAGAAAAGCAAGCCGCCTCCGATGCTTCGGAGGGCGAATAAGAAAACTGCAATAACTAGGGAGATTGCGCTAGGGAAAGAAAGGAAGTTGTCCCCATTCCACAGGGATGCACCAGCGGCACGGCTGTGCCCTTCCTTACCGCCACTCACAGCCATCGGCGCCGCCGCTCATCCTCCTCGCCATCTAAACCGACTCCCTCGTGGGGCGCACTTCTTTACGAAGCCGTGGAGACCAGTCTTTATAGTGCGAAGCCCGTATACTGATTCGTCGAAAACCGCCCGCCCTTGCAACCCGCACGAAACGCCGAGGGTTCGCGCGTGGTGGCGCGCGCTCTCGCTCTGCAACTTGCCGCCGCTTCTCTCTGGCGTTTTGCGAGTGTGCTGCCGCGGCGCCGCGTTGCAGACTAGAATATCTTCTCTTCCTTTTTATTCCCCTCTTTTTCTGGCTCCCTTCATTCTTTCTCGCTGAGCAGGCCCGCCGTTCTCTCCTTTGCATCCCTATGCGGCGAGAATCAATTTTGAACAAGTCGAGCGTGAACATAGAAACTTGGAATGCGGAGATTAGAAAACAAGACCCACTGAAGAAAGATAAAAGGTGGTGGAAAGGAGGCGAGAAGAGCAGGATGTGGGGGAGGAGGGAGGCGCTTGGTTGGAACATTGAACAGCGAACAAGGGAAAGAGGGATGGAGGCTGCCTTTGGCGCGCACTTCGAGAAATTCTGGCGCACCGGAGCGGCAAACGCTGCTTGCACGCGCTCTCGGGTGGCGGGAAAGCGAATATCGCGCGCGGGAAACTTGTTGCGGAAAGAGCGGGCAACGTCACGCGGCGGAGGCGCCTTGCCGTGCAAGGCGCATGGTGGTGAGGGGCGTGCGATGCGGGGCAGTGCTGCTTCTGAAGGCGCTTTTATTTATTTTTATACTTCTTCCTTCTCCCTAGCGTGTTTCCCTTTTTTACTGAGGCGTTTTAGCACATTTACTTGTTAGAGCGCGTGTAAGATCCTTGATGGCCAGCAAGATGGAACGCTTTATCTTCGTCGCAGTTCAAAGGCAAAAAAATGCATCAGGGCATTGTGAGACGCGCGGAAAAGCAAGTTAACGGAAAGATTTCGAGCCTGTGAAAAGAATTTCGTGAATGTGTTTCATTATGCGATGGAAAATTACGGGGATAAAGCCCAAGTAAAAGTGCGTTCTGTGAGAAAAGGTGGTTCATGCTATTCGTTTTCTGGACACATTGTTCTGTTCTCGAGGGCAGATGAGAGGAAAGGAAATTGTCGTTTCGAGACCCTTATTCAGTGCGGAGAGAACAAGAAGCTAGGAGCAAGAACAGGCGAAGACATTTTTCACTTTTTATATTTTGGGGGAGCACAATGCTCCAGCGTTACGTATACCTAACTCGTCTGCACTGCTTTTTTCTCAACGTCTCACCAACGAAGTCTCTCTCAGGTTTGAAATTCCGACCTGGTTTCTTGTAAATTACCGTGTATTTTGAGGTGCACAATTATTCCAAGCGACCAGATGGGGCTTCTGGTTTGGCATTTAATGTCGGCGTGGTTAAAACTATAACCTCCGCTGTTTTACGCTAGCGTTCCTGGCAAAAGCCCCAGATTTTCCGGAGGCTGAGCTTAAATTTCGCAAATTACGGAGCAACCAGAAGTTTGCTGTAGGGCTTACTGCATTCAATAATAATCCCGAGCGTAGCGTCGCGATTAGTGTCATTCGTGCCCTGAACGTTTGTTTTTGCTCCTCCATTCTTCAACACTGCCTGTTTTGTTTACTCGGCGTAAATATGCCTCCGAAGCTCATCGTCATTTTATTTATTTTTTTCTCGAAATCAGAAATTTGCATAGCGGAAACAGCGTTCACTGGAAGGCAGTAAAAACGTGGCCGTCGTTTATTATAGGAGAGTTTGACAAGGTTTAGTTGTTACGAAGGAAGGCAGGGATGCTTTGGAGGGGCGCAAACGTTTACCTCTCGAAGTTCTGTCACTGACCTGAAAACAATGAGCAGATGTATATTTTGCACGAATGCAAAAATCAGCATACTTCATTAGCTTCTGGGCTTCTAACACCAATACGTACAATTTGCGAAAAAAATTAATAACGTGCAAGAATTGATTGAGTCGTAAATCTCTATATCTATATATATGTGCGTTAAAAGTTTTATGGAAGATAATGTTTGTCGCGTACTGCTTTTTCACACATTTGACATATATTAAAACAAGAACCACATTGTCTGAACAGTTTAAGGTCTCTGCAATTACGTAGTCCTTTGCACTGATTACCCTATGGATAACGTTCTCAAGAATGCCCACTTAGGCAATAGGCACGGCCAAGGAAAGCTGACTTTCAAGCCCTCACGACCGCGGGGCACCATTCTCCGAACTCGCAACCCGAGTGAAGCGCGGCAATGAAGACGGCAATGAGGGAGAGGCCGAGGTTAGTTTTCGTTCAGACACTACTCAATGAAAAACGAGAGATGGTGGCATGGCGCCGGGTTGCAAAAAGTGTAAATGCACGCGTATTGTAAGACATTATTTGTACACCGCAGTGTATTACTGCCGTAGGAAATGCATTCGAAGGCCACTGAGAAGATGACCAAAATACAAAAGTTGTTTATAGCGAAGGACATAAGACTGTATCGTAGCGATGCTTGGGGTGAGTTCTGTATTCTCTATACGCAGCCCCTCAGTGCACCAGCCACGCACCGAACACGCTGTGTGCGTGCGTGTGTATGTGACATCGCTTAATAACCGAGGAGAAAAATGGGAGAGCTAGCGGCGGCGACTGCGGAGTAGCAGGAGCAAAACCACCGAAAGCACGACGGGTAGAGGCTAACGGCACTGAGCTCGCCTGTGAAGAAGCCAACCCGCCGCTGCTGTCCAAGCCGGGTGCGACGGCCATCTGCACATGACGCGGCTCTTTGTTCGGCGTTGCGCGGCCACTGCGGCAGACATCGTCCAGTGAGAAAGAGAGAGACTGAGAGCGATGCAAGAGAGGTTACGGGTGGTAGACCGGCGCTACGGTTTCACGAACAGCAAACTATCGGTGTGGTGAACGAAGCCAGCCAACGTTTCCTCCATCCCTCCTTCTTCATCGAGCTCCTTTCCCTCCCGCCGACGCAGCCCCCTTTCCTTCGGGCTTACTGAAGCCACTGAAGCCGAGGCGGCCACGCTACTGGGTCGCTAACAGCGGAGGCGACGGCTAGCGACGAGTGGGGCGAGTAGATGCGCGCATAATGGCTCTCCTAGGGTTATTTTCACACACTACTTTTTCCCGGTTCTCACTCATCCCCGGGGCGTTTTTTTTTTTCGCGTTTTCCACCTCCCTCTCTCGTACGAGAAGTGAATACAGCCTCGGCGGCATCCAAGAATGGTCCATTAAAAAGCGCGCTCTTCCTTCGCCGCTGTTCTCCGGCCATTCTGCGCGGTGGTCGGGCTGTGTTCGCGCCAGCCTAGGAATGACGACGCGAAGAAAAGCAGCGCGGTAGACGAGAGCGCCGTAAAAAACGCTACGCCGACGTCGCGGTGCGGCGGCTCTCTTCCAGAGCGCGAAGCGAGAAATATGGCGGCGGGCCCGGGAGAATGTAAGCGCGCTGAGAAATTGCGTCGGGAAGGGAAACGCTAACGGGAGGCTTAAAATAATTTATGATGACGAGAAAGGCGGTATTGAGGTGCGCGGGCGGCAGACAAGGGGAGTTTTCCTCGCATGCAAATGACGCTTTTCGCACTTGCTTGTCTGTTTGGACAACATGAAATACAACTGCCGGAAACTTCCGCAGGTCGTTGACCTATTTTTTTTTATTTCTGAAATCTTGAGTGTCTGCCAATTTCAGTTCTTGCGTTCAAGGCAACTGGGCGCAATAAATTGGAATTCACGTTGCAAGGTCGCTACGGGTTATTAAGAGCGCACAAGCCGCCGATGTGCGAGGTGTGATTAAAACATGTACGTGAGTAACCGGCGAAAAGCATAAACATAGAAAATGAACGGAAACGCGCTTACAAGGATTGTATATATATATATATAAAAGAGAAAGCACCATGCGGGCAGGCTGTTTTAAGGCTTACCTTAATTCTGAAGATCCCGACAAAATCAAGCTATTTGATTTGTTATTTGTGCGCTTATCCTGAGGTCTCTCAACAATTCGGTGTTGGAAATTGACTGGAGATCGCTTTTATAGATTAATATCGCACTGATAAAGTGGGCGAAAGAATTGAAAGACGCTCAGCTCTTAGAGAGTTTTTTGCTTCGAAAGCAGTTTTGTTTTTATTTTCAAGCTTTAAGTGATTCCCGTCCTCCGTTCTCTAGAAAGCTTGAAAACTGAATAAAAGTAAATGCTAGAGCTTTTTGAGAATCTCTAGATGTTCAGGTAAGCAACGATTTCTTCTATAATCTCTTCTGCAATGTGCAAAATCTCCGTGTAGCGTAAAGTGAACATATTCGTCTCCAGCGCCAGCGACTTCTTTAGATTTTTTGCATAACGATAGCGGTGCACACAGTGGCAACATTTTATATGCTAAGCGTGCCAAGGGCTTGCCGGAATTTTCAATGTTTGTTATGTAAGCAACGTCGCATTTACATGTATAAAAACCAGAGGCCACAGCTAAAGCAAAACCAGTCTGCAATAACAGCTGCCTTACGGTGCGTCTTATCTTTCTTTGTGTAGCAGAGAATTTCCCGGGTGCGAGAAGCCAATTAATACTTCAAGCGCCTGGAACAAGAGCACAACTGAAACGAAATTCGCTCATTTAACCTGATTTTCCGCCAAGCTCGGCAATGCACAGCCACACAATCGAACGAAGGCTGAAGTGTTCATCTTGCTAAATTCTGCTCCACTGCCCATAATTTGGCTGCGTGAAGTAAACACACACAATAATGTTTTCGTTAAAAAAAAAATGTACCGCTGCGTCTTCATCGTGTCCATTCCTGTAGACACAAGCCTGTTGCTAAGTATGTCTGTAGAAGTGTTTGCATACATGAGAATGTTTCTTGGGCGAACATCTCAACAGAAACCCAAAGATTCGTGAACAGCAATTAGTAGCCGAGGTACGCGAAGATCTATTAGAGGCTGCAAAGGCCACTGGCGACGCGGAAGAGTTTTTAGCAGTGAGTGCCTATCCACGTGGGGATAGTCGGACAGGTAGAAATTATAATGGCACGTGTAGAACTGTGTGCATGCTCTTACACCGTGGCGCATGTGTAAAGGTTCGTGAGAGTTTTCTATTGATTTGGGCTATCCAGGCTCTGCAAGCGAAGCGAATAGGGTACTTTACCCGTGAATAGTAACTCAGCTCTACCTGCAGACGGTTGTTGAATTAAGACGCTGCTGAAAACTTAATGCATGGGCTATTAGAGCGGCACGTGTCGAGAGTCGGGCTTCCTTCCGCGGCGGTCTGCTCCGCTCTTCCGCGCTTTAAGCCCTGTCCCTGGATAAAAATAACCTTGCTGTAACCTCTGCTGTATGCGTTCTGTCTGGAACTGGTTCATTAGAGCATGCGCGTTTCTAAAATGTCCCCCCTTCCTCCTTCCTCTGCAATAATGTCCTTGTGGAGGTGCAGGTACTTGTATATATAAAATAAATAAATAAATATAAAATAACAAAGAGATGGCGCATTCTACGGCTTTTCCTTTATGACTCTTACTGCTCGCGAACTTGACCGTCATTATTCTCTTTTATGGTGTGAGTACTGCAATCTGACTCAAAGGAGCAAAGTTCACCGCAGGGAAAGGGCGTTTTCAAGAGGCAATTGAGAGCAGGCCTTTCTGAGAATACGGGTGCGAAAATCCTTACCTTGTCAGTGGAGGGGGTGATGCATATGTTTATTTCAAAAAGGAAAGAGAATACTCTTTTACAGCAGCCGCCAGACACGTTACAGTCAGCACGTTATCTGCTTTGTAGCAGTGTTAAAGTTTTATCGTATTGCAGCGCAGTGCAGATCGGTAATGTCAACGCACTCGTTAGCCCAAAATAAGTTCTTAGTTGCTTGTATGCGCAGCGAAACTCGTGGAAACAAAATTCCTCCGCTCACCGTGCGCTCGCCGAGGTTGTTGACGATGCAGTGCAGGTAGACGGTCTGCATCTGCTGTGTGGTGACGTTGCGGGGCGTGCTGTTGTCGAATGCCGGCTGCTCGATGTCCGGGAACAGCTTGGGATTCAGGATCTCGGGCGCCGACACGAGCGACGCCTCCGCCGAGCGGGCGTGGCGAGAACGAGCAGCTCTGGAAACCACGCTTCCGGACTCCTCGGGCGCCCGAGCCTCGCCGTGAGGCCTAAGGCTGTGCGCGGGACCTGCACCGTGAGTGGAAAGTAGACGTGCAGGCAATGTACTAGGGCACGCTTATTGCAAGGCACTGAGGGAGCGAAGCGAGGGATAAACGCCAGCATTATTATCACCACACCGGCACTACCACTACAATCATCACCATTGTCGACATCTTCGCCATCGTCATTATGGGCCAAATTAAGTTCACTGCAAGATAAAGATCCTCCCAATCACTTCCGATTGCCCCTGCGTGTCTTCAGTCGCACCAGCGCCATACCTCGTGTCGAGAGAATTACATCTCATTCAAGTAGAACTCCTGTTGGTACATGATACATCTCATTCAAGTAGAACTCCTGTATGGCTAGTTGGTACACATGAGACTTAGAAAAGAAGACGGCGTAACAGACGAAGACAGCCGCAGAAAATGCGTCGGTCCTGCCGTTTTCTGCGCCTCTTTTGTCTTCGTCTTCCACGCCGCCTTCTTTTGCAAGATACATCTTATTCCTTGTCTCCCGACTATACATATGCTTTCCTTTGGCATGCACTTTTTAAATTTATAAAAACCCTTTACGAGAAAGGCTGCACTCATGATGTAGAAAAAAAAAAAACACCTGAGTAGCATGAGAGCGAAGCTATTGAAATAATTGAGTTGGGGGGCACGTGTTTTCAAAGCCCAGCCCGAAGTCAAGCACGTATTTTCGAAGCAGCGGCTCTCCTCGTTGCCTTATTAGCCGCCATAGCAATGAC
The DNA here is from genome assembly GCF_055824585.1 of Amblyomma mixtum. Taxonomy (NCBI): domain Eukaryota; kingdom Metazoa; phylum Arthropoda; class Arachnida; order Ixodida; family Ixodidae; genus Amblyomma; species Amblyomma mixtum. The sequence goes on from NC_143016.1 coordinate 23,293,869, forward strand.
GTCCACATTAGCTTTAATTTCCAAGAAGTGACGTAAAGTCTTTGCACAAAATACTCGGAACGTTTCTTGCTTGAAGGTAACGAGCAAGCCGTGTTTCGCAGTGTGTCGATTACAACAGGGCTTAGGCCGGTGTTCTACTTCATAACGGTCGATCAGGCTCACTTGTCGGTATTCCTATGTCTTCGTACGGGGCGGCAACTCTTTCAAAATTCCCTGGATGGTTACGATTCGCGGAAATGCGCCACTGCTGCACAGCTGCTGTGGGCAATTCCTGCGATTAAATGAATAAGTTCTGTTATTTTTTAAGCTTATTGAAGTATTAAGAAGGTTTTGTTCAGATATTGCGAATATTTTCACGGTCATGTTTTTGTTTATTTTTTTTAATATTTGGAGCAAATCTGATTCTTTATGAATATTCTTGAGGCTGCATAGTGGTCGGTGAAATGAAAGCTTATGTACTCTACATGTCGTCAATGTTTGATCCAAGATATCAAAATTCGAGCCACTCATAATCACTGGCATTTGGTGTCATATTGTATGTAGCATCTCAGAAGCTACATACCCAGCCATCAGTCACGTATAGATATTCAGGGTAAGCATGTAAAGTTTCCGAACATTATCAGTGCGCCTCGCTACTCCGCTCTGATACACAAACAAGACGAAGTGGTCACGGGCGTGTGAGGAGCACTCCATCTTGTCACGTGGTCTTGCAACAAAGACACCACCAACACTAACTCCGGCGCTCAACCGGCAAACAAGCCATTAACAGCTGCTCTGTAAAAAAAAATCTATTCTCGCAAGAAGGAAAACAGTGGGTGGTTAGTGAATTTATTACTAATGTTTTACACGTGAAACGAACGAATGAAATAAAAGGTAATGAAATCACTAGGCACAATATATATAGGCCTTAAAGAAACGCGCAGGTCTCCAGGATTTATGTCTCCGCCGTAAAATTGCACGACTGTCACTTTTTCATAAACTTGATCATCAACCATCACATCATAACGACTTTTTTTCTTTGCCTCCTTCGATTTTTGACCGCCGCGATCATCCCTTTAAAGTTAGACGTTTCACGTGCAGATCATTTATCTATGCGCATTCATTCTTACCACGCACAATATCTGACTGGAACACTCTGCCTTCACATATCGTAACAACCACTGATCCTGATAAATATTTTAAACTTATATCTTCAATAACTACTGCTTAACTCTTCGCATACATTGTTATTTTATTTGTTCATGGCTTCCTTTTTTGCAGGGTTTGTTACTAAAAAGATTCATTGTATTAGTGTTCTGTTTGTATAATTTTAATACTGCAGTAATCTTCGTTCTTTGCCGCGCTGCCATTCTTTTGATTCTTTTGCTTACTTATATGTCATGCAAAGTGTCTTATTTGTGCTTTTGATCGATTCTTTTGCTTACTTATTTCATCCAAAGTGTCTTATTTGTGCTTTTGTTGTTTGTTTTATATTTGTGTTTTTTTTATTCTGTTCAATTGCCTGCCATTCTCTTGCCATTGCCATTCTCTTACTTTTTTTTTCAGTTATAACGATATCTGCGTACTCGTCTTCTGATATGCAGAATGTTCAAAAATGAACTTTGCGAATATTTTAACTGTATTAGATGACACGTACACGAAATCAGTTTTCGCATGTTGGTTATACAAGCCGGCGGACACTTAGTTAGAGAATAATTGTTGTCTTCAATCTCCTAATTAATTAAAATTAATTAAATATTTTCTCGCTGCCGTTATCGTGCACGTTTGTGTAAAAAACATCGAAGTGCTCTTATTTTGGTCCTGTTCTTTTGGTAGAAATTTTGTTGCGCGGGCGTGTTACGAGACATCCGCTTTCGAATTTCCAACTGACACCGTGTTTCGTGTGCAAGACAGTGACAATCTGCGCGAAACTCCTCTCTGATATTACGCAGCTGTAGCAGATGACACTTCTAAGATTGAGGTATATCCGTAAGCGCAAGCGGGAAGTTATCAGTTTCACCTGTTTGACTTCTGCAAGTCTGTTTTTTAAGCCCGCAATCTATATACAGGGTGTTCAAAAAGAGGATTTTACGACTCTTAAAAAACTAGCATCGTATAGCGCACGAATGACGTTCTTGCGCGTATGTTATCCGGCCTGGCAAGCAAACACAAAGGGAGAAAATTATTAACTTTCTCAATCTGCTAATTAAGTAATATCCACGAATTAACAGTTTATTCAATGCAGTTATGATGTTAGCACTGGAAACTTAGAGACGGCCTTATTCCTATACTATTCCATTTGATAGAATTATCTGGGCATGGCCACGTTACAAGATATTTGCCTCCAAACTTCCAAATAAATCTGCTTACTCAAGCATGCCGGGCGGAGGAGGTCGGCGCGAAACTTCTCCGTGTGCGACACCGCTCTTGCGCATGGTGTTCGTGTGCCAAGGGCCCAGAGCAATAGGTGAAGCTGATAGCTGTTCGTTTTACAGTTTTAGTTGCGAAAAGCAAGTCAGGCGATCCGCATCAGCTGCGTCAAGCTGGAAAGGAGTTGTGAACTGACCGTCAGTGTCTTTCATGCAGTTACGGGGATTGAAGTGAAGTCGAAATCGGAAGGGAAATACCCTGGAACAGGGGTGTGCCCGAAAGTTCTAGCAAATTTAGTATAGTGTGCATAGGCTGAAGCACTTGGCGATGAGGGCTTAAGTGTGTAGACTCCCACATACAGCGGGTTTAACGTCAAACGCATTTTTTTAAGGGTTTTTCTGCGTCAGAAGAGCACACTTTTCGGCATAGCATATTCGTGGCGCGCATCAGAACAAGCTAAAAAGTAACATCTGCGCCGCCGGGTAAGATGCGCCCGTTGGCGTGGCTAGTGCTCTCTCCAGCCGCGCGGTTTCAGTTACACACGCGTGCGGCCCTGAAATTCCTTGCGCTGGACAGACTACGAGAAAGGCATTTGCGAAAATATAAAAATTGTTCCGGCACTTACTCAAACGAACGCCTCAGTTAATAAGAAGATTGCAGTAAAAATTAAAATGAGCTATTCAGTAATAGTTAACCAGTCGGCTTGTAAACACACCTTAGCTGTATTCCGATGCTCGCCAGCGTTGAGAGTGCTATGCCGAAAAGAGTGTCCTCCTAACTAACAAAAAATTTAAACAAGAATTCTAGCAGTCTCATGTGATTTACATTTAACATTTCATTGAGCGTAAAGTCTTTATGTGAAACACCCTGTACATTAACATGCGCTAATTTGGTACTGAGCGTCTGGAAAACGTAGACTTAAAGTGCTCAAGTTTTCTTTCGACACTCTTAACGGAAGTAGGTACACTGCACACATAAGCTCAGCCCTGTAAAATACGAATAGGCGCCCCGTTTGGTTCACTTTTAACGTCACTCGCTCAACTACTGCCTGTGTTTGCGTTGCAGGCACCTGGTGTGCGTAACTGTCAACTTAGATGCGTCAAACAATCAGGAAAACCGACAAAAATGATAAATAAAGAAAGCAAAAAAAGAAGCAAAGAACAGGCACCACGCTTATACAACTCCCGCGAGAGTCAATAGGCGGGGAAAGAAACGCATGGAACTTCGAAAAGTGCCGGGAGGGCAAACACCGCCGCGTTCAAAAGTAAGACAAAACGTGATCTGACAGGAAGACGCTCGTGAAAGAGCAAACTTACTCTGTAGCCTTGGTACAGGCAAAAAGAAAGAAGGCGAAAAATGGAAGGCAAGAAAAAGAGCCAGACATACCGCACGGGACGCGAAACACGCCGCAGGAAACATTACGCATCGAGAACGAAAGAAGAAGAGAAGAGGATCGCGATAGAGCGATGGGGAGAGCGGACAAAGACGACGAAGAAGGAGCCGTAGACAAACAGTGGCCGCGCGGCCGGAACGATGAAGATGAACGCGTCGAGAATACACAAAGGTAGAAAACAATGCACGTCGAGAGGAACTGGCCTCTTAGTGATCCACCGTGCCGAGGTCTTGGGCGGGCGACGCGTGGCCGAGGCCGAGCGGGAAAAGCCGTCAGCACGTTCCAGCTCAAGGAGAGCGCAAACAGTGCCCCTCTCTGCGCGCCTGTCGGTGCGGATTCTGTCGGCGATGGAGCAATCGAGGTGCGCGCTTGGTTTCCCGGACGACGACTGTTTCCGCGAAGGACGCGAGGGAAATGATTAACTTCCGATATTTCTTTTCCGCCCGGGGCCAATTTTAACTTTCGGGGTTCACCTTGCCTGCGGTTATTGTCGCCGCTTATATCGAGACCTGGCTTGTTGCTTAACGCCGAGGCGGGCGTAAAAGTGCCCTGACAGCAATAAAAAACTTCGAAGAACGAAACGATCCGAAAGAAAATAGTTTTGCTTCTTCGCAAGTTATGCTTTTATGAACGGAAGTGAAATGCTGAAGAGGATGATTGAATTACGGCTGCACTGATCAAGTTCTCCAGTTTTCTAGAAGAGTGTGGTCGTGGATGAAGCAGGTCGGCGGTAATAGGAGATACCTGCTAGGGGTTTTCGTCCTGCATTGAACTTTGCGTGACTGATGATGATGAGGATTATGACGAGAAAGAGGACGGCATCCTGTCTTAAGTTTTAAGCCACTGGCACTTGGGTGATATCCGGCACCTCCGTTGTCTGAGTGACCAAACTTAAGAAAATTTAGAAATTTTAGAGGTCGGTGAGGGTCTAGGGATAACCCTTGCAGGGGCCGTTTATCGCTTTTATTCAAAAGAAATATTTTCCGCCTAAATAATATATTTATTTATTTATTTATTGAACACTGCGGACATGCTATATGTCCAAGCAGGGGAGGCAAATACATACTGGAGGGAAAAGCAAAACAGGTGCGATAGTACCGAACGATATAAATGCCACAAAACAACCAACGCAAAAGTACAATTGAAAACGCGGTTTCAGTACAGCTACTAAGCCAGCAGTGAAAATCAAGAATGATTACAAAGCAACGGAGAGTTCTCCGGTAGAGCATTCCATTGAGAAACTGTTCTCGGAAAAAAAGAAAACTTGTAGGTTGTGGGGATACACATGAATCCCCTGCCCCATTGTAACGGCCGCGCGTAATTATCACGCGATGCTATGCGCGCGCCGTTCGGGAGGTTTTGCGAGGGAGGGCACTCTCGCCACCCCCGCTTCCTTTCGCTCCCCGCCGCGGAGACTTTCCCTCTTTCCCCTCTTACAACGGAGAGACCTCCTCTCCACAGCCCGGGAGGAGACGCGATTCTCCCGAGGCTCGCTCGTCTTCTGGCGGGAGCCGTGCACACGCACGGATCGGAGATCTGCCACGGAGACCGCTGCCCTTATCGCCCGGCCACCGTGTGTGACTTGACCGCCGCGGGCCGTGAGCGAGGAACCACGCGAGGTGAGCGGAACCTACTTCCCCCACATTTTTGCGTGCGTTCTGCCCTTTGTGTTTTCCACCCCCGTACGCGAGCGGAACATCCTCGCTCGTTACGGCGGTTGTATTGTTGCTGCTGCATTGTATTGCTCGGGAGCAATAAACGCTCCTCCGAGTAGCATACTTGTGTTTGTCCCCTCTGGCCCGAACCCGCCGTGGTTGCGACTCACCGCACCGCGGGTTGGGGGTCACAGCTCTGACTGCTAGGGCTGGCACGCTGGTGCTAGAGAGCGACAACTGCTTCTAGCCCTTTGAGCGTTATCACAAGAATAGCCCCCATAAGGTATTTGTGCGTGCAAAAATAGGTTTCAGGCTAAGGGCATCCTTGTGGCGTGAGGCTCGTGTAGAATCATTAACGATGTAATTTTCAGGTCGGATACCAAGTCGAGAAAAGTATAATGAATGAAGGAAGTTGAGATGGGCTTTCTTCCTTCTATCTGAAAGTGGTTCAAAGTCTGCGAGTTTCAACATGGCGGAAGGAGAGTCTGGGAGCCTGTAACGGTTGTAAATGAATCATGCCGCAAGACGTTGCATTCTTTCTAGTTTTTGGATGTCATCTATCGTGTTGGGGTCCCATACAATGCAGGAATATTCGAGACTTGGCCTTACAATGGATTTATATGTCTTCAGTCTTAGGGCACTAGGGCAACCGCTCATCCGAAGCTTCAGAAATCCTAACTTTTTGCGGGCGGAGGAGCATATATATTTGAGCCGTGACGTTATTGTGACACCTAGATACTTATATTCTTTTACAGCTCTGATTGCAATGTTATTTATGTTATTTTTACAGATGCAGAAAGAAACTGTTTTGTCAAAGTTAATAACCATTTCCCATTCATTACACCATTTAGCTAAATATTAGAGATTTGCGTTCAAAGTAAGCTGGCCACACAGATTTGATAGACTTAAATATAATACAATCGTCCGCAAACAGCTTTACGGACACAGAGGATCGAATCTTCAAGAAAGAAAATTGGTTTATTTTCCGACGGAACACACCAATGGATATTTTTTTTTGTTTTACACGCATGTGCAAAATTTCTTACAAACTCTCAAATTGGCTGGAAAACGTATTGTTGAAATCCAAGGTTTTCTTAATTGACCACTCAAGAGATCGTGCAGTCATTTTTTTTTTTTTTTTGAAGATACGTGTGACACTTGAAATTAAACCAAGAGAATTTATAGTGGTGGTAAAATCTGTCAGCAAAAAAATGACAGAGAAAGTGCCACGACACTCACTGCTTCAATAAATACTGTTTGCCGCATCGTCTAGTTGGAGTAAAAAACATCTTTTTTAAAATATGACAGATGATAAATCGCCTGAAACAAAGGAATCAGTGCTAGGTAGAGTGCAGTCTGAGAAAAAGCAGGGAAATGTGCACAGTTGAGTGCAAAACGTCTTCAAGGGATACACTTTACATGGGGATTTAGGTGTCTGCTATATGTCGGAGTCGTTTTCGGTTAAAACTAAAGCACTCAACAAAATACTTCAAACGGTTGGGCACTTTCCTCACCGAGTTAGAAAAACCGGTGAACCTTGAAAGGCTGCTATAGGCGGTACACGAATATATGATGTGCACCGCGGCACTTAAAGGTTGGAGTGAATAAAATTTTCTTGTACTCACGCATACAATCACTCGAAAGCTTGAAGAGGACTTCGAATTTTGCGTTCACGTCTCAAGCGATCGGTTTAGCGAAGGATATCACAAAACCGGGTACTCGTCTGATCATACCGTTAAGAACAACAGGCTATAGAAAAAAAGAGTCAGACAAGACCGGGGGCGTAATATTTAAACTGTCAATTTCCCATTGTCCATTTTATGTCTATTTGGTCTTATGTAATTGATCACTCAGATAAACCCGCGGCTTTCGAGCGTCTGTGGCAAGCGACCTGTCTGTTGGGTGGTTGGCGACCGCGACCTCACCATTGGCTGCCCTTGGTAGTCAATGACAGCTGATGGTTAGGTACGGTCGCCAGCCATTGGAAAATAAAAAATTGACAGCTTGTAGAATACGGCCCCCGTACGACCACTTCCTTTTTCATCTTAGCATTACTGATGTGAGAGGTGAAGTTCGCAAATAAGAAATTTTATAACGTCGACGTGATTAACTCTTCAATACATAAAGAATTGAGCTTGGCTCTTTAAGTTCGTTCATTAAATTGTTATTGCAGCTCAATCGGCAGCGACTTATTTAACTTTTGTTTTCGTCCTTGCCTATCTCACTTTTGTCTTTAACGCAGCGACGTGGACGCAGTAATCCAGAACATCGAAGACACCAAGGATCGCATGCTTCAAAGCATAAAAAGCACAGTTATCGGAGTATCATCAGGGCTTGTAAACATCTGCGCGTGATTTCCGCTCAAAAAGGGAACCCGCAGACCTCACCGTAGCGCTCCATAGTTCGCTAGTCAAGGCATACTTGTTGCAGGAGAGCTCTTTAGAGCAAGTTGAGCCAAAATTCTTCTAAGGAAAGATTAGACGAATAGTGGGGGCGTACCTGTTAGGAAATGGACGAAAATTTTTTGAAATGCCAGCATCCACAAATTCTGTCATCCAGAACGGTAACAGCAAATTATATCCGCCAGTACTGGCCCGCGCAGACCTAGTAAATAGCTACTGGTAGCCGCAGACGAAATTCATTCTTGTGGACGGTGTAATATTCACCATTATAGGGCACGAAACTAACGGACGCATAACTCAAAATATCTGGCCATCGATGTTCGATCGCGGCGTCATTACAGGCTTCACTCGTTTCGTGCGTCTCGGGAAAAGATCGAAAGCAATCTTCCCGAGCACGATGAAGAAAATAATGCTGGTTCGAATTCAGAGCACGGATCAGAGAGGAACATGCTCGAAAAAGAGCAGGGGGGAAGACGGCGGGCAAAAAGGGAATGGAGGAGGACGTGGAAGGGTGAGGGGGGGAAGGCGGCGGCGGGGGCCTTTTCATGTACCGCGCGCCTATTTCCGCCATGCAGCAGGCGAGCCGTGAGCGCGCGCGCGCAGGAGGCAGTAGCAGCAGCGATCGAGCTGCCATCGGATATCGAGAGGCGGCCCCGCGCCGCGTCTTCTTTTCGGACGAAATGCGCCGTGGATCCATCGGGCTGGCAGGCGTCGCTGCCGCATCGCCGCGTCCTATCAAAATGCTAAGAGGAGCAGCGGCCCGCTCCACAACGTCCCTTCCGTTCTCCCCTGCCATCGCTGTCGAGGCGTCGCCTCCGAAACTCCTGCGCCCGGTCGTGAAATAAAACAGGCCCTTCAGCAGCAAAGACCGGACCCCCATGCGCTTTGGAGTGGCTTTCGTATTTGGCTCTGCCAAATCCATGCTGGATGGTGACACGAGCACGCTCCTGGACGCCGAACAATGCTGCTCATCAGTCCAAAGACGAACACCTGATCGCGTGAAAGGTGGGGTGTAGGAACGCTGGCTCATGCGCACGAAGAAAAGCTTTTCACCTGTGGCAATCCGGATGCATCTGGTTCCCTGTCAGTACAACCAGTCACCTGCTTTCTGAATAGCGAGGAAGTAGCGAGAGACAGCGTGAAACGCAGGCCTGTTATATTTATTCAGGAGTGCGTTAGGTCTGGTTTGTTTTTAATCAGCAGTGCGGAACGTGCCCTACGTGATCGCACTCTTTTCCACCGCCATTCCCGATGGGATGTGCCGAGACTGCGGCGGTGCGAAGAGAAAGAAAGGAAATCGACTTCAAATTTCATACACGCTTGGGGTGAAATTCTCTCAATGGCACGTGTTCTGAAATTGTTTGTACAGAATAGTGACAGATACTCGAAATTTCTCGGAAACGGCTTCTTCTATTGGGATCATGCCGGCTCGGTGCTTTGCCCGGAAACGCGGCAGAATAATAAGCTATAGCCAGTAGAGCCACCGCAGAGAACCGTGACCCACTACCTGCGAACAATATACTAGGCGAAACGAAGATACGCAACGTGGAAGAGCAAAATAGCGCAAACAGTGCACTCTTGCGGCGCTTGTTCGAGACTTGGCGCCCCGCGAAGGCTCTGCAGGAGCCCCCGAGACTCGTTTCAATCCCACATCTCCAAGATGTGCTGGGAGGGCGGAGGGAGCGCTGAATTTCTTACGTATGCTAAACGTATACAACGCGGCGTCGCCTCCTTATTTCCTTATTTCGAACTCCAGCGAGGCTTGAAGCCCCGGCGTGCTGCTGTCACCCTTCCTGCCGCCTTATATCTCCCCGAACAGCTGCCCCAGCAGGAATTTCACTCTGTTTTTTCTTTCCCCCCTGTTATTCACGTCGTTCGAACACCGGCGCGACGCGCGGTAGAGTCACTTTGTCTTGAGCTCTGCTGGTTGGGTGCGTTACTGGCATAGCGCACGCTTTGATGTTTAGACTTGACATCGTCACGTGACCGACAGCCTACCGTGCTGGAGACGCTTAGAGAGAAACAATAAGCGTAAAAAGAGTGCTCCATGGACAACACAAGATGCTGCCGGAGTCGGAGAGAGAACGGTTGCATTTGCGTGCGTTTTGCGGTATTAGCTCGCCTTCTCGAAACAACATGCAAGCGCGTCTCCTTAGAAGAACCAAGGTAGGCCGGCACTGCGGAGATATCTTCTGCGGTAATATATCCTGGCCTGTTTATCCCCTCAAGTCGGGGCAGTGAAATAGGGGAGAAGAAAAGGGAAATATAGAAAAGGGGAATTCACGGGAGACTAGTCGAAAACGGTGCCGACCTGGAGAAAAGGAAACACAACTTGAAAGCCGCGCATCCGGTTGCAGCTGTTTTCTTCCCCGGAATCGCGGCAGACTTGCTCGAAAGAGATGTGTTTTCGTCTCGAAGTATTCGCTGCGCGCAGTTGTAGAAGAGAGAAAACGCTGCACAGAGAGCACTCTCGGGATGGAGGCAGCCACGACCGACCGGATTGAGAGACGTCGCAAGGTAAACACCTGGCAACAGGCGACGCGACTGGAAGCGCTTTTATTGTCACTGCTACAATACATCCCTGTCAAAAGTGTTGGCTTTGTAGCACAAGCCGCCAACTTTTGCTACTGCTGTTATGGAGCGATTAACAGAAAGCCATTCACACGGAAATTGAATTCTCTTATTTCCTTTGGAGTGAAAAGCGTGTTTCGCTGGGTCTTGTTTTCCTGCAGCAAACTACGTATCAAAGGTGGTGCTAGCAACCTTGTGCCTGCTTTTATCGCCTGCGCCGCGCTGAATTCTGGTTTAACTCGAACGAAACCTTCCCCGACAGGCTTCTGTAATATAGAGGACGCAGATAGTTAGTCTTGTTCTGGTGCATTTTTTTTGCTATCTGAGATTGTAGTGAACGTTCGTTATTTAACATCGGCTTTGTTCTCACGTTCCTTTTATTGTTTCAACTGAGTCAACTGAGGGGTAGCGATAGCTACAATTACATTTGATTTTTGTGATATTACTCGTTTGTGCATTTCTTTTCCAAAAATGGTTATCCGCGAAACCTTCGAACCAAAAGATTAACACATTTGCTTCACTTCATTTTATTCCCCTTAAAGACTCTCTTCGGTGGTATTACATAAGGGGTGGGTTAATATATTCATCAGCAAGTACAAGTCATTCCCTTGAAAGTGCTTACATCCTCTGGAAATGGGATGATAAAAATGACAGTACATCCATGAGGAATGTTTTCCTTATTCGTAAAGCCCAGTGAAATTGGAAATTTTTCTGGGAAGACACAATTATGCCTTCCATGTTGAAATTTCGGACCTTCATAACAAGTGATATTCTGAAACCGTCTCACAGAAGGCAAGACATTTAGGGAAATAATTAATTGCAGAATTCATTGCATCTTCTATGGCAGCTGAAGACGAACATCAGGCGGTCTTACATATAGTCACCACTAGCTACGGGAAACAATTTTTTTTGTCAGACACACATAAAAATAAAATTATGTTATTGCATAATAAAAATTTCGCAAAGCGCCCGTCTTGCAGCATCTTCGTCAAACAGCTACAGTTTAGTGCAGTTTGAACTTTGTCGATTTTATTACGTGCGGAAACTTTCGCCGCACTAGCGTGAAGAAAGTACCTCCGGTTATGACGGGGTCGTCAACCGTTCATTTAGCACAAAACACTTGTTCCAAATTTCAATAATTTTTTCAGTTCTCTACCAACGAGGCTTAAAGAAACATGTCTTGGTACCAACCTTTGCCCTTCTCTTTCTTTCCCTTTCTTTCTCTCTCTCTCTCTCACACACACACACACACACACACACACACACACACACACACACACACACACACACACACACACACACACACACACACACACACACACACACACACACACACACACACACACACACACACACACACGCACGCACGCACGCACACACGCGCACGCACGCGTGCGCGCGGGTGCGTCTCTACGGCTGACAGTGGCGCAGGTATTTGTTATCACGCATTCGCATTCCTGGCTAACCTGTTTTGTGTCAAGTCAGGGCGATGGACGGGTATAGAGCACTTAATGGACTTATTCAAATCACACGTGGTAGCCTAACACGTTTCATAAGTAGCATTTAAACGTAACCGGCAGTAAGCTTCGTACCGTCCGGAGGAACAGCTACAGGATGAGCAAAATTAAGCTTTACAGATTTAATAAATGAGGCACTGAGAGGTAGGTGAAATCCACCTCTACACTTAAGCGGTAAGGGGCATAGAAAGTGAGATGATAATTGTCACCGTAAGGCAACTAATTAACTAAAATCGAATAATGACCTTTTTAATGATGGCAGTAAGCGGAAAATAACAGACGATCGTGCATATAACCAATTGCCTTTGACAGAACTGTCCCAGCACGCGTGCTTTCCGAGATATTTGTGTCGTAATCTCCAGCTCTGTTTGCGAATTGCGCATTCAAGCAGCTAGGCGACGATCGGCGTATAGCGGCGCTTCATCTCCCAACGGCACTCTCCGGAGCGACTGGTGGAGCTGATAACTGTTACCCTTTCAGCATCGGCTATTGAAATGGAAGAAAAGCTCGACGCAACGCTGCGTTACACTAGGCAGGAGCTTCGCGTCGACTACAACTGCCTTGCATGCGTAATTACGCGCAATCAGTGGAAGTTTTGGGGGCATCTCGGTACACCCGTGCGCTCGAAGAATGCTGCCAAATGGAGTAATCAAGAAATGCTACCGCCTCATAGTTACAATAGAAACATTGACCCCAGCCGCAGTGACTATGAAAAGTCAATTAATATATTTAGGTAATTAGGTGTCTGTGACAATTACCTTCTCGCTTTGTGTCCGTCTGGCCGCATAACTTACGTGCAGAGGTGGATTTCACGTACCCCTCAGTGTCTAATGTTAAGAATTTTGTAAAGCTTAATTTTGATCACCCTGCACTGTACATATTGTGGGCACGGACCGGGATACTTCACTTTTAAGACCTTTTACAGTCGCGCTGTACAGTTTATATATATTGTATATGATCGGTAATTAATATTTGTTGTCCAAAAAGCCAACGAAGGATGCCATGGCGGACAGGGGCGCGCTATTTTTGGAGCTATCTCCTGCGTCTAATCAGACATATTTCCTTCTGAAGGTTATTTTGAATGCTGAAACAAACAATCAAACAAAAAAACAAACAGAAAGAAATGAACTATTTAAAACTTACTATATTGAAGCTATTTAAGTCGGTCTCCAATACTTTTTCTCCAGGCTTTGTCATATATCATCACCTTGGCCCGTGCTACGGTACATGCCGGAAGCTTTTAATTTGAACGTGATTATTATAAAATCTTCGTGAACCGAAATATGTTCTGGCACCGACGTTTAATGGCCGGATAATGCCGCTCGCCAACGAAACTTCCCGACCTGGCAGAGCCTATAGTACGGTTTGTCTATACCGCCGAAAAAAATATGCTTGGAGGTAGCATCCTGCCGATCGAAGCCTATCAAGATGAAAGGGCGTTGTACTGGAGTCGAGCTTTTAATCAAGTAATTTTGCGATTAAGCAATTAGATGCTTTCAGAGGCGCCTGCAGCAATGCTTGCACCGCACTACGAGTCTATTATGATGATGGTCAAAATTAATGTAAGCTACCCCACTGACTGACTTCCACATCGCCCTTTGAAAACAGACATTCATGCCTGCAGCTACAGGACTGCTCCGGGTGACTGTTGTTGCTTCCCTTTTAATCGTCGTATCCATCCACCCTTGGTCGATACGTAGTATCTCACTATTTTACTTCTTTCTTACTTTATTCATACCGCAGAGCAATAATTTGAACATTCGTATCGTCGAGTCATAGGGAAGAGATTAAATATAAAATAGGCTTCATAAGTGCGCTCACCTTAGCATTGTGCAGAATGTGGTGGTATTAGGAAAAGTGCGATGTCAGGACCAAAGGACGGTGAGGTATCGAATTAGCCTGGGCATGAAGAAGGAGCGAAATAATCTAATAAAGCAGAAGACCATTAACGAGTCAGCGGTAAGAGGGCAAGTAGGCGAATTCAGGATGTCGATCCAGACCAGATATTCGGCTTTAACAGAGGACGACGACCTTAATGTAAAGCAATGAACGAAAATTTCACAGCTGTCATTACGAAGTGCGCAGTAGAAAGAGGCGGAAAGGTGTTTAGACAGGATATAGGCACGCTCTCTCAGGAGACGAAAGATATAAGAAACGGCAAAGTATGAAAGCTTTTAATCCCACAGACAGAACAGAACTGCCAAAGCTATCAAAGCTAATCAATAAGCGCAAGGTAACGACATAAGGAAGCACACTATGCAAGGAATCGAGCATGCGCTAGAAAACAGAAGTTGCCTAAAAGCGGTCAAGAGGAAACTACTCATTGGCAAAAATAAGGTGTATGCGTTAAGAGACAAGGAGGGCAATGGCATTGGCAATATGGATAGTTAAAGTGGCCGAAGAGTTCAACAGAGATCTATACAGCAGCCAGTCTAATCAGGACGTTATTGAGAGAGGCAGCGGTGCACAGGAATTGGACATCCAGCCAGTAACGAAAGAGGAAGTAACGAAAGCCTTAGGAGCAATGCAAAGGGAGAAGATAGCTGATGAGGATCAGGTAAAAACAGGTCTGTTGAAGGGCAGCGGGTTATTGTGCTAGAAAGGCTAGCCATCTTGTATAAGAAATGCCTTACGACCTCGACAGTACCAGAATATTGGAAGAACGATAACGTCATCTTAATTCGTAAAAGGAAAGACGCACAGGACGTCAACTTGCTTGCTTACTCCTTATTAGTGCTCGCCATCGACGTCTCCCTGAAGCTGGTCGCTTTCTGTTTTCTCAAGTGGAGGCTGTTGAGGAAGTGCTGATAACTGCTTTTTAAGGACTTGAAAAATTACACACCGGTGAGCTGCCTGTTTCCTACAAGGTATTTACTAATGTAATGGGGACTAGAATCAGGACAACCTTATACTTCGATCAACTAAATGAGCAGGCAGACTTTTGTAAAAGCTACTGGACAATATATGATGTTAATGCTAAGATTAAGGTGAGAGAAATGCGGAGAATATAACTAACCCCTACTTCATAGATTATGACAAAACAGTTGACTGAGTTCGAATTCTCACCAGTCGTGCAGGCATTGCTGAACCAGGGTGTAGACGAGAGAGATAAATTTATTGAAATGAAGACAAAGAGGTCTGCCAGAACGATTGACACCTGGCCTGCTACTATGCACTGGGGAAGAGGAGGAGGAGAAAGAGTCATGATGGGTGACGATTTGGTGTAAACGAGCCCTAGGTAAAAATAGTGGAAGGTTTCTATAGCGGCTGCACAGCCATCGTATTCGTCTATTAAGTAATACAACAAAATTCCAGTGAGGAAGGGTGTCAGTTAGGGAGACGCGTTCTCTCCAAAGCTATTCACCACCTGTTTAGATTAGGCATTCATAGGCTTGGACCGGAAACAGTTGTGGAGAAGACTTAATAGAGAATACCGATAGCATTCATCAGCGAATAGCATTCTGCGATTCGCTGATGAGATCGCATTAAAAAAATAACGAGGAAAGACAGACATGGCGCTGTTTGTCTCGGCTCGTTTTTTGTTTCTGTCTTTGGTGCTATTGCAGTATGGTTTATTAGGTCCATGTCCGTAAAGTAACCAACCGATCGTTTTTCTTTACCAAAAAACTAAGAACTGAGTTCAAGTTACATGATACAAGTATACTGAGATTTACATACACCTGCGTTCCTCCCGTCCTCCTAAGAAATCTGCGCAACTCTCGAAAGGCGCCTCCACCGAGAAATTGCAGCCGGAACTCCTTAGCTACACAAGACTCGCATTTATTGCCCTGTGTGGACCAACAGAAGAAAGATATGAAACGAACGGACCGAAACCGAACCGGCTATAACCGCAGCAACCCAAATTGGAACACCCCCAAGTGGGGAACACAGGGATAAAGCCTCTCAGCGGCGCCGTTCCCATCTCCCTCTGTATACGTGCCCTGGAAGAAGTCATCCGACGCGTTAGCAACGGCGCTGGTAACACGAAGCCTCCGGCCGGGCCCGAAAGCAGTGCTCGATGCTCAGCTTTCTTCTCCAGACCCCAATGTAGACGGGCTCCCTCCCGCGGCAGCGCTAGGAATGGCCGCACAGCGGCGCAGTAATCGCTCATAAACTACCGGATGAAGGCAGCAGCACGTAAGGAATAGAGCACTAGGGGAAGGAAAGGCTTTCCGGCGCCTGAGAACGGCTCCCTGCAGCTACTCAGTACAGGGACAGAAAGAGGGTGGCGGAGAAGGGAGGAAAGAAACCGGAGTGCGAGGCAGAGGCGCACGACGGGCCTCTTAAGACTCGTTAACCAGTTTCCTGATTGGTCATTGTCGAGCTGCACTTTCACCCTCTCCACACTCCTCTTCCTCCGCCCCGCTTCCCGAAAGCAATGTGCGAATGAGCGAGTCCCCGGGATGAAGGGGAGCCGCAAGGACGTCCGAGTGGGGGGCTCGGAGAAAGGCCGCGAGGTGGCCAGTACTTGCGCAGTCAGCGCGGTGACGCTAATTTGAAATGAACGGGCTTATAGCAAGTGGGTGGAGAGCTCTGGGCTTGCACGTCAAGCTTTTCGATGGAGAATGGATTCCGTATCTGCGTGCCCCGCGGATTAAGCCGGAGAGCAGAAGCCCGAGGTACTTGAGGGACGAGAACCGGCCAGGCGTGTCTGCGCTTAGCAACAGCGGTCGTGTGTTTCTTTGGGAGTTTTTGCGTCTAAGTTTTAAACTGAACGCGTGAGGCGCTAGTGGCATCGAATAACTGAGTTGTAATGTAACTCCATTAAGGCATGCAAACTGAGGTAGCTTTCTTTCTACAATACGTACTTAAAAGGCACCGAACAGTGACCAAAACTTTTGAGATTATAGCGGAAATGAAAGTATCGTGCCTTATGTGTAAGAATCGAGCACTTTAATATCAAAGAAATGAGGATTTGTAGTTTTAATTCGGCATTGAAAATCGCGTATCAAGCAATTTTGTGGTGAAAATTTTTTTTCGGTAGCCCATCATGTGACAAAATCTCAGTAAAATATCGCTTATTGGTTTTAAGTGCACAGTAGCTTTTTAATTCAGGAGTGTTCTTCTTTTATTGTAGTTTACACTCTCTCCAGTGCGCCCTTCGATGAAAAGCAAAGCTCCCTTCGAATCGTCCACCATGCGCTTTTATATTTGGTAACTAGATGGCGCCACGGTGTTTTGGATATATCGGGTGGAGCGGCAACCAGTGTTTACCAAAACTTTCGCCGACGAGGCGTAAATCACTCTGCCATAACAGCTGTGGGCGTATGAACTAAAATAGACGCTACTCTACAGGGTGTTTCACCTAAGACTTTCTGCAATTTTTAAAAATAAGCTGTTTGAATTAGATGCGCGCTTTTTCTGGCATAGCATTGCCAGCGGTGTAGTACATCATAATACAGCTAATACGTGCTAACTAGCAGGCTTGTTAACTAATATTTAATAGTTAACTTTTAAACTATTACCGTTGGGCTCCTTAATTATTGAGAGGCATGCAGCCCACCGTAAGTAATGTCCGTATCCGTTTTTAGAATTTCTAGAACGCGATTATTCTCGGCGCTGTGGCCCAACAAATTTCGCCTACATCGCGCCAAAATACATGCGGTTTGAGAAGCTTGCAGGCAAAGCAACCTCTCCAGTGCACGTAACTCGTCGAAATAGCCAAAATTTGTTGGGCCACAGCGCCGAGGATAATCGCGTTCTAGAAATTCTAAAAACGGATACGGACATCACTTACGGTGGGCTGCATGCCTCTCAATAATTAAGGAGCCCAACGGTAATAGTTTAAAAGTCAACTATTAAATATTGGTTAACAAGCCTGCTAGTTAGCACGTCTTAGCTGCATTATGATGTACTACACCACTGACAATGCTATGCCAGAAAAAGCGCGCATCTATTTCAAATAGCTTATTTTTAAAAATTGCAGAAAGTCTTAGGTGAAACACCCTGTATATACTAAATGTATCTTATTGCTGTCTGGCGGATGAGATTTAATTACTTTTTCACAGCACTTCTGCCCACGCCCAATGACATCGCGCTCGCTGATCGTTGTTTCCAGCGTCGGAGTACATAAAAACGGGCGCATGCGCAGATTTAAAAATTTTAAACTTCCCGCAGTGCTTCCAATGAAACCATTGCGCAATACAGCACCTTAGACAGCTATCTTTGCTGGGCCAAAAAAAATTGAATCCTTAAAATTCACTGTTCTTTCCCTTTAGGCAAAAGCATTGATCGCCTCGACCATCCTCACCAAGTTAAGCGTACCTTCCTTCGCTGGGTCATCTATTCCAGCACACATTGCCTTTCGACACTGCATTGAATTTGAGTAATTTACTATGCAGGAACATTGCCTTTTTGAATTTTTTCTTATGCGTTTCTTATTTTATACGAATGTTTCCCTACAGTCTGAACTTCATTGTTGGTTTGTAACTACCTCTTTAATGATGAACTCAATTCCCTTTGTTCATTTCATCTTTTAATCTTGTACCTTCACAATTGCTTTCTTGTTCCGGTTTTTGCCTAAAATGACGCACTGAGGTTAATTCTTCATGCCTGATTCTTTTATTCGCTAGCTATAGGATAATGTTCTCTCTCTCAATGCGTCTCTGCTTGGCCTCAGGTATTTAATTTGTCTACCTTGTTTTTCTTATCCGGTTGATCAAACTTGCGTTTTTATTTTTAGATTTTACGTCCCTTATTCTGTACAGGACACTCCCTCCACCACCATCCCCGTGGCCCTGCCCATGTACTACCTTAGAAAGAGGGCCTTTAGGAGTAGGACATTGTTAACATACCTATAAGTGACGCTATGGTGGAGCAATTACTGGCAGAATAAGCAAGGCTAATTCCACATGTAGCATCAAACAACTCAACTCACTCACTCACTATATGAAATAAAACACTAAGTTTGAAGGTGCGAGCGGCTGGATAAGCTGGCACTTCTCTCACCATTCCGTTTTTAGGTCTTCATTTTTTCCTAGCTGATCGTCAGGAAGTCTTAATGTAGCGTGCTCTCCACTAAATAGAGAGTTATATGTGTTCCTTCAATTTTTGTTTCTCCTTGCTAAGGTCATACACAGAACACCACCAAGTGCCATGATTATTTAGTTTCTTGCAAGGTCTTGAACGTACCATGGAGCACTTCGCTCAGACGCGGGCGTTTATTTGTTAAGTTATCCTTTTATTACCGACATTTCTAGCGTTGCAACATTTCTAGCGCCAGCATGTGCCCTGTGCAGAGCTCGTACTGGCCCACATCCATGTACACTTCCTCCTTTTGCTTTGGAAGAGTGTCTAATGGCTGTTTTGACAGGATGTCAGCCAATTTGACAAATATAACATGACGAAAGATAAACAGACATGGTGGCAAGCGCGGTATATAGCAGAGGTCAGATTTTAAGGTCTTTTTGCTAATGATTTCATTCAAGTAATGCATGCTGCTCCATTACTGCTGATGCAGATCCAGAGCTTCAATAAAAGTTGTGCACAGTGCAATTTTATCTTGCTTTGCTAGCAGGCACTCTGAAACAAAACGCTGAAAAACAAACAAGTGAACTAGCGCAAATATTGTCAGAACTTCTGAAGTGACCGTCGTTCAATACGTAGTGAAAGCTCGAGAGAAAAAAATTTCCCGCTAAAGAATTCGCGCACGGATTATAACAAAATTGCGTTTCAATTACACTCAGTCGACAAGCTTTTACATCAGACATCCAGGTATGTGTTCGCTGCAACTGTGCATGTCTAAACACTGTTTTCATGATTTTCGCTCAGAATTAAAAGGCAACAGTAACTCCTCGATTGCGCGGTGGTGCCCCCCGGCGAGTTTAAACGGAATCATTGGAATACGCGAAATGCTTCTATGGCTCCGTGGAACTTGGCATAAATTACATCGGTGTAGAAGACGAGCGGAGGGTTGGAATCTGAATGTCATATTCCTCACCGTGAAGCTATTTTGATGTATATTTTTTCCTTCACGCAAGCTTTCCCGCCAAGAAAACGAATGCAGTTTGATCTATGCTCTTTCGTCCTCCCTATCGGTTTCCGTTTGTGCATATTCTCCATAGATTTTTACACCGAACGAGTTATTTCCTCCTCACGCTCATTGTGTGCGCGTACGTGCATAGTTTATTTTTGCACGATTCTGCTCCTTCCTTTAGTTTGCATTTTTTTTTGTTCTAAAGGCGCGGGGCGATATATATGGCCCGGTCAAAAGCGACGGAAAAGCAGAAGCCGATCGATAAAATATTCAATATTAGGAACGGTGCAAGGTTTGCGTTTAATTTTCTCTATACTACGCCTCCTTCTCCGCTTCGAGCGTCTCGGCGGCCGTCATCACGCTCTCTGTGCCCTTCCCCACACACCCTCTTTCCTTCCCTTGATTTTGCCCGACTTTCTGGGCTTCTTTGTCTTTGTATTGTTGTACTTGCGCACGCACTGGCAAAGGTTTTTCTCTTTATATTGCTTGCTTTTGCAGTGAGCTCGAGTTTGTGTGCTGTTTTTCTTGTCTGATATTTTCTAAACTTTAATATATTTTAATGCTCCTTTTCGCTTTATTGAGAATCTGAAAGGGGAAGAATTTCAGATGAACAGAACGAGAAGAAAAACTGAGGGCTTCGGGAAAAGGGAGCAGTCACTTGCTCAGGCAATTAAAAGAAACGGGAGGCTCTTTCTTATACCGTACTTATTGTGTTGACACTATAGTTCGAGTTTCAAGATTGAGCGCGATAAAGCACGGCACTTTATGCCAAAGCTAGTGCTTCGTTTTTGCTTACTGTTTTGCTTGAAGTCGAATGTAAAGGCTTTCGTATTTGCGTTCGGACTGCACATATTATTATGAGGCACGTATTATCAGGCTGCACATATTTTAGGCTATAGGCGAACTCACAGAAAAGCGCAGGCGCGGCCTCATGCTGTACTATTAGCCAGTCTTGAATCTTACAAACTCCCGCAAGTGCGTTGCCTTTTGTCGTTGATTATTAACTGAAAATAAGCAGGAAAAAAATTGCCCGCTCCAGGCTAACTCGCGCAGAAGTAGAAGTATAAAGCATACATTTACAAACTGACGCAGTCGGCATGAACGAAAAGCGCCAAGTGTCTTAAACGCGCTCGAAGTGCTTTCAAGGAATTGTTTGAAAACCATGAGTACTAAAAAAACAAGGCGGAAAGCTGAAGAAGAGCCGTAGTAACCGCGCTCCTTTGAAATCTGTTAACCCGGTTTTATACTTCCGCAAAACTTGCTGTAATTGGGAAAGTCAGATAACTACGTGAAAAGAGCATCCCATCTGTGAAGTTTTTTGATAAGTTGTTTCGGTTTTAACGTTTAACTGTCTATTTTTATGGGGTTGCGATGTGTTTTTCTCAGCAAGTAGAACACATCAACACAGACACGCGAGCCCACCCAAACGCATAATTTAAACCAGAACCTTTTCTTGTTTCTGAATTTTTCCCATGTTCAGGTTCAGTTGAACAACACAAAAACAAGGCAAACGACGTGTTCTGGGTGGCCTTGAGGATTCATGAAGGTGATCAGAATCTGAAACCTTGAGAAGACAATATCCCCGGCAAATCCAGTCTGCCGAAATCGAGGCGCTCTAAAGATAGAGCGATCGAATGCGACGAGCTTTTTGACAAGAAGAAACATTTCTTCATAAAGAGAGAAGATAGCAACAAAAAAAAAAAAAAAGTTAAGTGCAGTTCTTTTGAGAATTTGGTGACAGCTACGTCCTCCCAAAGTTGCAGCTTCGATCAAGTTTTATGGTTGGCGTTTGTTTATTGTGTTAATTTCAGGGAGAAATACTGCCACTACTTCGAACCATTCACCATGTTTTACGGAGATGAAGGTGTGGAAAACGCAAATACGTGTTTACGTCACACGCAACCAATAACTTCGATTGAAAGACATCATTTTATTGGAATAAGGCGGCAAGCATATTAACGCTATTCTGTACGTTTAGATGAACCACGGTTATCTTGAAGGCTGTTAATTTCATGCTACTTGCTGACCACGAAAATTCCAGTTGCTTTTTTTTTTTCCTGTTGGTATTTGTCAACACAGCCTCTGATACGAAGCCAGCACAAGAAACAGCTCGGTAGCTATTAGCAGTGACGTGGCAGGCGATAGCTTCCGATGGTGGAGGAGTGAAAGAATAAATATTGAAAATAATAGTGGCGATTACAGCAACTAGCTTCAAAAATAATTTTCTTGACAATGTTTCTCGCTGAGCGTTCGTCATATTGATATTAAGATCCACAAGAGAGTGCTACCACAGGATAAAATTTGAAAGAATACTCATGTGCAGGCTAAAAACACAAAAACGCAAAATACTGACTCACTCAGAGCGCGGACTTCAGTCGTAATTTCACAGGCATGATTAGTCGGAGTGCATGCACGGCGTTTAGAAGACAGCATGTGTCTTAAAAGTAGGAGAAAAAGCAAGAAAGGAAGCAAGAAAGATTGAATACAAAATAAAAGAAGGAAAAAAGAAGTCTAGAGGTTGAAAATGAATCACGTTCGAACAAGAGCTGCGGAAAGACGAGACTCCGGCGCAACGAGGGCAAGCCAAGCCCGAACCACTCGAGAGGGATCCGGTGTCACGCTCGTCAAGAGGCCGCTTGAAGCGCGAAGACGACAGCTCTGACCCGGCCTGCTCGCTTTCCGTCCGGGACACCGTGCCTCGTGTCTTGTTCCGACGCGGCATGGGCCGCGGGCCTGCAACTTTGGTTCCTTTTCGGGGTCTGTCACGTCAGGGCTTTTCGGCCGCGCCTATCCGTCCGCTTTCTGCGAGGCCCGTCGGAGGTCTGTGCCGAGCTTGCGACAACGGCGATCGAGCACTGACGCCCAGCAGGACATGTGCGCTTTATCCAGCTTGCGACGCCAAGGGCTGGAAATCCCTTACCACCTGAAAGGCAAAATTACCTCTGCGGACGTGCTGACGTTCACAGCATCGTCGTTTCAACGAAGACAGAGTAACGGATAAACTTAAATATATCTCTGGGCTTCGCGCTTCAGTAAGCCAAGTAGCCAACTGCTGACTTTATTATTCCGGGTGATTACCAGCACATGCACCCATGCGCGTATTATATCCACCGCTAACTTAATTGTGCTGCTGCACAAGTGTGCGTAGATAGCAAATATTAGCATGGGCACATTTGGAACAAGTATTGAGCATCCCAGTGCTGGCATTAGGCTCAAGGCTGGACATCTAGAAATTTGGTCGGTGTCTGATAAACCTTGACACAGACGCACAAGCAACATCATGACATGGCGTGGCATAAGGAAACATTCGGCATTCAAGAACACTAAACTGCAGTTTCAGAATGCACTGTGAATTCATAAACATGCCATTTCAAAGCATGTGGGAACCCCTCGACACGAGCTGCACTATGCTGCTCTTCGTGCAAGCTTCAGTCAAAGTAAGTGTCCCTTTCGCTCATATGCCACGGGCTATATTTGACGGCACCCAGGTGACAAATTTCTTCATACCGGATTCTATCGTACCTAACGCGGCAACTTGAGCTGCTATTCCTTTCTACACACCGCTCCCGACGCGAAGGAACATAAGAAGACTCCATTTACCGGAATGGTGGCCACGTGCGAAACGACAGAAGCAAATACAGCAGCTGCCACTGACGCGCTGACGGTTTCGAAGAAAGGAAAAAAAAAAACCGAGGCGGTTCCTGCGGGCACGTGTCAGAGTGCAAATTTTCGCGCGCGAGGGTCATGAATTTTCCAGTCTCGTCGGAAGGTAGACGCCAACATTTTCGCTTTCCTGATGCGTGTCGAGGTAGGTTATTTTCACCGCGCGGCGCACGCCGTTATGACTATGCCAGCGCCGACGACATCATCGACTACAGGGCCATTGTGTTTAGATTACGGGATCATCATCATCATCATTACTTAGAGCGTCACCAAAGCCGGTCCCCTCAGCCGGGAGCGCGCACCGAACGCTCGCTAATGTAATCATATTTCTTGCCGTGGTAAACAAGCCGAATACGTGGCCCCGACAGCGTATTCATTATTAAGCCTCGAAAAGAAAAAAATGGTAAGAGCATGAAGCGAATCGAGCGAGGCGCCCTTCCTCCTCTGGGCGGCGAAGAGTAATCGATTAGGGCGCCGCCGAGGGCGTCGCTGCATCGGCCAGGAGCAAGGAGTCGCTGTTTATCTTGTCCGCACAGGTGTAGGCGGGAGACGGCGCCCAGACGCCGAACGGTGCGGAACAATTTGTTTTCATTCTGAGCGGGGAAGCTCTTCGAAGGGTGGCCGACTTACTATTCGCTCTTTTTGACTGCAAGGTGGAGTGCGGAAGAAGATAGACGAGCAAAATACTTAGACCAGAACGCTAGTGATGACAATAAAAGTACGCCGAGGAAATTGTGCGCACAGAATTACTTCGGTTTGGGGAGTCGTTGGTTAGCCTTACTGCTGATTTATGAAAGTTAAAGAAGGGGTTGAATTGAGCCTCAAGCAAACACTGAGGAAAAGAAGCGAGCACTCTTGCGTCTTCAAGCTGCCGTAATGAACCCCTCGAGGCTCGATGCAGTTTATAGCCACGTTCCAAAGTTTGCTGCCTTAGTGTAAACAATGGGTGTTTGGTTCCCTAGAATACGAAAGCATGTTGCATGCATTGGTCTGGACAACGCAAAGCCGCTCCATGTTTTTTTTTTTTTTTTCAGTCATAGCAGCTGCATTGCAGACCGGTTTGCTGTTTTCAGTGCGGACTGTGGCGCTGAGATTGTTTACAACAGTGTGGAGAGCTAATCAGTGCTTTCCTAAACGTATTGCAATCGTAATACACGCGTGCGGAATTTAGGGAGGGCTGAGGTTTTTTTTTCATAATTGATTTTTAAATTTCAGGCAGGTTTATTTGCGCGTCCTTTTCTTGCTTCCAGATGACTTATAGCATGTTTGAATGTGTCATACGCAAAACACTTCTCTAACCCTTTATTTCATAATAATTAGTAGTAAAGTGGGTATTAGCCGATGCAGTGAGAGTCTATTTTTGCATATGTGCCTTTATTTACACTGAAAATTCTCTTTTCTCGAATAATGTGTCGGTTCCCTTTCCGCAGGTTTCTCACTATACACAATAAGCTTAGTAGATGTCAGGTTTTTTGTTTCAGTTGTGTTTACTGCCACTCAATCCCAACGATGCATACAGGAAAATAATTTTAGCGAGGTGCCCAAAAGCAACGTTTGCAAGCGTCAGGACTGTTAAAATAGCTGTATATAAAGCAAGTGGATGCAGTTACGGGAGTAATGTGGGAAGAATGGAATTGCTTATTAACATATTGCTTATTAATTAGAGGCTGCACTAAAGAAGACATTGAGAAATGCTGTGATCCTGAAATATTTTGGCACGATAATGAGGTCGCAAAATTTTGAGCTCATTTTTCTGAAAACAAACATTTTTGTGTCCTTGAGACGTTTTTTCAAACGGTATGTTGCCTAGCTCATTGAAATATTTTTCTGTAGCTGAGCAGGAACCCAGACGGCAGTGAAAATGAAGCTAACAGTCTGCATGAATTTTCTCTGTACCTGTATAATAAGTGTTGAAAGTTGGTATTGTGACTCATTGAAAAAAAAATCTAGAAAATTGAGTTGTTCATTTGGACTGATAAGGCTTGTTGCTGGCTTCTAAGTTCAGAGCTTTATGAAAAGTCACATAGTATAGAAAGGTACAGATATATAAAAATAAAAATATAAACAAAGTTTCTAAACATTATCCTGATGAATTTTGGGCTATCTTGTAGCTGCTGTTACTTCATGCTTTTTCTACAATCTTTCATTACTATAGCTTTGATTGCACCATTGCTGGAACATATTTTATTACTACGACTTATGTCTCACCCAAACATAAGAACTGCTCACCCTACTCTCTAATCAACTTAGCCATAACCTTGTAGACAGTTCTGAGCCCTGTTTTTTCCGGATAATTCAGCAGAACATGTAACGATCGAGCCTATTTTGATTTTTACTGAAATTTTGTAGACAACCACTGCTTAAGAAAATGAAGGAAGTGAACAATGAAATCCAAGGAGAACGAATTCTAGATATAGCGGAGAAATAACAAATATATTCGTTGTCAGTGTCCGGAGGTTCGGGGTCAAGGATACAATCGACAAATAAAAAAGGTCAAATAATAGTAAACCTCCAAGTAATCATCAAAATTCTGCGGGCTTATTTGGTAAATTAATTGCTCGGCCTCTCTCATATGCAGCATCATTCTGAGACTAAGTAGCATAAAAACTTTTCAAACAAAGGGACGAAGCTTTTGTAAGGAAGCGAACATCTAATAATACTGGCGCAGGTCAAAAACATGAGGTCGGATTTGAGTGTAATATGAAACTGCCTAGTAGTCGCTTGTGTGGTCAATGTAATAGCAGTATCACAAGGTACCTTGGCACAATGAAAATAAAAATTCTATAATTGTTATAGCTTTCTTCCCTTACTGTTTTTTTATGCTGCCGTCTAAAGACGCAGGCACGTGACGATGACAGCTTGAAGCATCCTCTGATAGGTCGAAACAATGCTGTTCTTTCTAGTATTTCCTGAAACATAATACAACACCAGAAAAAGAACCCTTGAAATGAATCGGCGTACTCCCGACAAATACAACTCTTGAGATCAAGCTGCACTTTCACAACAATTAAGAACGAACGATAGTCACTGAAAATAAACTAATCTTACAACCATGAATTGCCGGGGAGACACATGCTCTCAAAATCAATGAACCGAGAAGAAGCCGCCCGCCCATTCCTATATACGGAGAATAGGAACTGGAATTCGCAGCACTCCAGACTTCTTTAAAAATAAAATATACCGTAAAGTTGTTAAGGCAATTTGGGAAATGTACAGCCAGATTTTCGCTTCCACTTTCAACCAAGGAAACGATGATAAATACACAGCTTTAATTAAGAGAAAGACGTTTAAAGTGGTTCCTCCGGTAGCAAAATAATACTCCGGACTGTACAAAAAAGAAAACTAGGGAGAAAATGCGGACATTCTGATTGCGCAAACGGAAAAGGCACGGGAACTGAAGTGAAGATATTGCGTTCCGCATTCTTCGCATCGACACTTCGCGAGTGTAAATACTCCGGCGAATGCCGAGCTGCGTGTTTGGAATATATCTGCTAAGACAGTGCTGAAGTAATTGCTTCTTTTTCCCCAAGAACTTCTGCACAAGCAGTGCGCGGTTCAAGGAATCGATAAAGAGCATCTTGATTGTTCAAGGACTGCCATCGCCGGTGAAGACAAACAATCCTGTTTGTTTGCAATAGCGAAAGTAAAAAAAAACATCAGTGTGGGAAAATACGAGAATGAGAAAATTTTGGTTTTCAGTGCACAAAGTTAATTCTTATTTCATTTATTATAAACAGGCGTGTCAATGTGTTTTCGTTTTCCATACAATGTCGAAGAAGAAAATAAAAGAGAAAGGTGGGAAAACATGACGCCATAAAAGTTTGGTGCAAGTTACAACGAGAACGTTGTCGCGCGCGACATGTCCGTGCGCATTAGTGCTACTCGAGATGCGGCATTTACAAATCACGGCGAATGTCCTCCTCGCTGCCGGTTGCCAGCAGCTCACCTCAGCTTCGAGTTTTGCGTCTTGTTCACCTTCTCGACAAACAAACCGGATTTTACCATCATATTTTGCTGACTGTGCGCACCGTTATAAGAGCGGCTGGTTTTCTTTCTTTTTATACTTACTTTCCTTCATGTGCGTGCCACTTCCAGCTTCCCTTTCATTGTTTTTATTTGGGATGCTGGGAAGAGGTCTAGGAGCGAGGGGAGGCTAGAAAGGCGTGCGCGCGACGGTCGTGAATTTCAAACAACGCCGCGTTAATGGGCGCGGTGTGAAGAACGCAGGGAGACGGCAATTAGGTTGAGCCGTTGGCTGGTTTCCGAATCAAGACAAAGCGCGCGATTCATCTCCGCTTCCATAAAACGCGACGCCACTGTTGTGACAAGAGTCATTCTTCACGTCGCAGGAGCGTGTGCACACCCTCCCCTTAGTCTTTCACCCTTCCCCTATTCCCTCCCCTCTCTCCCCCCCCCCCCCCTCTCCCTCCAAATCTTCGTCTCTCCCGGGGCGGTGTTCCGCATATAGAAACGGAGACGTCGAAGCGCAGCGCTAAATTGGCGCGCAGGGAAAGGAGCGGAGGAAATAAAGGACGCGCTTCAAGAAAAACACTCCCCGCAAGATTTGCCAGCTGGCATAAAAGCGTCGGGGGTCGTGTGAGATGTGCTGCGCGCGAAGCCTGGGAGGGATGGACTGTCGTTAGAAAGAGTGTTCCCTTTCATGTGTCCCCGTTAGGGAGGCTTTCTCTACCATTTCGCCCTCATCCATATTTTCCGCCGTTTTTCGTTTTGTTCCGGAGAAGAAAGATCCGCGGATGAAATGGCACTGCGAGTTATGGCCGTTCATCCTTTAGTAGTTTTTTTTTTTGTTGTTGTATAGGATTCTTCTTTTCTTACGGGTCACACTTGGATTGTTTTGTTCAGCATGGAACAAAAAGGAAGTCCTCAGTGGACAATTTTCTTATTGGCAGTGTCGCGAACAGGCGCCATTACGGTCCTCTCATCTCTCAACTTTCTCTGCGAGTGCTATACCAGTAAAAAATATGTCGGTTCCCCTTTTCTTTGCCTCATCACCCGCCTTCCCCATCCGCTCCTCTCATCACATATTCAACCCTTCTAGCCTAAACTATACGAGCCGCTTGGGATACAAGCAAATTCTCTTGTCTTTCTCCCAAGGCACGTCATAATTAGAGTCATTGTCTTTGATGGCTTTTCTAGGAAATTGGCTATCTCGGCATGCCCGTCATCTGGAAGCCGGAAGCCTGGCGTGTAACTTGCCTGGCTGTTGAACCACTGGCGGTAAAATTTCTTTTGTCCTGCTTGCTATCAGAGCAGTTCTTACTCTTTAGACCATGTAGTACGGTGTATTTTGCGACTGCACGCGCGTTCTTTTCGCTGGTGACAAAATAGAAACAGCTGTCTAGAGTAATGCTCTCTGTTTCCCTATAGACATGTTTTTTTTTTTTTTTACTTAAGCTTGTGTGTAAGAAACTTACTTCGGGTGAGTACCTCGGCCCGTCTATTTTCCGCCGTCTGCTAGAAAATAAAATTTAATTAATACATATCAGTACTTACGTTTGAATAACACTTCAACTGGGAGCCGTAGGCGGGTTGTTATTTGAGAAGGAGCATTGAGATACGAGCAGATAATTGTAGGAATCACGATGATGATGAAAGTAAGAACGTGGTCAGCACCAGAATTTCGCGCTGTAGGACTTGCATCATCTTGAAACTTCAATGACCTAGACGTTCTTCGCGGTAGTCAATGAAAAAGAATTCCAAAATGATAAGAAAGACGCCTACACATCATTTTCTGTTATGTTTAGACCACAGAAAACGAAACCACAATGGTGGGCACTTTTGAAAGCGCTTAAACTGGCGTTCACAAGCGGCGAACAGTGCGATTGGGCGCGCTGCTCTAAACTATTTGGTGACGTCATGGGCGCCCGTCCAGGTTCAACGGCTCTATTGCGCCAGGGTGAAATAGCGCCGTAAGCGATGTTGTTTCTACACGTAAAATTCTTTTCCTATCGAGATTTCGTTCGCGAACTATACGTCTATACGCGCTGGCGACCGGCGAACATCGAGCAGGGCTCCATCGGTCGGGAGCCGGACGCCGTTGCTCGGCAAAGCCCTTCGATGATCCAGCTCGCCATGATCGTGCTTGTGTTCGCGCTCTATTTCGTTAGCGCCCGGCGACCAACGAACCGTACAAGGATCTTTTTATGTCCAACAGCTCGCACAAAACTGAACAAACTAAGCGCGAACACGCTTCTTGTCCCTCCATCCTTTCTCCTCTTCTGCGTTTGATTTTTTTCTTTGTTTTTTGCTTCTTGCGCGAGCGAGATATAGCTAGCTGCAGCGGTGCTCTGGTTGGTGCGTGGCTTATTGAATTTTAGTAGAAAGCAGCATGGAGCTGGGCGTTTCATTTGTTTTTATGTTTCGGGTGGAATCATAGCAGGAAAATACTGTGAACCAGTCGGGAAGGTTAAGGAAAAGCAAACGCCGTAATGGAGTAGAATGCTCGGAGGCTGGGCTGCTGTATAAGGATTCGAGGCGGGGTGGAGGAGCAAGCTTTCTTGGAGCGAGGCTTGAACGAAGTCGCTCAGTTTATGGAGAGGCACCAAGGAGTGAGGAATACACTGCACGAAGGGCGTTGGCTAGCTCTTGTGCTTTTCGGGCCATGCACGTATAGAGCCTAGAAAAGGGATGGGGCAAAAAAAAAAAAAAACATCTGCATTGAAGAAGAGAAGAAAAAAACTGAGAGATGGAAACGGGCAGACGGCATAAATCACCATTTACTGGAGAGAAGAATCAGGCGACAGGCGGATATATTGTTGCTTGTGCTAAATCTGCCTGTGCCGAGAAAGAAAGAAAGCAGAAAAAAGAGAAGGCGATGAAAAGAGAAAGAGGGTAGACGTGGGGCGAGAATGAAAAGTGCTGCAGCTTGCAACAGTGGCGCACAGGCGGCTATCCGGCACATCTAACGCTTCCATCCACCCGCCTCTCTGAGGGAGCTTGCGCAACGCCCATCGCGGGTGGGAAAGTTGAGATTTCTTTCTTTCTTTTTATTTTCCCAACTGCTGGGAGCGGCAGTGAAAGTGCGATGGCGCTGCGGAAACAGTTATTAGTGTTAAAGGCTCTCGACTTTCGCCTCCGCTGACGCAGCATCGCCAAGCTACTGGACCCAGTGTCACCACTGACAGAGCAGGAGAGGCAGCGAGAAAAGGGGGGTGGATAGCTGGAGCCAGTGAACGTGGCTGCCTTATGAAATGTACAAAGAAAAACTAAAAGCCGATCGTGAGGGAGAGAAAGACAAAGTGGTGGATGAAGAAGCGGATGTAGAGGGGGATGGAGACCCAGGGAAATCCGATCCCATTACTCAATTACACGCCTGGAACCGCTCTCCTTAGCGGACGTTTCTCTCGTCGTTATGCCCAGAGCGATATAGCCTTTCTTTTTTCTTTTTAATGCTCAACCCTTTGCTATAGAGATGCTGTCACTTAGTTTTCACTGTTGCCGCCACCCTTGATGGCCAGCCGTCACTGGCCCTAGAACGCTGTAGTGAGCCCGGCGCTTAGCTGGAACCGTTGCGAACAGGCCTTCACAGGGAAGTGGTGGGCCGCGAAAAATGAGAGGGCCATTTTGGCTCATGCTATGGAGAATCGTTTTTCCAAAGTCCGCTCTTTTTTCAGCAGTTTTCTCCTGCTCTGAAGTGTAGCCTGACTCCGTAGCACTCTCTCACGTGCGCGATCACTTTAAAAAAGAGAAGTTTTCGTGTGATATTATAGGAAGCTATAGCTGGTACTTCGCCTTCGCAGGGTCATCACAACGGAATGGCACTGGCTGCAAGATCAGAAAAGTGGAGCACTTTGAGCTTTTCTCAAGCGCGCGCACAAGCCTATGTCTTTGAAAGCGGGTCCGGGCGCGCTTTAACGTAATGACTCTCCTAGGAGAAAAATAGACGCCACTGCTCGAAGATTGGAGACGGATGCTAGAGTTTCATTCGAGAAGATATCGTTGTCTAGTTAGAGCCCTTCAACTAATGCGCACGTGTACAGACACGCGATATTAATTACTCTCGTTAGGCTAACTGGCGAGTTCGGAGATAACTGTTGTAAAGGTGGCAACGTTTTTGTAGGTGAAAGCAATGCCGCAAGCAGGGTTTAACTTCCTGCATTACGCGGACAACTCCTTTGCTCATTTGAAAGAATCAGGAAAGAGGAGCCTCAAACAAGTCACAACGTCTTTACGCCTAACGCGCAGAAGAAGAAACATGAACACGTCTCTTATTTCAGCCTTCGTCGTGCGTAGAATGAAAATTTATTGAAAGTGATTGAAACTCCCGTGTTTTATATCAAACAGTTTGCTGCATGGTCTAAGGATTGGCAGCCATAAGGTAGCATTCCTGCATCGTCTATGCTGCTGAATGATGTTCGAAGGGTGGGCACTTTCGCCATAAAAAATCATCACTGGCGTCAAGTAAAAATGAGTGTGCTTAGATTTAGAAAAAAAATGCTCCACATCTGCAGCCTGATGGTGGAATGAATGAATGAATGAATGAATGAATGAATGAATGAATGAATGAATGAATGAATGAATGAATGAATGAATGAATGAATGAATGAATGAATGAATGAATGAATGAATGAATGAATGAATGAATGAATGATATATTTGTCCTTAAAGTACAGGAATGGACCCCGGACCAAAAGCAACAAGTATCTTGGAAGAAGCTGATGGCTTACCAGAATTGACAGCAGACAAAAAAAAAAAAAAAAACAGAACACTGGAAGAGCGATTGAGCCCACAAATACCGTATATATGTGGACGGAGCATCAGAAGTTACCTTGAGGGAAATGTTTGATTAATTATCCAAAAATATTATCACAGAAGAAGCTTTCAGCGTGATAGGAAACAATAAGTACTTTGCACTTCAGCCTGAAAAAAAAAAATGAAGAAGACATGGAAATCTTACCACACCGCTACATGTAGGGCTGTGTTCTGTCTGACGTTATCAGGCTGGTGTTTTCGAAGTTCCTTGAATATAATACGGGTAATATTGGAGTAAGCTTGGAAATGCGCGGATACGTGTATGTCCATTTCTCGTCAAGCTTTCTCTGTATAGCAGGGATAGCCAAGAAAGGGCGCTTTATAGATTATCTCTATGCTTCCGTTAACCATTTTTTATTGATCACGTGTCAGAGCAATACTTGAGGTTGTACGGAACGTCGTAGAAATCCGCGGGTTGATTTCCACTAGCGGGGTCATTTGTGCACTGCTTACCGAAATCTCAGCACTCGGATGCTAAAATGCATGTCTTCTCCGTTGAATTGCGGCCTGGTGCGGTCACGATCAAAGCTGCAAACTTGCGCTCGAGCTCAGTTCCCAAACGCCATTGCCATTAAGCCATCACGGTGCGTGTGTCACAAAAATTATTTCGCTCAGCACCATCGCCTCATTACCATCCTAAATACAATGTGTACTTAAAAAATGGCGATAATGTTGCAGCCTTCAAGATTACAGGGCGGCCGAAATGTACGCACATGCTTTCTTTGAAAGGGTACCAGTGTATTGTAAAAAAAATAATATAAATTCCTCTTTGACAGTTTTGACAGCAAAGCGGGAGTATGTCATCCCTAAATTTCCGGGTACGGAGGCTTAGCGTCTTTGGGATTTTAATTTTCTACCTTTTCCTAGAGCCTGCACAATTCTTAATGATGGCATGATGCTCTTAACAGACACTTGAAAATCTCGGCGAAGAACGCTACACACAAATGGCTTGTCAGTCCCATCTCTTCTTTGTAATATCTCTTTTAACAATTGCGACGATATGCATTTGTTACGTGGAAACAATACGGCGTTTTTTTTTTTCTTATTTGGGAAAACCCTTCTATACCACATCATTTTGTTTCCTTGCAAAGGCAGAAAACGTTTTAGTCTACGCGCGACAGAAAGGCGAACTGTAAAGCCTCCATCACTCGGAGCGACACAAACCAGAAGTCTCGAAGTCTTAGAGACGCAAGAAAGAGCAAAGATGCTCTCGGCACTTCAAGACTTAAAGAGCAATTTGGCTTTTGAGAGTTCGAAAACAAACCTAAAACGCGGCTGAAAGAATAACAGGAAAGAGCAGCGGGAAGGCGAGGAGGCGAGGATCCTACAGCGATGAACTGAAGCGCACGAGACGCAGGTCGACAGATTTCCTCTTTGCTCCGGTCAAAACGCCAAAACAAGACGTCCCTGCACCTTATCAGTGCCCGAACAGAACACTCCAGGGTTTTCACAATTCGTAGAAAGCCTCATTAGGGTCTAAGAGAACCTGAGTTCGTTTCAATGGCTACGGAAAGGAGGGATAAAACGCGCTCGAGCAATCACATAACAGACACGAAAAACGCCCGAATGGCGAACAAAAAATAGTTCTGTACTTGAGGCTCCCGACAGCTCAAAGCTACTATACCTTAAGCTTGAGGCACTGGTGATGTTCTGATTTAGTGTGGGCGCAAAATAACGCAACAAAAATGCGCACCCGTTATTTCAGCTTTTAAATCTGTTTGTCTCCGATCCTGTAGTTCCTTGCGCTTTTGCGCTCGTGTCTGTAGAGGTTGTTCGCTGCACCTCAGCAATAGAGCTTGATGCTTGATATACTATTTCTTAACCTGTGTGTGAGTTTTAGTGGAGTCTTTTCTGGCGATCATGGCATTGTCTCTGTGATCGTGGTTGGGCTAAGGTGCCGTCACACTGAATGTTGGAGAAACAAATTGACATCTTGAGAACTATCACAATGAAGGCTTTTATAGAAAACAGAAGAGGAAACAATTCGTACTTGAATGAACTGCACAGCTAATCAGCAGACTGCGTTCAGCCGCAAGCAGAGATATGCTTGGTTTTAAAATAATGTGCACAAGGTGGAGTATATATGTCGAAAACAATTTGCGTTGTACATAAATACTGACGCCCAGCTTCATGCATTCAGCGGTGTTCTGCGTGTGCCCTTTGATGCTATTTTCTACGCGACTAGAAAAATATGCCAAGAAAAAAATTGCGGAAATGCAATTTTGTTTCATCGTTGCTAGAGTTTGATGTTTAAGCCACACTCTCAGTGTGATCCCACTAACAAAGGTGGAAACCATCGCTTTGGCCAAGCAGTACTCTGTTATCAGTTAAGAAATGAATCTGAAGTGTTGCAACCCTAACTTGCAGCATAGAAGCAAAACAAGATTATAGATATTAAGTGAAGTTTGAATCTCTTACGAGTTGGCCTGATATACCACCGCAACTCCCATGAACATCAAGTCCCTCAACAAGGTATCTCAAATTTCCACGCATAAAGCACAGAGCAGACGCTTTATACAAATACAAAACAGATCTTCAGCGGGCTTAGTGAACCGCTATGGTACATACACTTGGTCTTCGTAAAGCGCAACTTCGGATCTTTGTTAAGCAGTCCCACTAACTTACTATTCGTTGGTAGCGCTCCCCATTACACTTATTCGCGCTCAATAATAATTTATCTTGCAAGTTAATAGCAGGTGCTGTACTATACTAGCCAAACTGAGAAACAAGCTTAACGAAAAACCAGATAATGAATTATTTTTTTGCCGAAAAGGAGCTTTTCATTAATAACACAAAATCATACATTCGAGGAAAGCCTCAGTTGAACGCTGTGGCTGGTACAGATTCCTTTTCTTGACGGCAACACGTCGAAGCTTGAGAGAGTGCAGAGTGTGGAGGGTTTTAGAAGGAGGTGATTCAAGAAGGTGCATATATTTGAAAGTGCGTGCTCAGAACTATAGAACCTCTGCAATGTGCAAGGCACTGTGTAGTGATCTGTGAATAAAGTCTCCCTGGTCCGCGAGTTTCGCAGGCGAAGAAAGCCAGGTAGTGTTGTTAGTATAAGCTGCCTTGTCGATCAGTGTTCAGGCTTTGTTTTTTTTATATATATACTTGTTTAAAAGCTCTTTGTTGCATTGGAAAGCGAACACTTCACCTCTTCTCAGCACGTAGCCAACAAAACGCCGCCGCATGTGACCAGGGAAGCAGCTATGGGCGTTCTACCATTAGTGGCTGCACGCGACAGTCAAAAGCATTGTCTTGAGCATTAAACCTTGCTGCACTATCGTGGACTACCTGCGGTTTGTTCGCTAAGGGTGACTTAAAACTTACTTCGCTGCCACTGTGTCAGGACACGCGTGGTTCACGGGCCAGATCATTGACTTGGTTCGTCTTGTATATAGCCCTACCCTCACCCCCCCCCCCCCCCCCCCCTTTTCATCCGCATCCTTCTCTCAGCTCCATAGCTCCAAACCAGTTTCATTTTGCGCGATAGGCGCATTGGCCCTGTCACTTCCCCTAGACGTGAAGAGCAGCAGTGCTTCTGTCAAGATACGTCACATCACGTGACCCGTGACGTTGTAACTCGTCGATGTCACTCCTGACGCGGCGCACGTTGCGCAACATGAGTGGTGAAGAAAAGGGCTGATCCGCCACCACAGCGCCTGGACAAACCAGCGAGGAGCTCCCCCCATCCCGCTTGGTCCTTCGCCGGGCTGGGGCGCCGGATCAATGTCGGCTTCCTGGCGCCGACGACGCATCGCGCGCGGTCACTGAGCGAGCGCTCGCTGTCGGCGGCTGATCGATTAAGTGCGATCGGTCCCAGGAGAAGCGTTAATGCGGGGCCCACCGCTGAAAGCGCGCCAGCAGCTCGCTCGCAGATTCCTTCAAACGCACGTGCGCTCTTGAGAGAGCGAGGGGGGCATGGTGAGCCAGCCTCGAACCCCTAAAAAGCGTCACCGCTCTCCGAGCGTCGACGAGAGTGCGCGGGAGAGCTCTCCGCAGCCCGAGTGCGCCGCCTGATAGCTCGCCGAAATGGTCATCTAATCTGTCGTCGACCCCGTTTTTAGTCCTTTGCTCTCCACATCCTCGCACATTCTTTTTCTTAGGTCTCATCCTGTGCTAAGCGATCGCGAAGTGGCCCGTGCCTGTGCCGAGTAGTTGTGTTTTTGCTTCATATCGGTTATCTCGTGTGCTAGGGCTGTGTATTGATTGCCAATTCAGTGTGTGTGTGTGTGTTGGGGGGGGGGGGGGGGGGGGCAGCACAGTGCACACCTGCATGACCTGACACGGGATTGATGGCCGTCACTTACCCTGCAAGCGCTATTACGTTAGTCTTTTTTTGTTGCTTATTTCAACTGTTTAAGCAAGCTGACGCTGAAGAATGAGCCCTATCAAATGCTCGTTAAGAATTATCGACATGCGATAATTGAATACGGAGTTTTATTTCAGTGTTGCTTTCATTCCTCGGCTTTTAAAGCACGTCGGTTGGACACATTTTCCTCTCCCTTAGAAAGCATCCTATCTCACTAATGCAGCATCCGGAATGCGATGTTTACAAGCTCATTTGCTCTGGCCGCCACCGCTGTAAGCTTTTACAAGAGAGAAGGAGAGTGGGTGACGGGTAAAGAAAGAGGGAGAGTCTCTATGTTTGGAACTAAACAAAACTAAGGGAGCGAGAACTGAAGGCTACATTGTGCCCCTGCTCCGACACGCGCTTTGAGCGCGGGGATATTCTTGGCCCGTTTGCAAGCGCTGCCAAGTTCGTCGTGAACGGCCAGGCGCTTGTGACATGCCACCGGGACACTAGTGTGAGTCAGATGCGGTGAATAACCTATAGTCATTTTTTTCTTATGAAAGCAGTTTAGCCATGTGGTGGGTCCAGCTTGCGTCAGCTAATTATGGCTCGTAATTAGCCAGCGCTTATTCTTTTGCATGTCCTGATAGCCAGCGATAACGTAAACAGTGCACCGACAAGTGACGCGCGGTACTTGTGTCAACATAACCTACAGCGCTGTGCAGCTTCAGTGAAAGAAGCGTATGCTAGTTCAATCATCCAGTGTGGGCCGCAACGACCATTTAACTCACGCCTTGCTCTTTCTTCTTTTGCCGTAGCACCATAAGACGCCACTCTACTGGCCGGGCTAATATCCCAGTTTATTTCAAAAAGTTTTCTCTCTCTGTCTTTCTCGCTTCTAGGAACAATATTATGCATCGTCATGGTCATCACCATAATCTATTTTACCCATAATCGCCCCCGCTAGGGCAGTACTTCCGAGTGAGCACTGAAAAAGATGCAACAATTAAAAAAAAAATCAGTTTTGAAAAATGCCGTTAATACGAAACGCAAACGTCAATCACAAGTGAATGCAAGAGATATTCAGCCCAAGTAATTAGTCGAGGTTGAGTCTTTATGCGAGATTCGACGCGTATTGTTGCGTGCTCTGCATACCGAATGTATATTTTCACTTATAGAATTAACTCTCCAGCCTCTAGCTTACTGAGGGTCGCAACATATCTGCGCGTTTCTCGTTCTCTTTTCAGGCGGCTCTATGTCGCAAGACTATCCAGCAAAATACGTTTTGCAGGAGTTATCGAGCTACGACCTGCGCTGATTTTTGGTGGGTTGTGATGAAAGGAAGCATCAGTAAATAAAGAAAGGTGATATTGATCGAAGGTGCTGGACTGCAGGCGAAAAAGCAGGACAAACAAAGGACTGGAGGGAGCATTGGATATTCACGAAGCTTAAGTTATTGCTGACGCAATCGTTTGCAGAGAGAGAAAATGCTGATATGCAAAATTCGAAACCAATTTCAAGATCTGTCGGCTTCCCTCGCTGAAACTCTGTGAGCATAATACTCGCTACTCAGATACCAGAATAAGCTGAGTGGCTAAACTTCCGTCATCATTAGTAATTGCAGGAATTGGGTTGGAATGCTCTGCTAGTGACTTCGGTAAATAAAGTGAAATATTTTTTTCGAAGGGATAATTTTGGAACTGCAGAGTCCAGCAGTGCCCGCTATACCTCAGCACATGGCTATTTGGTTGATGAAACAAATGTCTTTCAAATATACCTCTTTGCACACTCTTAAATTTGCACTGCAAGTTTTGTTACGGCATGCTGCTGGAGGTACGAGATCTGATGCCAGACCACGGTGAACGCATTTAGACGGCGTATTCGTCCTGCTGCAAAGTACTTCTGAGCTGGCACTGAGAACATTTCCGTATTGCGTCAGACTGGCAAGAAACGACTGCCGTGTTGATGGCTCTAAGAACTCTAGCAACTAGCAGATGAACTGGTACGGGTCAGGTGACTCTTTATTGAACATGCCTCCCCTGTTTCATAAGTGCCACCAAGATACTTCCGAGGTGTCTACCGACTGCTTTCCATTGAATGCAGAGTTATTGCACTGACATATGAGGTGGCCGAGCTCTCAACCTGAAAGCACCATCCTTGCAGTGATGTCACTAGCAGAACGACTGCTCTTTTCATTACAGAGACCGTCACTCTGTACAATGCAGCTTCCTTCTTTATTCACACGTGTGTGGACCGTTGGAAAAAGGGTTATATTTGTTTGGCTGTATTTCTCTCACTTCAGTGCTGAACTGCACCACTGGCACTCACGGTGGAAGCACGTGAATACTAATAGAGCCCAAAGAGCGTGTATTTTAACCTCTCTTTGTAAACAAACCAGCTGCGAGCTTGAGAATTGAGCCGTGAACAAATACTGTCTCATGATTCCTCACGCCACTTTTTGAAAATTAAAAAAAAATTAACGACCCAAAGCATCAAGAAGCTAAACTTCGGCACTGATTTAGAGACGCTGCCGAGGACAATGCTCGCACCTGGTGCCCTGCTCGGCGCCCTTGGCAAGTACGGGCACTTCACCGCGCACCGAGCTGCTTGCGTCGAATTCGGCCAGGGCTGTCGCGTGAAAGGGCCGAGACAAAAGAAAGTCTCCTTTCATTAGGGCCGCGACACGACGGGCGGTGGTCATTGTTTACGGCGAGCCCACGTCGAGAATCCATTCACAGCCGGTACGTCTTCGCGCTTTCCCCTTCGTTCGGGGCGCTGAGAATAGCGCGCTTGGAAATAGAGGATCGCCGACCCCGTGTCGCGAGCTCCGTGGAGAGGAGGAGGCAGGGAGGGGGAACCTGCAACGCACGCGGGCGCTGAGAAGTGGCCGACAATGTGGCGCGCGCCGTGGATGCCTCCACCCTACACGACAGCAGCGGGCGCTCAAACCGTGGCGGCTCCTCACAAAGGACTGCCCGCTCTGCGACGTAAAATGTGGGGAGAGCGGACGTGGGGGGAGGGGGGGGGGGGGCATGTTCATCTTGCTATCTTGCTGGAGCTCCCACTGCTGCTGTTGCTGTGTGCCGTGCTGTTAATTGCGTGTCTTGTTTGTGCTTCCGTTTCAAAACAGAATAGCTGCGTTGCCCTCGCTGTCTTTCTGGGCCCGACTCTCCTCTTCTGCCCTCTCCTCCAGCCTACTGTTTTTGCTGTTGGTGGCCCGTTTGGAGCACCCTCATTCCACGAAGCCACAAGCTGCCGTGCTTGCGACAATCCGGAGAAAGGAACATGAAGGGAGGCGCTTCGCCAGGAATGCCGAGCGCAGGTGAATGAACCCTGCACGGGGCGGCGTTTGGTTGTTGTGAGATGGTCACAGGCGGCCGCGAATTGGGGACGAAACAAAAGGTTAAGATTCGATACCTCTCTAACTGCGCGCCTTCACTCACTCACTCACTCACTCACTCACCCACTCACTCACCCACTAACCCACTCTCGCCCACCCACCCACTCACTCACTCACTCTCACTCACTCACCCACTCACACTCACTCACTCACCCACTCACACTCACCCACCCACCCACTCAGTCACTCAATCACTCACTCACTCACCCACCCACCCACCCACCCACCCACCCACTCACTCACTCACTCACTCACTCACTCACTCACTCACTCACCCACCCACTCACTCACTCACTCACTCACTCACTCAATCACTCACCCACCCACCCACTCACTCACTCACCCACTCTCGCCCACTCACCCACTCTCGCCCACTCACCCACTCACTCACTCACTCTCACTCACTCTCACTCACTCACTCACTCACTCTCACTCTCTTATTGACTCACTCGCTCACTACTGTGGCTGACAGCAACGTAAAATGACGTTTTCCTCCCCGATCCTTTTGCTAGATGACATGAAGAGCAGCTTGAAACTGTTTGATGCTTTGCAATGCCCAAACAGGCTCGGTCATATCTCGACCACACGTGCACATAACCTAAACAAGTTCTCCGCTGTAAATAATTCCGTGAAGTGCTACGTTCTTTAGTAACACTCCTGCTTTCCAGCCGCCGTCGCAGTTTTAGCGAATGTTTCGCATTTTGTTTATTAGCACGCGCTTTTTTGGGCGCCCAGCCAACGTATCTTCGGCTTCTGAAGGGAATAACTTCGAAACGCAGGGCAGGCGGTTATAAACAGAGCTCCATTTCAGGGACAAATATACTCTCGTCTAAATTGGTATTGCTCTCCAAGAGCAGGCGTCGAGGCGGGGCGTTGCTTTGAATTCCTGCTTCGACACGCACGCGTGCGCGCGCGGGAAGCTTCCGCTCCAGGAAGCGGCCGATCCGGGCAACTCGCGAGCGCGGCGAACATGGGAAGAGCCGTGCCTGCCATGATCAACAGCTGTCGAGATCACACACTTCAGAGAGTCGGGTCCTCAAGTATTTATAGCAGGTGAGCCTCCCGGGACGCGCCGTTCGTTGCTACACCACGGCTCCGTGAGCTATGAGCTCGCTTGATTTCTGTGCGTGCAGTTTGAAAACGCTGTCAAAAGGAGAGCGGAAACGGTGTCGATCATAGCGTAGAAACCTAAAAGTACCTTTTCTATGGCCCCTGAAATAAGAACAGGCTCAAACAATCAAGCCATATATAAAAACACTAGCATAAAGACAGGCGCAAGTTCTCATTTTAACATTTGTATCCCGTAACGAACGGCTAGACTAAGTAAGTTTTCCTGGTTCTTTTCCACTCTCGGTATCCGTAAATTTACATGTTGGGGCAAGGAAAAAGGCTCACGTGTAGCTTCAAAGTGGTGCCGCTTTTGACTTGGCTCTTCATTGTCATTCCATGACGTGAGGCGCAAAATATAGCGAAGGAGAGTTGTTACGCTCCTTTCACTTTGGAACAGAGAACATGTTTTGCAAAGCTCCTTTTTCCTTATTTTTCCACTTGTGCAAATATTGATTATTTTTAATTTTTTGTGTGTGCTTCAGTAAAGTCGCGACCATCCTCACTTTATCGAGTAACTTTGAACGTTTATCAGTTTATCGAGAGATAAATTTGAAGCGAACATCATATTTACTGATGACGTTCTTGAAGTGTTACACAGAATCATAGCGTCGTCAAGCGATAGTTTTTCTCATTAAAAGAGGGGGAGGGAGGCGGCGCAGTTTGATACCTCGAAGCAGAACTTCCGGCTCCACACTGTTTCAATAGCATTTCGCAGACTTCCGCAGGGTGAAATTTTTCCACCGTTTTTTCGTCCATTTTAGCGCAGCTCGGCATCGATAGGACGGAGCAGCGTTTCCGGAATTGCAGCCCATGAGCCTAACCTTCCCCCCCCCACGTCTCCTTCTTTCCCTCTCTCCAGTTATTTACACCTGTCGCGCTTTTGCTTGGTCAGGGTGACAGAGGAGAATTACCCCCGGGCTG
Organism: Amblyomma mixtum; assembly: GCF_055824585.1. NCBI lineage: Eukaryota > Metazoa > Arthropoda > Arachnida > Ixodida > Ixodidae > Amblyomma > Amblyomma mixtum. Next base: position 23,335,891 of record NC_143016.1, read on the forward strand.
GCTCACCGAGCGTCTGTCCCCACTCGACGCGAACCTCACGATGCCGCCGTCTCTATTACTCTCACCAACGCTTCGGGCGCCAATGAGAAACTGCGCTAAAGGTCCACGCCGCTCTATCACTTCTCTGTTGACATAAAGCGCGCGCACATATAACCTGGAAGCGGCGGGTTCGGCCGCGGCCGGAGGGTCGAAGCGACCGAAGACCGCGCGGTTCATTATTGCTCTCGCCGTCGCCACTCGGAGACGCTGTGCTGCTGAGGACCGCCGCGCTTGGAACAATAAACAGTGCTGGAAGAAACAGCAGCGGTAGCAAAGATCTCCCCTTTGACCTGTCAGCGTGCGCAGAGCCAAAGACGTCGTGGAAGACGTTTGTTTTTGCGTCGTGACGCTTACTATTCGGCGATAAGCAAATGCTGAGCGAGCTAAACGCCTCGCGACTGCTCAACGCCGAATCCCTGGGGTCCATTAAGCAAATTGCAGCAGGCAGGCGTCGCCGTTGGGTTGTGTTGCGTTGGCTGCAGCAGCTGGCTCACGGGAACAGATGGTGCCTATTATTCCGTAACTCTTCTAATGGAAGCGCGCATGAGAAAGAGCTTTCTCCGGCGGCGCATATTTCAGCGTTCATTTTTCTTTGCTTTTCGTATTAAATCGCGAGTTATGCGACGGTACCCCCCTCTCTCTTTATTTTCACGGAAGCAGAGAACGCACTCCGACGCTTATGTTTATTAGCCGGAAGTTCTTTGTAAAGTCATGACCATGCTGAAAGAAACGCATTATGTGCTCGTGAAAGAAAAAAACTAATGGCTATCTTAAAGATTCTGAAAACTGATTAGGGCGGGAAAGTTCAAGAGATCAAAGGTTGAAACGTGCCCGTGGGCAGAGCTGAACTCTTGAAAACGAAGAATAAAGACAGAACTCGCTAAATTTAAATTTTGATTTAAGCTTGAGAATAGAAAACGATGTCCGCTTTTTACTGCGTTCTCGTTAAATTATTCAGATGAAAGGCCTTTTTCTTTTATTTCTAGAGAGAAAGGAGTAGTCGGGGGGGTGGAGGGGGGGGGGGGGGGGGGGGCAAGGGACTGAGGACTAGGTATTTCTTGAGTCTTTAAGAGAAAAATTGCAGAATTTTCTCAAAGAATGCATCACAGAAAAAAAAAAGATATCCTCCTTGTCGGAAGAGCGAGCACCGGTCTGCAGCAACAAGGGTCATCGCTCTGCCGACTTACTTTGCCGGAGGGTTACGAAGTGCTTGCGCAAGACCGCATTGATGGACAACTTGAGGAAAAAGTGGCAAGCCCATGGCGATTTGGTAATTGCCCCAAGATGAAGTACGCTTCTAGAAAGAAAAATGAAGCAGCGATGTGCGACTGCGAATAATGTACGCTTAAAAAAACCGGAGGTTTCTTTTGAAGTTATTCGCGTATGCCCTTATAGATTTAAACTGCGCCTTTCCTTTTCTAGGAGCAGAGTTCCCTGGCAAGTGCCCTGTGCTCGATGGGAATCCGAATAAACCCATTAGAAGAGCACTATTTTTTTTTTTTTTTTTGCAATGATGGTCTAAAGTCCCTCTGCTTTCCATCTTCCTCTGCTCGTCCTTTCGCGGATAGACTCGAAGACCAGCTTTGAATGTTATCCATATGGACTTGGAAAATGGGAAAGGAGAAAGGGAGAAAGGTGGTGACCTATATAGATAACAGTACAGGTACTACACAAAATGAATAGCCACAAGCATACATGGGCTTGAATTTATGGGCTTATGTAAGAAACAAGACGGCAAATGGGGCTATTGTTTGTACATACTGATGGATTCCCGCTCCGGAAGTTAAAGGACACAGACACCTAATTTTAGTGGCATGTTATCGCATTTGGAATGATCCGTAAGACATTACCATACATGGATCACCGTGTAGTATTCGACTACTGCCAATTAAAAATTTATAATCGAATGTTTCGCTCAAGCTGTTTTGGTTTCGATTTCTACAGCTCTGTGATGTCAAAGTTGGGTTTATGTCATAAGAGGCAGGAAGAAACTGCAATATAATCGCCGCTTCTTCACTGTCATTCCAGTTATTGAGGCAGGCCGGTTTTAGCGTTGTGGTGAATTAAAACTAATAAGCAGTGGATATACTGCAGTTTTCTTCATGCCTCGCGTGACCTATGCGCAACTTTGGCTTCACAGCCACCGTTCGGCTGTTGAAACCGAAACACTAACAGCATGAGAGAGAAATTCGGTAATAAACTATATAGCGTTTCTAGGCGAATACCACGTGGTAATTCATGTATACTAATGTCTTACGCATCATTCAAAAGAAGAAAACATGCATCCAAAAATTAGATGTAACTTTTTTCATTAGTCTCTGCGAAAAGATGGATAAAGGGACGGAGAAAAAGACTGACACATGTGCAACAGAAAAAGATAAAAAAATTATTACTGCATTGTGATTCACACTTAATTTATAATATTCTCTCGTCATGTGGCAAAACACATACTGGCTAGTCTGGCAGGCACCTTATTAGAATCAGACAGCACAGCAAAAACCTCAACCAGATTAAGAAGCAGGTCAACCTCGCCACCAATTGCGCAAGGCATAAATGCGCACTTAGCTTTCAACAAACTGCAATCGTTGCTGGAGCGAAGACAAAAAGCTATGAGAGGTACTAGAGGCTTTTGACACTTTAGAGGCTGGCGAAGGTCAGTTTGTAAGCAACCCCTCCGTCATGCTGACTGTGGAGTAAGTGGAACTAATAAAGGAGCGACGATAGCGCACACGTGACGCAGCTCAGCATATGGTTTTCTAAGTTCGTTGATCTGGGAATGCGCACGAAATATACTAAATACCCTCTTTTGTTCCGAATAAACCAGTTGTTAGTGCACGCTTGTCTTGTGATCTTGTTTTGTCCTTGCTCCTAATGGTAGCACGTGGAATCCATCAGTATCACTTATGCAGGAACTCCATGCATACGCAACGCTCGGTGTATATGCATGGCAACACAATTCTGCGCAGAACATGTGCATTCTGCCCGGTAAGGCGTGCAATATAAGCATATATAGTATTAATTAGCCTATATTTTCGTGCCCCTGCTCTGCTGAAATTCGTTCTGTTTGAAAAAGTTTTCCAAAAGCAAGGCTGCTCTATCGCATATACCCCACTGCTCAACTCGTTCAAATGAAAAATTGACGGTGGTCATACGATGTGATGCGATGAGCCTGCGTTATCAGTGTTAGCTTTGCATTTCGCGTTTACATTTTCAGTTTTACAATGATCGCCTTCCCATTGAGTCTTTGAATTTGATTCCACCGTTGGTTTTTCGTTCTGTTGCTGCGTGTGCTTTTGGTGGGAGCGAGGTCATGTTAGTTGGAGGAATCCTTTTATAGGGTATTGGACTGTTGGTACGTAGGTGGAGCCTTCTGAAGCGAGGAGGTGGGTGGCTCGGTGACCCTTCTAGAGGGTGACGGGTGGAGGGGGAGGGGGGGGGGGGGGGCGGTGCAGGCTTTGGAAACACATACAGCAGCCTTTTCGCCAAATGAGGGCTATACTTCAAACAGAGCAAAATAGGTTAAGCTGAAACATGGGATCCGTTTCCTATTATCTGTAATGAATCAAAATGAAGCAAAAATCCTAAAGAAATTGTGCTAGATGCAACATGTATTCACGAATGTACTCCGAGAGCTATGTGGTAACTTTAAAAGTTAATCCTGATAAAAAGTGCAGAAAAGGTACTTTACGTTGAATTAGTTACCGGGCTTTATAAACAGGCTGTGAACACTACTGAACAAAATGCCATTTTAGCGCTCACAGGCATAACCTTGAAGTGAGAAACAATACACGCTTGCGATAGATCGTAGCGGTTATAGGATGCGCGCTGCAACGTCAGAAATATGTGCATTATTTAGTGAAAGCGACTCCCCGTTCCCGGCCAAGTTTGCAAAGTTTTCAGTTCTCTATCTTTATTAGATTCCCTTGCCTCCTGTTCGCGCTTTGGATGACGTTTCAAGCCGACCTTATTTATTAGCCCACGCCTTAAAGTGTTAGAAACAGCGCGTTCCACAAAAACAGGGACCGTAGTCTTCCCTGCACTAAGTCGCGTCTAGCCGGAGGTTAAGCAACGCACATTAGGCGAGTCCTGTCAACGTTCGCTACGCGCACACGCTCCTCAGGGCACCGTGGCAGCAAGGTGTCGCTATTGGTTAGGGCAACGGCCCGTGCTCTTAGACCTCCTCTGTGCGGTCCGCGCTCTAACGGCTCCCGAAAGACAGGGTAGCGGAGCGTGATCTGCATAACGTGCTTGCACAATGGTTGCGCCCGCGGAGTGAGTAAAACACGTTGCGAAAGGCCTCAATGCTCCAGATCAGCCATTGATGACGTCTCCGCCTCGTTAAAGATGCCTTCGGCTCCCACGAGACCGCGGTTCGCCCATGCAGTTACTGCGCAGAGCACGGCGACGGGGTGATGTGGAGATAAGATTGCACGCATAGAGAGTAGGATGGTCGCTGAACCGAAAGTGGAAAAAAAAAAGAGAGGACTTGGAACGCTTCATTGCCGTTCGACTGCTGTGGTGCAACTATCTGATTAGCGCATTCAAGAGCTGCGTGCATAGGTAAATTCAGCGGCCCCTGCTGACCTCTCAGTTCCGGCTTTCTACCACTAATGGCGACAAAGGTCGTTGACGCGTGTGGATCAATATGCATGCAGTGAATAGCTTACCTTGGTATGGCACACTGGTGACTAACAGTGTGCGTCTGCCGCACAATCGTTTCATTGTGGCCTTCTCCGATGGAAGACATGTGCGTAGGATTATAGCTATATATGATCTTAGTTTTCCTAACTACTTTAAAAACGGTGCGCTCTTAGCTGGTTACCTGGTTACCACTTGGTCTTCTGTTCTGCTGCGAAGCTTTGCAAGTGGTGACTTCTCTAAAGAAAATGAAAGGCAGGAGTAACATATATGAAGGACAAATCAGATTTCTGGAAGTGATGTTCAACTGATTTTCGCAGTAAAGTGGAGACAAAAAGAAAGCCTTTGCGGTTCCGTCGAATCACTACTTGCATCCTGTGACATTCTCAAGAAGTTTTATGCTACAACAAAGCATTTTATTAAACTTTCTTATACAGATGAAAAAAAAAAAGAAAACGAAGACGTGTTCATTGTACGGGAGATTATATAATGAGTCCAATCAATTCACGTGGAAAATATTCAGTTTCTACGTTGTTGAATATCAAGAATAAAAATATATACACAACTGCCCACCATGAGAGGCAGCAGCTCATTTAATTCTGAGAGGCTGCTCGGGAAGAGCAACCAGGGACGCAACCCAACCAAAGTCCACCCGATGGCAACACCCGTCATAGCTCTTGCCTTGTGCCACTGCGCCACACTGTTCAGCTGCCCACTAGGTGTCTTACCACCATAACCTACCAGAGCAGCGCAGTACCGAAACACATCATGCTAGCGCACATATCCACATTTCAACTAATTCCCCGAATCGACTGACATCTTTTTTTTTTCGTTGAATGCGCCGCTTTTAATAAGCCGTGTCAATAATAAAGTCTGTATTGTATTGAGTGTCAGTACCTAACGCATATATTATAATGTATTAAATTTATATGAGAAGAAAAACATAGCAGTCGCAAAACCAGTCACCCGTCGAATCTACTAGTGTTTGAGACATACTTTGACGTGAATCAATGGGCACTGCATGCATGCAGACCTAACGGTATGCCAAAAGTCAGAAAGCAAAACTCCGAACAGTAGACGACGGAACGCGTGGTATAAGATGCCCAACGACTGAAAGGAAATCAATGCCTGTCACGAAGAGCCGCGTCCAGAAAAACGAGTGCAAGAGGAACAAAACATAAAGGAAATGTGCAGGGCAACACTCACTTCCCCTTCCAAGGGCAAGGCCTAGTTACATACTGTCTGCAGCTTGTAGCTACGAAGAGACATGCAGTGGAGGAACACGGAAGAAGGCAATCTAGGAGAAAGCAGCGAGAGAGACACACGAAAAAAGAAGAAATATACAGAGATATGGGCGCAACCAAACACGGGCGACTCAACGTAACAGGGTTCCGTAAGACGGAAACATAAGAGGGCGGTCCTCGACAGGGCAATGAGAGATTCTGCCTTCTACCGAAAGGCGCGAGAAAGGATCTGTCGGCGTCGGCTGGGCGTGTACGGGCGCCCTTATACTACGGAACGGCCAGCGAAGGCGCGAAAGGCCGCGTGAATAACACCACGGAGAGTTGCAGCAGCAGCAGCTCCATCCGCAACTGGATTCTGCCGCCTCTCCACCATTCCGGGAGCGCCGGCGGGCGTCCGACCGGCCTTGGCTGGCCCGCGCCGATGGGCAGTGAAATCGAGGGTGGAGAAGGAAAGAAAGGAAAAGGGCCCATGGGCTCCCGCTGCCGCCGGCCCAACGCCGACGCACTGTCCCAACTCAAGGATCGGCTGCCGCTTCGCCACGATCGATGGACGAGATTGGAGGTCTGCTGCCGCTCGCATAAGGGCCGCCGCCTCTCCACGGGCATGTGCTGTGCCGCACCCGGTCTGGGACAGACAGCACTCGGGGGCCCCCATCGGTGGCGGGCCGAGATGCGACCGAGGAGGAGAAGAGGGGGTTGGTGCGCCAGGGAAAGGAGGGGAGCGACGTTGCCTGTCCGACGCCCTACTTCCCACCCCTCTTTCCCCAGCAGCCCCTCAGTCGCCATCGGGAGGCATTAACTAAATTGGAGCGCGTATGCGCGCTCTGGATAGGAACAAGCACGGCTTCCCCTCTTCGCGCGCGCACGCTTCTATCTTGTTTCTGCGGCGGAGGCACAAGCCAATAGGCGCGAGAGCGCGACGCATGATGCTGCGTGCTGCCCCGCGGCGGCCTTCTCGCGTCGTCTAATAAGTTACGGGAATGACGCGACGCTGCGCGCGGCAAGACAGATACGGGTTAAGTAGATGCTGCCGCCGATGCGGTCGTGCTCCGAACGGCGATTTATGCGCACGACTTCATCTATATTGGGCCACTCTCCACGCGTAATTGGTGTGTCTTCCGGGGATTCGCCTACGCGCCTTAGTCCGCCTATATAAGACTGGCCCGAGAAACGACTCGCGAGGCTTCCTTCCCAAGAGGCGCTTGCAGCATATAGCGCAGGGTATTTGACAATGCTCTTCTTTTGCCTCGGTGTTGTTGCCGGCTTGTGGGGGTTCTTTCTGACTAGAAGCTGCATGGAATTTTTGCTTGCGTTGGTGGCGTAGGAAGGGAGACGTTTCTTAGACAGAAAGGGGATGTTCAAGATTTTCACTTGGTCTTCTCATCTGAGGCTGCGCATTTTAAGGCGGAAGCCTTTAATGCCTCATCGTTGTAAGCAGGAGTTGTGGACAGAAAATGTCACGCTTTTCAATTGGTCGAAATGCTCGTAACGTCACAGTGCGCGAATTTCAAATGGGGCCAATAGTTGTACTTTGGCTAGTAACCATGCAACCAATCAAAGGGATCGTTTAGTGATGCTCCAACTAAGTTGGACTGAGTTTAGTTAATTGCTTAATTAATCAATTAGCCTAATTAAGATAGAGGAGAATGAAGAGGTCAGAAGAAAGAGGAAAAGAAAAGAAAGACGCGCGCCGCAGCGACAACAGCGTCCGCGGAAGGAGACGCTGCCGGAAAAAACATAAGTACGAAGCCGCGTTCGCTCCACCACCACGCACTTCCCCACTCAGTTCGACGTTGCTCGTTTCATATACGTTGTGTCGAACATCCTAGACAGTTCCAACAATTGACAGGTGAATGACAGAACACGATGGATAGAAATACAATAATATAAATATGAAATGGCCTAATTAACCTTTCTAGTTAGACCGCATAAATCAATAAAACCGAGAACGAAATTGGTCGAGTTGGGGAATCGAACCAGGGTCTCCGGAGTGCGATACGAGCACGCTAGCCACTCCGTAATGCCAGCTGAATGGTTTGGAATGAACAAAGGCGCGTCTAGCTAATACGGCGTCTTCGTTCACTCCCATCTTCCCCCTTTCCCTTACGGCGAGGTGCAGGTGTCCACCCAGATATGCGAGAGAGATACATTTCCTTTCCTCAAAAAATAAATTTACCGTCCAGCAAGGCGTACAGCCGAATTGGCGATGGCGTTCTGTGGACTCCCTGGCAGCGTTGCAAGACGCTGTCGCGTTCCACTCTTACAGGCGAAGCTTAACATGTTAACCACACATCAGTAACACACGCAGACAGCCAATGGACGCGTCATTCGCTGGAAGCACTTGAATCAAAATTCACAACCACATTCGTGACAGAATGCTGTACTAAGGCTTTCGCCTTGCACCACTTTAGTCGCCAAAGTGACTCCTAATTTTTTTCAGAGATACACGGTGTTTGGTATTCAGTACACAGGCCCCTGTGGCAGTGGGAGCCAGGAAAGGTTTAGGGTAAACCGCTGGAGAGCTCTGGGGAACGAAAGAAGAGTGAGAAAAAAGGAAGAGGTTCAAGCGCACTGAAAAATAAAGCACTCTCTTTAGTGGTTGGAGCTTCGAGACTAAAAGCTTCTAACGTCCTGTTTAGTTTATCTGCAGTAAATCGGCTTTTCACGCAGGATGGAACCATGGAGAATGTGGGAACTGGCTCCAGCACTTTCCGTCACAAGCGCGTCTGTTGCCTTAAATAAAATTTCACCGCATTTCCTACTGCGCACGTTTAAATTGCTTTCAGTGTTCCATTTTAAAATAAAAACAAGAAAACGTCTCCTCTTCAACATCACGCGGCCGTGTCCAAAGCACTTCTTCTACGTGAAACCGGTAACGTCAGTATCCTTTGTGGTGCCAACTTCCGTTATTTTAGCCGTTGTGCTACTGAAATTTCACTCTTTCTTAGTTCAATCACGCCTTCCAAACATCAGGACGTACATTTAAGGTCGCGACCTGGTTGCTTGAGGCCAAATGCGTTTCTGGAATACGCAAGCTCTCGATTTTACTTTCGATCACGGAAGGAGCTGTGGCTCCGCATGCAAATGCGAACGTTCTGCGCCTCGCCCAGAAATGCCCCTCACACACTCCGGCACTTCACTCGGCGCGCAGAAGCCTTATGTTGTGTTATGAATCCTCCGATCCAGAATACAAGAGCCGGGAAGGGAAGCACTAAACCTCTGATTTCGAAGTTTCCTCGCCGGTCTGACGTTTGTTTCCTTTTATTTTAGTTTTCTGTGAGACTTGTATTTCTTGTTGTTTTTTTTCCTGGCCTCTTTGGCGTTGAACGTTGATTTATGTTCGGTATAACGAGGCGCGTGCGGTGAGGTCTGGAACAAGCTTCGGCAATAACGCCGAAAGCAGCGCAGGAGCTGGATTCAAAACTTGGCATGCGGAATCCATTTCCCGAGCCGCTTGTTGCCTTTACGTCTCGCGCGCAGACAAAAATTTGTTGCTGATTTCAGGAAACTGCGGAATACATTACAGCGTTCTCACAGTTGAAATGCATGGCGAATGGTGACTCTTGTCTTCCGCTTGCTATTTGAAAAGGAAAAGGCCAAGCGGCCTCTCACAGAACGTCAAGATTTTGTTCCTGAAGAGCAGAAAGCGCTGGAGATGGCAGGAAAAACCCTGCATTGCGGCAAGAACGAACAGCTTAGGCTGGCACCGAGAATGCATTATATTTTCATTTTCACAATGAAATGAGTTGCTTCCACGCCTTTATTAAAGCCACGTGGGAAGAAAAGTTGTTTTTTTTTTGCCATGCTCATTAAAAGTGATTTATACCTTATCAGGGCAACAAATTTAACTCGCTATGGTTAATTTTGGAACCATAGATGCTGTGACCTTTCATGAAAGGAACTTTTAAGCTCACGCCATGAGATGTGGCCGCACTTTAAAGCGGATCCTGAGTGATAACCAGCTGTCGTCTAAATTAAAGCAGGAAAATAGATTTCGATTATCATCATTAGCTCCATCGTCACATCATCATTATTCGAGTTACTTCACTGGCGGACAGAGGCCGCTTTCTGTGACCTGAAAGGTGCCAAGTTATTGTACAGCGCATTTCTCATGCTCATCACTCAATATAAGTCTGGGTGTTCTCTATTAGGTCTTCCTTCACTTGATATTCACTGTAACAACTTATCAGGCCACACTTTGGCATTTCTACTTATTGCATGTATTGACCATATACCCCTCTCAATATTTCACCCAGCATATCCTCAACTAGTGTTTTCTGTCTATGCCCTGGTGCTCTTTTTTGTCTGCCAGTGTGTCTGTAATAAGTGCATACGTTAAGAAAGTTTGCAAGAACAGAGCTTGGAGAGAATTTTGTTGCCACAAACTATACAAGCGCATCTCTACTGCTGATAATGTTACTTGAAAACTGTGATTGTTCGGTTGCTGTGGCGTTTGCCAGCTGAGCTTGAAAATACGGCTTCAGTGCTAGCAACAACAGTCGTATTTCTATGGCGGTGAAAATGCGAGAACACCTTTGTGCTCAGATTTTGGTACATAGCTGTGATCTAAGCAACAAACTGTCCGGCCAGTGCCGCTACTTCACTGCGATAATGAATTAATGATAGAAAAACGCTTATTGAGAAATAAGCGCGGAAGTTTGTCATTATTATATTCTCATTTGTAAAGGAGTACACTAGCAGGCTGGAACGTCAAAAACGGTATTCTTTCGTAATGTGCTCAGTTGTGATGCGTTTCTTTCTCGCTTTCGTTTTCTCAAGCATCGCTTTGTGTATATATTCCTATAAAATACATTCCCCTGAGTGCTATCCTTTCACAACTACAAGTGTCATACTTTATGTACATTCTTATGAGTTCTATACTCGACGTGCTTATCTTCAATGCCATTCTGCACCCTCCAGCAAGCGATCCCTATGACGTGTCAAATAAATAAATAAATAAATAAATAAATAAATAAATAAATAAATAAATAAATAAATAAATAAATAAAGAGCAAACAAAGAAACCAACGATCAAATGAAATCTTTTGCGCCTGTAGATACACTGAACACACAGGCTGCTTTGGCGCTTTTAAAAGTCTTGAAAGACAGCATTGAGCTAAAACCTGTAAACTTTCAGAGTATGCCCAGTGTACCCAGTTAGTTCCGGACTACGGGCGCGTGAAAAAGTGGTCTACCTTCCTCTCTCTCTTTCTATCTCACCCTTTGTCCCCCTTCCCACGTGTAGGGTAGCACACTATAGGCGTCACCTGAAAAACCTCCGTGCCTTTCCGTTCATCAATTTCTCTTCCTCTCTGGACTGCTTTTCACGCCTTCCTCCAAATCCATTTTCCTCTCCCCAGCCGCTGCTTTATTGCACTGTACGTAGCACATCTCAGAGAGCTGCTGATCAATTTTTCAGTGAAAGAGATTTTCTTAATTTGTTCAGAAAATTTCTGGCCACAGGTCCCAAAAATCTGCCTTTTATATTTATTCATTAATTTAGGTATACATACTGCAGCTCCTAGTTTGGCTATTGAATGCGTGGGGTAAAAAAACAATAAATAAATTTAACGCACGCAAAATATGGCAGAATATAGCAGCAAAAGCATGAAGCGGGAAGGAAAATATTTTACCGAGTATAGAAGGTGAATACGCACATCCTACTTATTTATGCGGCTTACATGCGAGAATGCAAAGTAGAAATCTTGCACCTCTATTGCTGTCTGAATGAAATCAAGTGCAGTTAACTGGCATACAGTTCACACGTTTTATTTTCTAGTTATCTCGAAATTGAACTATATTCCGCGAAGAATGATCTCAGAACGCATTGGAATATAGTCACATTCAGGCTAGCTGTACTGCAGAAACATTGATTTCTTTAACGAAAGTTGAAACTGCCCATGTATGAAGTGGGTGTGGGCTTTCGGCAGATAGGAATTGAAGCTGTTTCAACTCATGTTTACGGTTCAGAAGAAAATGAAAGGCCTTGATTTGCAGTTGCAAGGTGAACACGAATCTTAGAAGTGAGGTGTCGGCTTAAGTCCGTCAAAAAGTTTTAATTTTGCCAAAGATATGTTCTTCGGAAGTTGCTTCTTTATTTCGATCAGTAAAATAATACTGGTAAGGAAAGAAGTTTGACACAAACTAAATAGCATTGTAGGGCGTACGCGCTCTGACATATTCAATTAAAAGAAAAAACTCAAGAAGTATGATAAGAAAAACTAAGACATCCTGTTTTCGAGCTCAAATATCAAACGGGAGCACTAGAGAAATATGAATATTGCAAGCATGCCCCAGGTAGAATACCTGTCTTTACTGTATCAGCTCAGGACCAGTATAAAAAAAACTAGGGCCTGGACCTTCGCACGAAACAGAAGTTTGTGAGAATTGACCCGAGCAAAAATTTTGCACTTTAGAGAAACAAAAGCGCTGCGCGATGATAAAAGCAGAGATAACACGGTTTTCATTCCTTTTGTGCATCAAATCTAATTTCTTCCCGTCTATACGGACGCTGTGCGCTGAAGTATGATTCAGATTTTCTTGTTGCTTTAGTAAAAAAAAAAAGAAAGAAAACGGCGAATCAAAACGTTATACGGCCAAAAGGGAGCCCGTTCCGAAGTCCGGAACAAATTCTTCACTTTCCTCGAGCGTACTCCACTGCCTCGAGAGCATTGAATCCATTAGGGCGGAACGAGTATCGTCTTGCCAAGCCGGAAAAAAAATCCCGCCCAAGGAACTTAGATTAATGTCGGACATATGAAAGATGTCATCTGCGCAGCGTTTTATTAGGCGGACTATTTCTATTTCTTTCTTCTCGATCGCAATATGATTATTAGCTGAGCTTTAGAGCGCCACTGCGCCTACACGTACCCTGCCGTTCGTCCTCAGTCATGCTATTACTGGCGGAAGATAATGTCGTTACCATTCTTCCCGGCGGTGCCGAATACCGAACATATTGTTGCTCTTTCAAAATTAAATTACTCGCGGAGCGCCCTTTTTGCCCTTTTTGTTTATGGTGCTCAGCGAGAAAGGCTGTGCACGTGCACTGTTAAACTTGGGAAACCAGTAAGGTAAAAGAGACCACAGCAGGTCGTGAGGCGATGGGCAAGGTGAGAGGAAAATTGAGCAATAAATATTCCTTGATTTGGACGCGGAAGGGAAATATAACCTCCTTTCAGGACTTCGCCCTAAAGAAAGCAGCATTCGTGAACGGTTACCATTTTGTTACAGCCGTTGTTTTGAGACTTTTCGATAGAAATAGGAAGAAAGGCTTTATCTGCAGGAGTGCCCTCTAGGGGTTATGCGGGAGGTATTAGACGAGTGCCGCTATCGAGTTAATGTAAAAAAAGAGAAAAAAGTTGACATGCACTTTGTAACGTTACGTTTCCTTGAGCTGTAGGTGTAAGGAAGTTTTACTTTGCTGCTGCAGCTAATATTTCATAACTAGGGACCGCTTTTGTACAAACTTTTTCTTGCTAGTTATTTTTGTTCCCTTTCCTTTATAGCATTTTGTTTCTAGCCTATCAATAATATAATGCTTGCAGGTCCTAATTACCGGTCAAATAAATAAATCACAAGTGTACGTATACGGTAACATGACCATTACCACTTGGTGACATAGTCCCATAGTTGTGGATACAATAATAAAGCTTTTCGCATTGTTGCTTTTATTTAAGGGGATAATGAGGCCAAACAGAAGTTGGCCTGTGCGATAGGGTACCACATTATAATCAACGAGACCACATTCACCGAAAAACGGAACTTTTATACGCTACAAAAAAACAAAAAAGAAAAACAAAATACAGGTGTCGCCATCACCGGCCGATTTCGGAAGTAGAATGCAAGCGTCAACATCGATTTTGGGAGTCATCCCAGAGAGTTCAGTATGCAGTCATTCACTTCGAAACGGCGACAACCTGTCCTCTTCGGTAAAGAAGTCTTAAATTTGAAATTTCTCTTTGATAAAATGAATTTGAATTGACTGGCGGGAAGATTTTTAAACGCAATTTTATCGTCGATAAATACGTCTTTTGCTATCGGATAAATGTCAGCATAGCCGGGAAGAGCCAAAGAATAAATTTTTAATTAGAAAAATATCGAGATGTAGTTGTCTTCTGTGCTCTTATAATGAAATTAAAAAGGGAATGCGAGCGAAAGGGCGTGAGGAAGTAAGTAAAGTTATTTTTTTTTAGAAGGAGAGTGGTGATGCATGTGCGAAATATAGGAAACTTTAAAGTTTCATTTCATAGGTATAGCTTTGTGCCGAGATTCTCACGAAGTATTGCACCTCTATGTTCTTCCGGAAATTCTTTTTGTGTTGTTCACCGCCAAGAAAAGACATTTACATACGTGAAGCACGTGAGGCCTGAAGAAGCAATGGCCTCAGTGCAGTGTGGCCCCACCTTTCATGCTTGTTGATGGATTCCGTGAAGGGTTGCAAACAATAATGGGTACCTGATTTCGACGGCCTGCAGTATAAAACCTGATTGGACGATCTGCACAGTTTTCTTCACTGTTGACAGAACAAAATCAATGAAAGGGAGAAAAATATGATGAAAGTAATTACTCGAGGCAAGCTGAGCACTGCATAGTTTTCGTTTGCTTACAGTACAGCAGAGAAATGCTGTTCGTACAAGAAAAAAATAGCTGCCCGGACAGCTTCCAATTTATCAAACTAGATTCTGCAAATGCAGACATAAACATAGATCGTGTCTGAGGCAGCAAAGTGAGCGAAGATTATGAATGTTGGGTGGAAAAGTAAGATCAAATAATGCGAAGCATTCATTTCGGGTTGATATGGTACAAAAGTTGTTCGTTACACAAAGGCAGAAACTAAACTAAAGTACTTAACGTTTTTTTCTCTTTGTTATTGCCGATTTCAACGTGTGCCTATCATCTCCCGCCTTTTTAATCAATGAAGGCACACAGAATCTACTCTAAATAAAATTCACACTTTCCCTTCTGCCTCCAAGCCAGCGAACACATGCAAATTGCCTTAATTGCGCGTGAGCGTCAAGGCTGTTCACGATGGACACACGTAAGCAACAGCGCGCGTGAGATTTTTCGGTATGGTGAGTTTATGAGTAGCGATAGTGAAAACTAACAGTAACTAACAGTAACGAGTAAAGAAAACGGGGAAAAAAAAGAGAAGACGAGGGAAGTAGCAGGAGAACATCAGCGTTTGCAAACTACCCATCCTCCTCCAAAGAAAAGAAAATAAATTAAAGAAAGTCCCAAGGCGCTAGTAATGACCAGCACTGGAGAAGAGAAGCGGAGGGGAGGGGGTGGGGGTGGGGGGATGCTGAGATGGCAGCGCCCATTTCTGCGCGCGCTAGAGCGGACCACATCAACACAGAGAACCTCAAGAGTGCGACGAGGAAGGCTCGTTTCGTGGCCACAGCTGGCTCCCACGCAGCGGGTGCCTCCCACGTAGCTCCTGTCACCGGGAGCTGTTCGGGAGGCGCCGGAGGTGCAGAGGCAGGAACGAACAACCGATGAGCCACGCAAGCAGGATATGCGCATTTTCCTAGCGCACGCAACGAGCTTTGGCAGGTTATTTCTGCCGTACCCTTGGTTTCTCCCTGCGGTCACATGGCACGTCAACGGCAGCCGGTGATTGGAATAATTGACCCGAACCGTCAGCAAGACTACGCTCGGGCGTGAATCAGAAGATAAGCGGGCATTAGGCAACAGCGACGCAGCGCCCGAGCAGCGATTATCCGGTGACACGCCTATACGCGGGCGTTTACGCGAAGCCTTGCTTTACCCGTTTACTAATACAGGGCACGTTAACCCGGAAGAGGAGGCTCCTATCACACACATATGCCGCGCGCACGGCCGCCGCGAAGGCAGTTAATTAGCCAATATGGTCAGAGCTATGAATAATCCGGCGCCCACGGAGTGTCGCTTCCATCGTCTCGGGCAGGCAGTGGTGGCGCGGCGACGGCCGCAAGAGGGCGCGCGAGCATCGAGACGCAGGGACGTTGTTATTTGGAGCGTTAAGTCGAGATATTTGTCGGTGGCGGCGATGCCCATTACGACCTCGCTTATCGCCGCCCCGCACGTGCCTTACGTGCCTGCCTCGAAAGGAGAGAGGAGGGGAGAGGGTGGTTGGGGGGAGAGGGAGAGGCAGGCGACGCGGCGCTGCATCGCGTCGTCAGCGCTACGTCCGATATTATGGGCTCCTCGCTCGGTTCGTCGAGACCGGCGACGCGAGACGCAACTCTCGGCGTGCTTAGGGCGAGTTGCAGCAGCGCAAGGCAGTGTTTATGCGGGAAACACGCGCATTATTTTTACCGAGGCAAAAGGCCATTCTCTTCCCGGCCAGATTTCACCAGCATTTCTAGGCATTTTTGTAATCCAAAGGAGCGAGCGGAAGTAAACGCAAGATGAGGCATAGCAGCTTTAAGCGCACGAAGACCGATGACAAGTTGTGCGGTCCTCAAGAAGACGCATTAGTATCGCGCGTATTTTATTCCGCAGCAAGTAGCAACTCATTCAGGAAACGTATAATGCGAGCGAACATCGAATATTTTGATGTGTTTATCATGGATGTCACCTTCATGCGCTGGATGCAATTATTTGAATTCAAGCTAGTATCGACGCGTTGTGTTGCTTGGCCAGTATTGATAGAAACGGCAACGAACTCAGGAAGCTCCATTCTTTCAAAATATTTAGGTCAACTACAATTGAGCAAGCATCCTTACTACAAATGAATGTCTTTAAAGTTTCCATCAGTCATGCTCAGTCGTAATCTGTAGAGGAGCTTCTCCGCAGCGCTTAAAACAGCACAAGAGGCATTGTTTACGTAAAACACCGACGTTATGTTCTGAGCAATATTTTATGGATTTTTCGTTTTCATTTGATGATGTCTCTGCATGAACCTAGCTACAGCTGTTTTTAAAAATATATTAAAATCCACCAGGCTCAAACGTAAGTTAACAGTACTGTACGACCTCGCATTGAACTGTTTGCCGACAAAGGTATATGAAACCAGTTTGGTAAACAATATCCCGAAGCCCTTTTCTGTGTAGTGATATTTTTATGCAAAAAGCAATGTATATGCATAACGCTATTGCCTAGACAGCATGGATGGACAAACATCCGGTGACAGATGCTGGAGTTTTCTAGCCACGGTTTACTTTGACACATTCAAATTCTGGCGTCAGACTGCGAAATAGGCATTACTAAATCGCATATGTAGCACGTGATTGGCTTATTGAGCTAGTTGGCATGGCGTTGTGGAAATGAACAGCGTTCACAGATGACGGAGGAAGAAAAGAAAATAGCGCGAACTCAAGAATGAATTTATTGAAAGGAAAGCACGTACTTAATATGTTGTGAGATAAAAAAATAATCTGATGATCCCCCTTCCTCCCCCTACTGAAAAATAGAAAAAGGGTTAAGCCCTTGTCTTGTCAACATCGGAAACTTATCAATGTACGCATACTCGATTCTAGTAAGAACGTTGGAGCTGAGTTTACGCACGTGACGTTGTTCTTCATTGTGAGGTTATTTCCTCCATCCACTCTCTCTGCGCGCTATTCTTCTCCAGAATGGGTACCACAGCTCTAAAAAGGATGCGACGAAACGTTACAGAGTGATATGAGTGTTGCTAAATATAGGTTTATGGGAACCATGCAATGAGAAGTTTCTAGGAACATATTTACCTCGGAACTTAAAATGGGGAGCAGCCTACCATTTTAGTGCAAAAG
Source organism: Amblyomma mixtum (assembly GCF_055824585.1). Classification (NCBI taxonomy): domain Eukaryota; kingdom Metazoa; phylum Arthropoda; class Arachnida; order Ixodida; family Ixodidae; genus Amblyomma; species Amblyomma mixtum. The sequence continues at coordinate 23,353,526 of NC_143016.1, forward strand.
CACTTCTAATCGCACTCCACGGGTTTCGGCGGTGTGTGTCTGTATCAGTGTGTGAAGATTCTGAGTAGCAAGTGTAGCTCTCTCACTGACTGTCTGTGGACAGGTCAGTCACGCTGTGGCTTCTGGCTACATCGCGCCAAAATACATGCGCTTTCGAGAAACTTGCAGACAAACCACTTCTCCAGTGCCCGTAACTCACGGAAACAGCCAACATTTGTTGAACTACAGCGCTGAGGGTAACCACGTTTTCGAAATTCTATAAACTGATATCGATTTTAATTACGGTGGGCTACATGCCTCTAAATAATTAAGGATCCTAACAGTAATAGCTAGAAAGTTAACTACCTAATATTAGTTAACCGGCCTGCTATTTAGCACTTCTGAGCTGTATTATGATGCACTATATTGTTGACAATGCTACGCCACAGAAAGCGCTATTCTAACTCACAAGCCTATTTTTAAAAATGGCGTAAAGCCTCAAATGAAACACCCGGTATTTAGGGTATTACTTTGCGTCCGTCAATGGGCCAGGGAAAGAATTAAGGGGTCCCAACTTTGTGAATATCTTATTTTATTACACGTTCAGAGACCGGAAGCGGGCAGAGTGGGTGAGGGAAGAAACACGACTTAATGACATTCTAGTCAAAATCAAAGGGAAGAAATGGGCTTGGTCAGGACATGCAGAGCAAAAGCAAGATAATCGCCGATCCTTAAGAGCAATGTAGTGTATTTCTAGAGAAGGGAAGCGTAACACGAGGCGGCAGAAGGTTAGGTGGGCGTATTAGATTAAGAAGTTTGTGGGGATAGGATAGCCGCAACAGGCAAAGGACAGGGTTAATTAGAGAGACATGATAGAGGCCTTTGCCCTGCAGCAGGCTGATGATGATGATCTCTTAAAGGTGCACTGAAGAGGAATCTGAACGCGTCTTTTTGCCGCGGGAACTCGATCTACACGTTCCTAGCATTCTTAGAAACTGCGACTTATTGCCCTGTGTGGCCGATTTCCCTAATTAAATCGAATTAACGTCTGGCTCCCGCCTTTTTTTTAAATTCTCCCTCGTACGATGGGCGGAGTCGACTAGCGCGTGGAGTGCCCTTCAGCCAGCTCCATGGAGGCTTTGCTTTCGCTTCATTTTGTTTTTTAGGTTTCCGTGAATAAATAGTTTCATTTACAGATAATATAACCCCAAAATAAGCCCGCAGAAATAAAATTACGCGCGGACTATTTGCTTCTACGGACTACTACGTATTACTCCGCCGATGGCAGAGCGGCAAGCCGCCACGGGACTGGGTGAAAGGCACTACCCGCGATGGTCGACTCCGCCCACCGTACGAGGGAGAATTCAAAAAAAAAAAAAAGGCGGGAGCCGGACGTTAATTCGATTTAATTAGGGAAATCGGCCACACAGGGCAATAAATCGAAGTTTCTAAGAATGCTCGGAACGTGTAGATTGAGTTCCCGCGGCAAAAATACGAGTTAAGATTCCTCTTCAGTGCACCTTTAACCATAACGAAGATCGGAGAACCGACCAAGGCTTTTGGTTCAATAAACAAAGATAGCCGTAAAAGCAGTGATCCCCTTCATTCTTATGTACATAAAATATATATCATAGGAAGGCGCTGTTAACCGAAAAATAAATGCCTAGAAAATAGACTAGACTGGTGCGCGCTGACAAAACGTAACATACGTTTACTGACGTTCAGTCTTGGGTCCGGTGTTCTAAAATACTCTTTTTATCTGACTTTCATTGGTTTGTCTCATTTCCTTGCTATGCTCTGGCCACTAGTACATTAATCTCTAGACCGATGATGACGATGATACGCGTCTATAGAAGACAGTGCGGGCAACTGTTCCATAAAGAGGCAATTTCCCACTCTACATGATTGATAACTGTGTGTCTTCCATGGCAATGCCCGCAGGACAGATTGATCAGGCATGCGAATGTATGCATCAAGGATCGAAGGAACCGGCATTCTTTTACTGAAAATTAAATGGTCGGTCACATCAGGGTTCGCCACGGCGGCTCCTTGTGCACGGCTGAATGCCTAAATGGCGTCAAGCATTGTTATCAGTTTTTTCATGTCGCAAGTTTCTTTATAAAGACGGCTTCTGGTTGCCACTGCAGCGTTGTGTGAAGGAAACGTTCAGTGAGAACGCCACAATGTTTTCCAGAGCACCTGTCGGAAACAATTTATTCTGAGCAAAGTAAATGGGCGGTGTGAAAATTCCTCACGCTGAGAGCACGATGGCCATGTTGTCTTACGATCGCAAGACACATCAGGGATATTAGAAGTGCTTGCCTCGGGGATCGCGGATGGAAGATAAATCAACGCTCTGCCTGAAAGAATGATGTCCCTGTTAATAATGAAAGGCACGGACGCGGCCGCTGCGAAGACATCGACCGTGTATCGAGCGGTCCCATAGTACCGCACATTGAACGAAGCAGTAGCTAGCTACGCCATCAATATTTCGTGAGAGCGGCCGAAGGAAGTACAGTAGCCCTAAAGGAGCAGCTGAGTGTTTACAACTGTAGGTGTCTGGCGTTTCTTTTTTTTCCCTTGGTCCCTTGAAGGGTGAGGGAAAGCACAGAATGAATAAACGAAGACTACACACAGCTTAATGTTCTTTGAGTACTGGCCATTTGAAGGACAGAAGCCGTCTTTTTTTCTGCAGTACGCTCACAAATACGCAGACAAGTGCAAACATAAATACGCGCACATGCACGCACAGGTACAGAAGCACACGTGTATACTTTAGTGCGGGTGCGCGTAGAAAAGGAACGCTGCCACCAAATGCAAACGTTAAACTCTTATATCTATCGCACTGTTCCATTCTGATGCGTTATCACCCCGCAGTAGTGAGGTAAAACAAGTGAAGTTATAAAGCAGGTATCAAATATTCTGCCGAATATCCCTCACTCCTAAAGCAGATGGCTGGGCATTCAGCAGTGCTCCTGATAACCCGAGATCACTCTATACAGCAGTCATGCGCGTCCCGAAATGCATCCAGTTTCTTTCGAAGTGCCCTCATTTCACGCATGCCCCATGACAAAGTAAACGACAGTGCTTCGGACTTGTTTTTCTTCCATTATAATGGAAATGTTAGCTTTGCGATATGCGAAAAATGGACCCGCACATGCTCGAAGACCCAGTAAATTCTTGCAATAACGACTGAACTGAGCGCATAGCTATAGCTAGGAAGACTCATAATTACTGACATCACTCCGGCTAGATAATATCGTTGCATGACGTATTCTCTTCTTAACTCTACACCTCTTTCATGCAAGTATAGGCAGCCGCATTAGTTGAACCGCAGTCTTCAGTCCTCTCAAGCGGGTCTTTAAGATGTCCGTGCTCCAAGCACTGGCAGTTTCCTGCTCAGTCTAAACGAGGATTATGACTTTGGCCGCAGCTGTGTCACTTAGGGCCGTGTGCAGCGCCCTGCAACCATGAACGCCGCAGGAAATAAGCAGGTCCGAGCACGATGGGAAAATTTATTGCTCTAAGGAAGGCCTCGTACGGGCAGTGAATATAGTGCTTTAAAGGGAGACACCTTCCCATGCTAATGGAGGCTCTTCGTCGGCTGCACCCTTCGTACCTCGTCGTTTTAAACCTCTAAAAGAGCTAAACGGGGAATGAAGGCGAGAATGAAAGGAAGGGGGGGGGGGGGGATACTTCCGTGCGGTAAAGGGTCATTAAACTGAGTTCTCAGCGCACCCAGGCATTCTTCGGTAATGTGAGAAGCATATGTTTCATCTTTCCTCTCTTCGTGAGGGCTTCACGCGCTCCTAGCTCGACCAATAGGTGGACTGGAGAGGTGAACTCACACACCGCTGTCGATGGCGCTGAGGACATCGCGTCTGTCCACCTGCGCCTAATAAGGCCCTCTTGTCGCCGCTTCCGACGACGGGAGCGGCATCGCGTATGGGAGCTGCCGAAGCACCACCACCACTGCCACCACCACCGCCGCCGCGCACACCCGCTGTTTTTCGTCTCCCTCGCCAGGGTTCTAAGGGGCGTGATAAATGGCGCTTCTGTCGCAGATTCATCACCCGCGATCCTGGAGCCAGCTCTCCTGGAAATTTAGTAGCCCGGATCGTGTTCGGTGCTGCTGTGCGTGCGTCGGGATTCATTCTCTCTTCTTTTGGTGCTGCTGCTTTTCCTCGCTCTATCTTCCATATAGCGGGCGTGTGACGTGCGTGTCTGCCCGCCTGCCGGCACGCCTGCCTCGCACAGACCCTGCAGGCAGGCCAATGAATGGGTAAAGCTGGCACGAAAAAAGGCACCGGAGCGGCTGAGAGAGAAACAGGTCTCTTTCGCGAAGCACCGCATGCTTGGGCGGTCGCTTCTGCCGTGCCGGGGCCGCCACCTCGACTGCTGCTGGACGCGGCTGGCGCCAAGAAGGCTTACGTCTGAGAGAGCTCCGCTCTCACTCCGCCCGTCGCGCACGCTATATGGCGCTCGCGACGATGCGACGGGCCGCCCTTTTATGCCAGCGGCCGCCTAGATGGAGGCCTGGAAGGACGAGCAGGGAGGGCGAAAGGGAGACAACAAATAAAACAAAGAGAAGGTCAGGCATGCGACAACGGCGAAAGACTCCGAGGAGCCAGCCTTGAGTCGCAGTAAAAAAAGCAGTCTTATATATACACTTATGTGCGTATTTAACGGGGGCTCTTTACGTCCTTGTGAACGAGCGCCGCCCTTAAGTAGGCGTATTTTTTATTATCGCCAATGGGGCGTCGAGCGTAAAGCGCCCGTCTCTGGAAGCACGTCAGACGCACGTGTCCTTCCTCGCTGTCATGGTTCTCCGCGGCATTCGACTTCGTGACACTCCGCACTCGAAGGTACACGGCGCATTTCCTTCCCCCTATCCCTCACCGCTTTTTTGCGGATCTTTTTTCCTTAAACGGCGTTGCCGTCGATTTTCTCGGGCGACGACTATACCTTGTCGTTCCTCGTCAGCGCTTGTCTGGCATCCGCCGTCTTTCCCAATCTTCCTTTTTTCCCCACTGCCCAGTGCCAACTTTTCCCTTGTACTTCATCACTTTTCTTTCTCCCTATCTCGGCCCTGAGTGGCCGTTTCAGTAACTGCCGACAGGTGCAGGCTAACGTCTGTTTCATGCTTTTCTTCTAGGCGCATTCCGTATAGTGCGACGACGTACTCGTGTTAGGGAAGAAGTAACTCGGAAGCGGCAGCTTCGTCACTCCTTTTCGGCACATCACTTCCGGGCATAGAGAAGGGGATGAGACTGGGAGGTGGGGGAAGCTGCTCTGCCAGATAGAGGGGGAGAGAGAGAAAGCGCACACACGCGCCGCCAGTAGCGATGGCATCCGGAAGCGAAGGCGGGCGCCGGCTGAGACGCGCTCCTTTATGAGGGGCGGCACGGTGATTGATGGAATGGATTTTGCGCACCGGCTTTTGTGGCCGCCTCGACGTCGACCCTAACCGCCGTGTTCTCCACTCCGTAATGGCTGGCCGTGGGCGCGATGTCTTTCCCTTAAGCCTTTCTTTCTCTTTCCAGCGTCCCCGTCGCCCACTTCCATCCCTGCCCCCATTTTCTTTCCCCCTTGTGCGCTCGTTTCCCCATTTCATTCTTTTTTTTTCCTTCACCGGCCGGAGCAGCCGGGCAATACCGCTTCTTCTTTGGTATTCCTAGAATTTCTTCACTGCCCTTTCGTTCGCCATCGATTTCTTACTTTCACGACTTCGGAGGGCTTCATTTGCGTTTTCATGAACTTCAGCAGAGGGCTGAAAAACTAGTGCTTTTTCTATATTACTCTTATATTTGTCGTTAGGAAAGCGGCAAACAGAAAGGGTGGAGGGTGAGGTGGGGAGAGAGAGAGGGGAAAAATGAAATTAAGTCGCTGAATAGCTGAGGAATTTCAGTGGCGACCTTTCCAGCGTTATTTTCTCGAGGCTTCATTCGGTTTCGCGCATATTTTACGTGGGCTTCCTTTTCACCAGACCAGTATTTCTGCCGTCTCCGGAGCGCCCTTTGCGCAGTATACTGTTGTATGTCCAGCTAATTTAAAGTCCTGTTTGTCGTGTCGTGCATTCAATCTGCCTTGTGGCATCCGCTTTGGAACGTATTATGGTGTTCGAGATGTAATGTCCTTTTTTGCGATGATGTAGCGGGATTTCTCCAACTTTCTCAGCAGCACCAGTGTGCTGCGGATGAGTACAGCTCTGAAACCTGCAGCTGTCGGATGAGCAACGTTTAGATGCGTTGCTGTCTAACGTACATTGAACGTACGCAGTACAAGTGCGCTGAATGGAACTTGTGTGTCCCACGCACAGCCAGGGCTGCTTGTTTTGACATTATCGGTGCAGCGCATACGACGTGGACGAGATGAGACACAGACACAGGGCTATGAGAGCTATGAGCTGTGTCGCTCGTCGTATTCGCCGCACCGATAATGCCTAACTAACATGCCCAACCATCTACTTGCTTTGAACCACAACCATCTTGATAGCAGTGGGTACTGGGGTATGGGTTAGGAAGCTTTTAACAAACCCAACCACTTACCGTGCGCAAACTGGCTGGCACGAAACCATCAGAAGCCGGTGATTAGTGGTCTCCATCCAAATTGTAGTCCATATATACACAAGTAGGCACGCTTAATTCTCGATTATGCGCAAGTGCATGAGGCGCTGCGGTTGATTCGAAATTTGAAAAGGGCTAGCGGCAGCTAGTCACTTTTAAAAATATAAGCATAAATACGTAGTTCAATAAAGAAGAATGTTGACCTTCTCCTCTTATTCTGTTTGCATCAAATTGAAGTCAATTTGGTCCGAGAGATGCTAGAAACGTATAAAACAGAATGGTCTTAGTACGCCCTGGCGACTCTAAACTGTTTGGCGTTTTTTTTTGTTTTTCCCTCCTCGTGCATTAGAGAGCAATCAGTTGACGCGAAGAGTGCTTCAGGCAGCGTTTTGTAGCGCAGCACTAGTTTTTGTCTGATCAAGCGGGTAAGCAGTCAAGCAGGGAACATTTATTACCACCCAGTCATTCGATCTTCTTTACGCGAACTGCACCAAAGTAAAACTAACGCGGATCATTAATTGTCGCAATAAGCACTAAGCGCACGGAGGTAGCCGAAACAGGGGGTCATCGTTTAACCCCGGCATTAGAGCGTTTCACTGTGAAAAAACTTTCCTCTAAACGCAGGTCGTTACTCTGAACCGAACCTGCCCCGACCACAAACCGTTCCTTCCTTGGAACGAACGCACGTACACAGAAAAACAATGAGGATCGGAAGAACACACACGATTGAGCGAAACGGAAGGACGTCAGCGCCCTCACGCGGTGTAAATTGCGAGAACAATACCAAGGAAGGGATTCATTTACGGGACGCGAGCAGTAAAGGTCGGAAGGATGAAAGAGAGCGAGAGAAGAAAAGCGAAAAACAGGAGTGAAGAGGAAAAAGGAAGGGAACTAGGGAAACTGGGAGTGAAACGAATGTTTCCGACTCGCAAGAAGAGCACGAACTGAGCGAGAAAGCTTGTTCCTACGGCCATTACTAATTGTCTCCGCAGCGAACCGGGCGGCGCGCAAGCGCCGGGAAGCCCATTAAAAGTGGCCAGCTAGCAATAAAACAACGGGAGTCCCGGGCCTTTCGCCCCAATTCCTGAGTAACGACAGCACTAGCACCGCGGGTGCACACAACTGCGAGGTCGGGCAAAGGCGCAGCGGCCGTTTGCAGCGCGAGGCATCAAAAATCACATCCTCGCCGCACGGCAGCGGCGAACAGCAAGAACTCAGCCGCCAGCCTTATAACACGAGGCAATAAACGTCCTCCTTTCTGCAGCAACCGCGCTCCTCTTCCTTCTTCCTCTTTTCCTTTGTGCGCAGCCCACGTGTTATACGCCCTACATACGAGCGGACAAAACTCTTTAATAAGTTAACGCTCACGCGGTAAAGAGGACCTCGAGCACGCCGTGTGCCTCGATGGAGACCGGCGCAGGGATTAATATGCCGAGTAAATCGGGCACGTTCGAGAAGGCCCCTGCGTTGTAATTATGCGAGTTGCTAGCGTCCGCGCCTTGCATACGTGAACGGAGCCGCATCGGAACCCCCTTCCCTCTAACGAATGATTCATAACAGATGCATGACTTAATGAGGGGACCCACTTTACGCACGCATTGCTCGCATTGTGTTCATACGTTTACTCGCTAGTGCCACCAGAGCGGCAATCAGGCGCCGCGTGCCGTCTTTTGAGGGGCAGGTCGCTCGCGAAAAATGGCCCGAATCCGGCTAATACCACTGCCCTACAAACGTAGTACGTGTGCTACTGCCGCCGTGAGCTCACAGCGCTACACGGAACCTTTGAGAGTGAACCGAAAACAAAAAAAAAAGAGAAACCTCCTTTAGCGTGTATTGTGCAATTAGCGATTTCAAGCGGATGCATTGGAAAACCTATTAGTTACGCAGAACAAGCGCGGCTCGATTGGGCTTCCACTAACGAGCTTTGTCTTTGACGCTTTTTTTTTCCTTGCCCTACTACGGGTGTTTATACGATGAGAGCGCAAGCCTAGCATAATTTCGTAGCCCAAAGTGGATAAATTGCTCTTGTACAAGATAAAAAAAAAAAAAAAACTGGAAAAAGAAAGGAAGAACGACGCAATGAAAAAAAAAATAGGCAAGAAAAATTCGTTTGCCTATACCGTTCTTATGGCCGAATGAAGCCGGTAATACCAATTGCGATATAAATTTTTTTTTTCATTCTCACAATGCGGGAGATGTGTTTGTTTTTGCTGAGATCTGGTGATCCGTAAGTTGTTACCGCGCGTTATGACATCCTAGTCGAAATCAAGAGGAAGAAATGGGTCTGTGCAGGGCATGTAATGGGAAGGCAAGACAGCCGCTGGTCCTTAAAGGTAACAGAGTGGATTCCAAGAGAAGGCAAACGTAGCAGAGGGCGGCAGAAAGTTAAGTGGGCAGATGAGATAAAGAAGTTTCCGGGGTTACTGTGGCCGCAGCTGGCAAAGGGCAGGTTTAATTGGAGAGACATGGGAGAGGCCTTTGTCCTGCAGCGGGCGTAGTCAGGCTGATGATGATGATGATGATGAAGTTGTCAAAGAGGCTACTGGTATATTTGTATGCGCTCGCATCAACTAAACGTCAGCATATGAATTTCAATGCGACTGCAATCCCAGTAACTGCTTGTGAATGGTATTATGAAATGCGTTGGCGAACTTGGAAGTGCGTTGAGTCGCACCATTTCATCTCGTTTCGCAGCTGTGGGCGCGAACTCCGCCGCATCGGGAGCTTTCCTGTGGACTGGAATGGCAAAATGGGCGAGTGGTGTCCTTTGGGTACACTTTAGAGAACCCCAAGTGGCTAAGGTTCCTGCGAGACCTTCTTTACGGTGTGCTTCGTGGCCCAGAATGTTTCTTTGACAAGAAAAACTCAGTTGTTTTCACGCAGATTAACCTTGCCCACCTATCGAAGCATCCAGCTTCGCATCTTCATATGGCTTATTGCGTGGCTGTTTTCGTGAATCTCACATTTGCGAATATATTTTACATTTTGAATAGCTTTCAAATTGCACCCACTTTCTGTAACGAACGAAACCCACTTTCTTTGAGAAGACGGACGTTTAACGTGTCATAAAGGCAACATAGTTCTTGCTCTATCAATGGGTTTTGTGTGGTCGGCGGTGAAAGCAAGGAAGAGATTATGTCGCTCCTTCACGTGGTGCAGAGGAGGCTGAAATTCGCAAGAAGACGCATCACATCACACCGACGCTATACCGAGACACCACTATATATTATTACGACTGCAAAAAAATTTCTTTGTAGCCGTAAGGTTCACTTTACGGCACAATTAGAAATAATAACTCTTTATTTTAAAACCTTATATTTTACACGACTTTGCGCTTGAATTTATAGGTTTGCATTGATTAACAATTAGATTTTAATGGCTTAGTATTCCCTCTGATAGGTTCGTTTTGATTTCGCTTCCTAAACTTGCGTTAATCATCAAGCATAACTGCAATGTTTAACTGTGAGGAGCAAGAAAAGCAACACTTTTGCACAAGATCGTTCACACATCATCTGGCATTCAGGCACCCTTCACATTTGTGTCATCAAGCGCACGTGCAACCCGACGGAACCACCCATTAAACATTGTTCCCTTCAAACCACATATAGATTGTTTTAAATTTTCTTTTTTCCCTCTAACCGTTGAAATTTGGAATGGATTGGACGGCTCACTTCGTTCATTGCCAATTGAAGAGTTTGTTGTTCAGTTGCCTGACAATTTGACCCCTTGATCTGTTTTTAATATTTCTGTGTGATCTATTTCTATGCTACCCATGTTATTTGTTTTTACTCATGTATTCACCCACTCCTGCTATGTCTCTCCTCAGAGACAGCAGTATTTATAAAAAAAAAAATTTAAAACCTTATATTTTACACGACTTTGCGCTTGAATTTATAGGTTTGCATTGATTAACAATTAGATTTTAATGACTTATTTCGCTTCCTAAACTGATTTCCTAAATGAATTGATTTCGCTTCCTAAACTTGCGCTAATCATCAAGCATAACTGCAATGTTTAACTGTGAGGAGCAAGAAAAGCAACACTTTTGTTCTGTCGCCACTGCTTTGTAAATAATTAAATATTCTACTAAATTATTGCTTGAGACACATTTTTCTTTTCATATTTCACCATACCGGGGCAGCAAACGTGCAGTTCTAGCTATGTCACTCCCAATGCTCCGATAGCCTGCCGCGGAGTTAAAATTGCTTTTTCGCCTGCCGCTATTGATATACTATTCTCTCTTTTTGACTAGAGATATCAACATGACTTTGAAAAAAGGTGCGAGCTTTGCGCGCAAATGCAATTTCAACCCCTCCTGTCCCGCTGGCGGAAGCACAGGAAGTACTACCGTGCGGCTCCAAAGCGGGTTATGCGTGAAGCCTGAAGCCTGCATAAGTGTTCATGTCTGGGCATGCCATAAATGCGGGTTTGTTTACAACGACAAAGGTTTCAGATAGATGCCAGAAGAAAAAGCTAAGGAAGCGTGGTGAGTTATTTTCCTCTTTTTTTTTTTATTTCGTTTTCACTGCGATTCCAGAAGCATAGACACGGGGTGTATGCACAGTGGTGTGCTTTGATCTAGGGCCGTATGCAGCATAAAGGGCCCCCAAACACATTCCTGACATCGCTTTGAGTGCGAAACGATTGACAACGTGACTCCTTGGAGTGTTCGTAGTTCCTCACCAAAGTGGTCGTGCATTGTTCTGTAGAGATGACAGGAAAAAATTGCGCGATATGTCAGACGGGGTTGAACGCCAAAGCATATAAAAGTTTCTATTGGTTGTATACCTTTCTTTGAATAAAGAGCTCCCACGTGAAGAAGTTCGGACAAACATAGAAGAGCTGGATATTGTATGCTGAGGAATCCAAACACTCACTTTTTAACCGCCTAGAAACGTCCCTTAGGTACACGTTCAGATATAAAACGAGCTCTATAAACCTCTATTCGCAGTGCGAATGGGTAGGTGAGAGATCGGATGCGTTGTTCTACTGCCAGTACGAGCCTTGAAACCTGATGCCTGAACTGCTGCGCTGTTATGTTCTCTGCATGGCAGGTCAGATCGAAAAGCGCTGTCGCCACTCTTCTTGTAGTCTTATTTCTACGAGAAAACATAAACCGTTCAAAACGGTCCATGGTCGCCGGTATGTCTCAATAGTGGCTGTGTGTGAAAGAAGAACATTTCTTGGCACCACTGCCATTGGTCCTTGCTTCCGCGAAGTTTCAAAGGTGCTGGTTCAGATCCATCGGTCGATACATACGCACGCATTTGCCTGGTATGTGAGCGAAACCATATCAACGCCTCCGTCGTCTTGAGCGTGGGTGACTGGCGGGGCGAGAGCGTTCGAATTTTATGTCTAGAGGGTGGTCGATTTCCCAGCCTAGGCTTAATGCGATATTGAGCGAGTATTGCCCAGCAGTAAAGAAACAAGAAGAATGAGACAAAAGGCGGTCGATAGTGTTCGGGCAGTAGCCCAACGGTTTAAAGGCGAAGGGCTCCGTGAGCGCATCGTGGAGTACCAGTACACGGCTGCAGCCAGATTATCAAATAGAGACGCACCGGTAGCAGCTAGAATGCCGAAACATACTTTTTAGCATTAACCTTTAAAACCGATGGCGTCACGGAAAGGAGCGTTTGGTTGTACACAGGGCTTCCTAAACGTTGCCAAGCGGCATCATTGACGTTCTCTGTACAGTTAACAGCTGTGCGGTGTGGCACCACTACCCATAAACACATTTGGTTTTTGGAAAAGTCCAGAGCCATTTTCTGAATTCTCAAAAGTATAAACGAGGTGATAAAGGCAACAAAAAATTCCGCAACTTTGCTCAGAAACTGTTCTTGTGACGCGCGAATTACGTCATCGGTGGCACTGCTTCCTTCGTGGTTGTCTGTACCGACTGTTAAGATTGCCGACGCTGTCAATAAAATTCCGTAACACATAGTTCCTACTAGTGGGAAAAAGTACACCGTGAAGGAAATGGTGCAAAGGAAGATAACACAAGGTTAATATTTTCTGGTGCTCGGTTCGTTCTTACCGTTCACTCTGAACTAAAGAAATATGGCACTGCTGAGACAATTTGAGGGCCTTCGAAAAAGTGCTCCTAAGACGGTCTTAGCAGCCTGATATGCTGGGACCTCTGTTCTCCAATGGGTGGCACCATCGAAATATAGAAACTGTAAAGTCGAGAGCTGGATTTATCAAGCAATGCCAGCCGAGCATGCAGTGTTATGTGACAAATCTGCCTTAGCAGTATTGGTTGATCATTTCGCCTTCTCACTGCAATTCGGATTTTTCCGTAGGATTATGATAGGTGGAAGTCGTAATTCTAAAGCGTGGAGGTCAGAAATGGGGGGGAGGTGAAGTTTCCAGGTTGCGAACGTCGGTGGGTAGAGTCTAGAGGCTCTACACTGGGTGGGCGGCTGCTAAAGGCACACATGTGAGGGACAGCTGCCCGGTAAAAGTGTGTAACCCCCCCCCCCCTTCCCCACACACACACACAAACATACAGACCATAGTTTATACTGTCATAGAGAACTATGCTTCTAACTCAGCGAAAAAAAAAAACATTTTTTTTTAATAATGACGTCCATAATTGGTTCGCCTTGAACGTAGAGCAAATTTCTTACAAAGCTGCCCGTAACCTTTTCTCCTTTACTTAGGCAAAATGCCACTGTAGCTGGCCTCACCAAACAGCACAAGTTTTATGTATTAATAGCTGAAATGTCATTGCCAAACGAATAAATGCGTTTATATCGAGGCGATTTCAATTGTCACTCTTATTTTGGAATTAATATTCAGAAACTAGTTTTTGTTCCGTTCCTATAAACTGGCATAAATGCGCCTGCTTACAGACGTTATTCAATCTAGTATATTTTCTATTGCGCTAGAGGAGGGGCTCCACGCGTATATTTCAACAGATTCCAGAACGCTCGTAACTGGTTCTATTTTTTGAGAAAAATAAAATGCTCTCTTTCTGGAGATATCTTAAAACAGTTATTAAAGAGGAGCAAAGAGAATTGGATCCTACAGCAAGCTTTAGTAAAACGGTTGCGTCACACACCACCAGGTCCTTAGTTGCCACGTGTCCACGATTGTTTCTAGCTCTCCTGAAACATTCGACAAATGATTTGGAAAAACCCATCCGCAGTTATCTCACGCGAACAAATTTCCCGTGGCATTTACCTCGGGCTTTCTCCACTCGTGGTTGTATAACAAAGGTGAACCAAAGAGAAACACCCTGGCGCAGGCAGTGAGGCACAAGTGTGTTCTGTCCAGATTGAAACGTATCAAATATGCGCGAATGCCTCTATGCCGTGCGCACGTGTGACCGGACGCCCTTTTTATTCCTTATTTCGGATCATTTCTCATTTAACCCCCCCCCCCCCCCCCTTCTTACTCCTTCCCATTCCAAAGTGCTGCCCGCGTCGAAAGAAAAAAAGATTCGCATAGCACGCAGATGGCCTGAAAGTGCACGGACGCGGGCGCGCACAGGCCTCGGCGCCGCCAGCGCCCTCTTGAATGGCGGCCAGCCACATTGCGCTGAAGATGGAAATGGAAAAAGAATATATGGCGAAAGGAAATGGGGGCAGCGCGAGCGCGCACTGGTCTTATACGTCGACATTTCACTCGTAGATCGAATTTTGTTTACGGCTCGTTGTTGTGCATGATGAAATAGGTGCTTCGAAGGACTCGCTGCCCACCGAAGATGGAAACAGCACCGGTGCGGTCGGAGGAACACAGTGGAAGGAAGAAGAGATGCACGCGAGAATCGGGGTCCGAGATACGATATGGGGCTTATATGCGTGAGAAAAACGGCAGTGTAGACCGAAATCCTGGATGAGACTGACCAAGACTGGGGTTGTGTGCTGAGCGCGTGTTTCTTGCTTCGCCCCGGGAAGCGCGCTTGCGAGAGAAACGTCCTTTGTTTCGCCCTCGTCGGCGAATACTCGCGCCGCGATGCATTCTGGCCAGATTCCACGATGAAAAAGGGCCGCGCGAGGCAACCTTGCTTTTTTCTTTCTTCTTTTCTTTCAAGCCACGCAAACGCCTTCTTCAGTAGCTGGCGAAGGAGGACGACGCAGTGCAAGAGGACTCCCGAGCACGCAGGATAAAAATGTTCCCCGTAGTGCGAGTATTGCTGACTGCGCGTTTTTGAAATCGTTGTTCGCTGGATTCCTTCTGGTATCCAATCTCTACTGCTTGTCTTGCTTTATTGCATTAGGAAATGCGATATGTCGATAGTGAGGCGCCAGAAGCTCGGAAATATCGTCTGTGATGTCTTTTTATGACAACGCTAGCATTCTCAACGTTTTAAGTTCGAGAACGTATTTTGTGTATGCCTCAGGTTGCTTTGTATTAACCTTGCTGTACCATACAACTAATCTGTAACTAACCGAGGGTTCACCAAGATGAGGGAATAGAATGTACATTCAATCACTACATATAGCCTGACCCCCTCCATCTTTTAGTCGACAGCATAAGAGTATATACTTGGTTCTTTACGAATGAAACGAGCGGATGATTGTTGTGCAACCTTTTCATTAACCTTTTGTGATCGACATTGCTATATTGTTGCTTTCACTTGCAGCAATGAAAAAAATGATGAATAACCACTCGGTATTGGGCAAACAAAAGCATACTGTGTCTGAGTTTCTTCGTGTCGTTCTTTAGCTAAAACATGCTTGTTAACCGCTGCTAGTTCTCAGACAGTTCACCCCACTTGAAATTGTGATGCCTATGTACCGCCATCTCTTATTTTAAGGCGTTTATTTAGCTTGTTAGATATTTCTGAGGTGCAGATTTATAGAATTGCAGTATTGTTCTTTATGTATACACTTCAGTTCGCGATGTGATCGCTTCATAGTTTTTCTTAAGAGCCATAAGTAGTGCTTACGGTATGAAAGTTAAGTTCCTTTACAATGGAGTCTAGATTATTTTAAAGTGCTCGTGATAAAAATCTTTTAGCTTCGATTCTGCCAAGAAAGTTTGTTAGGCCTAAACTGAAAACATATGCCCAAATCACTTTTTGGCAGTATGGTTAATGAAGATCAGAACTAATATTACAAACAGTATTCAGGAAATTTTGAACACAGCGGCAAATAAGTTGGGCCGGAGAACTTGAGGCTGTTATAGGTAATTGTTTGTGTTCTTTCTCGATTAAAATTGCCTGGAAGGAGGTTGACGTACCACACGGCAGTTGCATTAATTTTTTTTTTTTTTGCTTTCATGTGCTGAGCTCTAGTACTGGTGCCAAAAACTGAGTTTGGACAAACAGGCTCGCTAGAGCACAGCAATAAAAAAAATAAACGCACCCTGGAGGAATTCCCAGGAAAATCATTACTGAGGGTAAATTTACGCTTTCAGTGCTAGCGTATCGAGAGGTCTGGGTGGACCTTCTCTTATTTGCCCTACTCTGGTTGTTTTTTTTTTTGTTTTGGAAATGAGAGCGGTGTAGCCAAATTTCTTGAGTAGATGAACTAGTGAGATTCGGTACCTTAGCAAGGGAAAGTGAGAAACACTTTATTAATTATTTCAGACGCTATTTGTACAGTGATGTTTAAATTAACAATCACCAGAAATAGAGAACAGCCCAAATTTACTTAAGAGACACGGGTCCTCGGAGAGTATAAGTTTGCACGGTGTCGAAGATCAACGGCGGCAGTTTTGTTTATCTGATGGCTAAATGTCTGGGTACTTTAGAGTGGATTTCATTTCCCCGCGTACAGAGTACAATCAGTTGCCTAGCTAGCCTACAATAAGACCCAACGACAGAGTTCGGGAGTTTTCATTGTTTTTTGAAACGGAGAATTGTGAAAACTTTTGCCGATATCTTCGTCGCTATCGCAAAGTATTTCCAATGACGCACAAACTAATCGCATGTCAGTGTAATTACGAAGAGCTGTAAACACGACCTAACTGAACGAAAGAGATGGCATCAGTTACAATAAATATGACTAAAAAATTCTAAGCATGATTAAGATACTCCCTAATACGAAAATGAGCGCAGGTCTTTTGATGTCTCAGCCTGCGTAGGCTAATTGTTTCGCTTTGCTGGATCCTCGGCATGTCTGGCGACGATATTAGTTCGATAGTAGTAGTAGTTGACGAAGACGACGATGTGCAGTGCACAGCATCGCAGTGGGTACGCGCCATTATTTAGAGGACAACAACAACAACAGCGTGCATTCCCGTTTAACACGAGGCATGATCGGCTGCGGCAATAGTCTAGTGCTTTCGTGCAGTGACCAGCGAAGACGATGTGTTCGCAGCGCCACGGGTTCGAACCCCAGCTTCAGCAATGTTTATTCTTACTTATTCATTTTTTATATGGCTCTGTTACGCCGACGACGGGGACGCGGCTCAACCAATGAACGGGCGCCTAAGAGCTGCGCTGTAAAACTGGCCAATCAGTGTTTACGTAACGACGTCATCTGAGACAAACACAATATGTGCACTGTTTTCGTAAAAAAAATCTGTTTTGACCTTTCAAAAAACGGCTACTCGTGCTCGTCGTGTAAGCATTTCTAAATTTACCTTCTGAAACGAATGGGCTATGTAAAAAATCTTCAATAATGAAACTTCACAAGGGCGATTCTACGACATCTTGAGCCTGCTTCCTGCGATATATGCGAGCCGAGGAGATTAGTAATGTACTCTGCAATGTGTTTTCTTTTTTAAGGACCTAAAAAAAGCATATATATAATTAGAACTTGACTCAAACGGTTTTATGCACTCATTCATCATATGTAGACATTTTATAAAACTGCTCAATAAATTCACGATTGCGACGATCACACAGCGATTTCCTACGTGTCTTTCGGGCTTAAGCGCAGGCTTTCCTCGTATTTCTGTACTTGCTACATCAGCGCGCGTTTAAACAGTCTCGCAGCTATGCTTACAGCAGCATTACCTTTTGTGACTCCTTCTTGCGCATCGGTAAAGTAAAATGAGCGCCCATAGTTCACTTTGCAGAAAACAACGCGTAGATGTTGGACAACAAAGAGACTTTTGTCTTCCTTGTCCCTTTTCTGACCCGTCTCTATTCTGATATGCTCGCAAGTCCCCAGCTAGCCGAGCTCCTGACTGTTACCATAATATTAACACATCTGTTTCTTCACAGCTCATCAGCTATTCGTTTGTTGGAAAGCCCCTCCACTGACATTGTCACCTAATTCTAAGAGGGGAACTTCTGTCAGCTTCTAAGCATACATATCCCTAGTAGACCAGCCAGACTGCGTTACCAGCCTTACCTCTTTCTTGCGTACTTATTGGCATGGGGTTTCACAAATTCCCTTTAAGTTGTGAGTCTTTTTTTCATCGGTGCAGCGTAAACCTTATGTCATTTACTTATTTGTTGCAAACAAAAAAACATAAGGTAATTTTCCCAGGTACATCTTTGGCTCAACTTGGGGACCTCCAAAGTGCATTCGATATTTGTTATTTCTGCCTCGTTAGCTCCGACAGCGTCTCCCTTTTTCCAGTAAAATTTCCATGTAACCTTCCTACACTGAAACCACCGATTCAAGGCCAACTTTGATTTATCAACGCAAGCTCACTCTCCTTTCCTCCGAAAGCTTAAGATGGTGAATTTTTATGGCGCAAAGGCATCTGTAGCCTAAGAGCGCCATGGCATAATGCGTTTTCATCTAATCAGGGTGGTGTCAAAGACACTTTTCTCAGGCATTTCACCCTAACGAAGCCGAGCACCAGGCCAGGGGAAAGCTTGCATCCCTCCTTACATCACCAGTGGGTACCCGGCGGCACTGGCAACCCTACCTAGCACCCCCCGCATGCGAGGCAGATACTCAAACCACTGGGCAACCGCTGCGGCGACCTAAGGCTTCCTTTGACTGCCCCTCTTACTCACATGGCACCTCTGTGAGCACCCTCAGGTCGCGTGGCATGCACCATCCACACCCTTTTTCGCATGGATGGATGGATGGATGGATGGATGGATAGGAGCGCCCCCTTTGAAACGGGGTGGTGGCAATTGCCGCCATGCTCAGCTTTTCTTTCTTTATTTTTTGTTTACGGGGGCATCTGAACTGCCCTCTTTTCTACGCAACCACACACGCATGAACTGGTGCAATGTTTTTGCGGTGCGTTGCGAGTAACACGCATACGCTATATGATCTGTACAAAATGTGGTGGCCTTGTGCGGTGTATCGAATCGCAAATAGTAACGTCTCTTGGCATTAGAATTTCTCCGCATGCCTCATATGCCACAATTTCACGCCTTAGTATAGAAACAGGAAAGGCTCAAGTACGTGCCATTCTCCTACTGTACCGCTCTCGTTGGGGTTTTTATAAAATTTATTTTTTTTTTTCAGCCCTGACAGATCTGGATGATCCATGCGGCGTGAATTTTGAGGGGACGATGGTATCGTGGCGACGCGTCCCCGCAATCCGGGGCGTCCCGGCGGAAGCCTGCCCTTGCTGCACGCACTGCACTCGGAAGTGAGGAGCTCTCACCGGCAACGTAACTTCCGCCCTGCCCGGCGGGGGACCGCCGAGAAAGCCGGCCATTTCCTGCAGAGCGGGAGCCGATCTGCGAGGAGCGTTTCCTGCGACCATTTGTCAGAACGGCCCGGCATCGCTCCCTTCTCCGCGGACGGCCAAAGAGGCACGGGGGAGCCACGTGCGGCGTCCGACGTGTAAGTGCGTTTCGCAGTTCGCAGCCTACGCTTCGATGCGCGGCCAGATATCCGCAGGAGAAGCAGGAAGATAGTTTCGCAGAGTCGCCTCTATAACGGGCGCGGATGTGGGGCAGCCTCCGATGCGGAGAAGGTTGCTCTTACACCCAGCCGACCGTTTGGTTTCATATTTGCTACAATCAGTTACTGCTCCCCCGTTTCACCTCATTGCATCCCAGATTGAGCTAAGAGGCCGCAGATTTTTGATGCGGTGCCAAAGAGAGTGTGAATGTAAATCTTAAAGCGATATTTTAATTTTGACATGAACGCCTGCAGCAGAGTTTACCGCCCTGAGAGATCCATATTAATGTAAAAGGATCCCGGATTCTCTATGACTGCTTTTCACCGTTATAAAAAAGACATTTTATTTATAGCCGGCTTAACCCTTCACATAATTGCCTGCGGTAAAGTTTCAAAGGTTTACAACAACATTTTTATCATTTTTTACCGCAGTGGGTATCTCAATATCAGCAGAAAAAGCCTGGCTAAACAATCCGCAAGACGCACCAGAATCACCTCGTGTTTTGAAGTGCGTATTATTTCTTGTTTTCGAAATGTTAACGACGCCAATGCAGCGCTGTGTATAAAAGAGCAAGAAATAGTGGCAACAACGTGCGACGTTATATGAAGCCACATTGAGCTTAGTTTGAGACAAAATACACCACTTTCCTCGGCACAAAGTGCAGCATACGAGCGAGCTAACGTGTGCTGTCGACTTCATTCGTCTAAAGATGAGACAAGAGCATAAAGGTGAGACAAGAATGCTAAAAATGAGACCCCAGACTTGATACTGCGCGTATTATTCCAAGTTGGAAAATTGCTCAGAGGCTTCCCTCCTGCATAAAAAACAAACGCGAGAAATCTCGTAACATTTCAGGCAATGCGGATTTTTTTTTTCACAGTGCCCAGGTGGACCTGTATTCCGAGAAGTCTCGTAACATTTCAGGCAATGTGGATTTTTTTTTTCACAGTGCCCAGGTGGACCTGTATTCCTACGACTGAAATGTGCCTATAAGAAAAATACATATGTCGTTGTGCTTACAGTTATTTCGCATATTCATAGAATCGTAGCCCTTGCCCGCGTACTGTGCGATGCCAGTGCACGTTAAAGAACCCCAGGTGGTCGAAATTTCCGGAGCCCTCCATTACGGCGTCTCTCATAGCCTCAGTCGCTTTGGGACATTAAACCCCATAAACAAAACCAAACCAAACCTTTTTTTTTTGGTAGACTGTGAGTATACCTGATAGACGGAATTAGTATTGTGCACAAGAATCCGCGTGCGCAGTTGATTTTGATGTATCCCCACCGCCATCCGTCTCTGCTTTCACCGTTTCCCTTCCCTAATGGGTAGTATAAGGCTGCACTCCACTGACTGCACTCCTCACCCGCGATGAGCAAGCAGGGCTCTCGACGTTTTAGCGTCGTAAACGCCCGCCTTCTGAACTTTCCTACCTGCAAACATTATGCGACCTGAGATACCCCGTCGGTGAACATGTGTTAACTTCGAAACATGAGCATCTTTAATCCTCACATGAAACCGACAAAAATGAATAATGAGAGCAAGAACGAAAGAACTTACTGTACTAATAGCCATATGTCAGCCCCACCTGAAGATTTGTTGTCACGATGAAATTATTCGGGGGCTGCACGTGCCCATCTTCGTGCTGTTTTGGTTACTCTGTGTTATTGTTGCTGTTACATACTGTTACACAGCCTGTGATTGTTTTATATCGGTCCGCCTTCGTCCAGGCTTTTAGTGCTCTAAGCTATTTTAAACATAGAAAACGAGCACGTCGAGCAGCACGCTTGACTAATCAACATTCTAATAAATAAAAAAATAAATAAATAAATAAATAAATAAATAAATAAATAAATAAATAAATAAATAAATAAATAAATAAATAAATAAATAAATAAATAAATAAATAAATAAATAAATAAATAAATAAACAAACAAACAAACAAACAAACAAACAAACAAACAAACAAACAAACAAATAAATAAATAAATAAATAAATAAATAAATAAATAAATAAATAAATAAATAAATAAATAAATAAATAAATAAATAAATAAATAAATAAATAAATAAATAAATAAATAAATAAATCAATCCTTCTCTATATATTTACAGCCCTACAATGCTTACGAGCGTACGGAAAAGCTATGCGCTTTCGCTGGCAGCTGCACAGCTTTATAACATAAGGAAAACATGAAAAATGCTCCTAGAATTATTAAGCACTTATAAACAACCACAGGTACATGCTGTGCAAACTCCCAATAACTTGCCGCAGAAGATAGGCAGAAGATAGGAGCCGCAGAAACATTTGAAACGCAACCTAGTTGTGGCAGGAGTACGGTAACGAGAACAATTAGACGGCCATTCAAGTCCCAACGGTCAAATAGCAATTTTCTCTTTGAAAACCAAACGTTGCTTTTCAGTGGGCAGCTATACTTCCATGACAAAAAGATATGCAGAGAACTGGTGCTCGACACTTTATGTAAATTTGCTTTAATTTATAGTGCGATTTAGACTGTCATTAGACCGTTTTGGTTTCATACTTGAAGTACGTACGCCAGTTTCTGTAGCAACCGTAGGCTTCGTTAGTCAATGCTGGACGCTACTAGTCTCTCATCAAGACGAACGCGCGATTTACCTCAGGAGGGAATGTAATGGCATTCAGTCATTCTCTGGTGAAAGTAATCTTGGCTTCGGCGCCCATATCCCAGCAGCACAGCGCGAATCAAATTGGAGTCCTGTACGTGTGCGGCTCTTTCCTCCGCGTAATGATTAAAGCCGCTCCATCAACAAGAAGCGCCAGGTAACGACGATTCCTAGAGGAATTCTGGGAAAAGAGCGCCAGTGACATGTGTCACGGGCAGATCTCGCTTCCCAAGTCGCCGGAAGAATTCCTCCCAACCCCGACACTCAGGATGCCAGCCCCAGGTGAGCACGGTAAACACGCAAAAAAAAAAGAAAATTCAGAGAAGAAATAGTTACGCTGTGAAAGAGGAAAGAAAAAAATAAACGGGGCAGCTGGCATGCCGCAAGCGCTCAATCTCTTTCAGAGCGAATAGAACTCGGTATCAGCGAGACCCAAGTCGAATTGGTTCGAGATTCTTTCGCGCAGGCTTCGCTGTGCCGGGAGTAGAGCTCAGCAACGCGCAGGTATGAACGGTTCGCCCGTCCGACCGTAGAGAACATCAGGTAGGAGGAAAACAGAAAGAAGAAAGGAAAGCCTAGATGTCTGGGAAGCAAAGAACACAGACGCGAAAGTTCATCGTGCCTGTCGCCTGGGCGTTGACACCCAGCTGTTGCTTCCGTTCACCGTCACATTGCATGTTAGGCACTTCTTTGAGGAATTCGAACTTCACAGCTTGACAGACACGCAATATAAACAACTCTGAACGCGGCGCTCTGCTCGCTTCGGCATGTACCGATATGCAGCTTTTCTCTTCCGCTCTCACGGAAGTTGGTCAACACGTGAATGCTTGAAGTTGCCGTGGCAGTGCGTTCTTTTCAGTTCGAAAAAAGAGAGAAAAAAAGAGGTGCCTGAACTCATGCTTTTTTTTCTTCTATTTTCGTGTCTGATAATATTTTAACTCCGTTCTGTATAAATTTCGTGTTCCTTTCTTGTATTTGACTTGTACCGCGTTCTTGTACCGATATTACGGTTTTTTCCATCTGTATATACCTTTTTTTTTCGATTTGCCCCCCTCACCCAATGCTCTTCGGGGCCTCTGAGGTACTAATAAATATATAAAGAAAGACGCTCTATAGTCGCATTTCAGCACATCAATCTCCGACCGGTCGCGCGAATCTACTGTTTTGCTCGGGCGGAACAGTAACGTGAAGGCATTTGACAACTGGCTAGAAGCATTAATTATTGAGAAAATACACTCGAAAACCTTGGATGAATTAACGCTATTTTATAATGTGCGAGTAAGGAGAAAAACTGGAACACTTTATTATTAACCGAGGTTGTTGTTTCTTGCTGCACCGTATATACTACGCGCAAAAAGAAAAAAAGTAAACACAACGCGCTTGACTTGCACAAAGACATATAGCTGTTAAGCAAGGTAGAACGTTCGGCCTGTTAGCACTTTATTATTTCGTTCGTGTGCTCTTCTCTTGTGGTTGTTTCCTTGCGTACCGGAGTTTTTCTTTTTTTGTATAGCCGTTACGCAGGGAAGTATTTACTGGTTACACTGGGTCCTGGTCAAACACAACGCTACCCGAAGGAGCTTTAGGCTAAGTTTGGGGAACAGGCTTCTACGTGGATGAAACAAAAGGTTTAAAATTTATGCATGGCACTAATGTGTTTTATATGCCGTTTGCTACCGGTGCAACTTAAATTTTTAAAATGTAATTCACGTTAAAGCGCTGTCATTTATCAATACTAAAGTTTCCCGGGAACTTAGTGCATACTTTATAGCGGTCGGTCACTTCAGTTTTATTTATTTATTTGCTTATTTATTTATTTACTTATTTACTTCTAGGACATCTAGCTAAGCATTCAGGTGGCCCATTATCAAGAGGTTTCGTTCTGCAGTGAATCGGCGCCACATTAGTTTTAATGACATTACTACACTTTAATACTCCTAATCAGTGTTGTGGTTAGGGGACTTATAATTGTAGCCACACGCTGCGGTTGTCAGGCCGGTTACCAATGGACGTGATAGTAAAGGAAGAGTGCAAGGATAGGATGAATGCTGCAACGTGGGCTGGCTGCATCGTGCGAAAATACATGGGCTTTCGAAAACATGCAGGCAAAGCAACCCACCAGCCGAAAAAGCCAAATTTTGTCGAGTCACAGCGCCAAGGGTAATTGCGTTTTCTAATTTCTAAAATCGATATGGCTATTACTAAAGGCGGTTACAAATCTCTAATTGCAACTAGGCACCTAAGTCGGCTAGTTGAGAAGTTAATTATTAAACATTGTTTAACCAGCTTACTACTTAAGACGATTCACCAGTTTTCTGGTGTCTGGCAAAACTGGTAATACTGTGCCGCAAAAGCCATATTTTTACCCCAAAAAACCTATCTATGAAAATTTTTGAAAGTGTTCGCTGAAACACCGGCAGACTTATTTTACCCTTATTTTTACCCTCAGACCTCAGGCAAGGTGCACCAGAACTCATGCTTATTCCTTTCCAAACAAATATATGCGCGGCTCTGATCCCTTGCCCCGGATCGAATGGCTTCCAGGTTCGCGCGAGGCTTACCCTTCACGCCGTCTGCTGCCACGTTCTCGCCTTCCACTGAAGTACCTATCTTGAATACAGAGAGTGGCACAAAATATAAAGCAGACTACAAAGTACGGGTGCTTTAGCTTGCACTTCCGTTTGCATGCGCGCCCGACAAACTCGAAGGCATAAACAATGAGAATGAGACAAAAAATGAAATTAAAAAAAGTGATGGGAAAGGCTTGAAACTGTGCATTCCCAAGTTTTCCTCCCAAAGACGCTCCAACGTGCCTCGGGGCGCGTCGCGCAACGCTCGCGAGGCTGCTGGCCCTAATGGGCTCGTAGAAAACTGGAACAAGCGTCGGGCCGGGACAGCCTTTTAGGCGCGCTCTCGCGCGCTCTCACATCTCCAGCTCCGCGCCTGAGGGCGATGAGGTGCCTATCGGTGACGCCGTTTCCAAGCTGTATGGTCGCGTGCGCGGGCATTTGTTCGAGAGCGCGACGAAGAAGACTCGTCGACGTCGACGCAAGGGGCGATATTTTTCGCGTCATGATGAGCTGGAGGGAGAAGGGAGACAGGGAGTGGTAAAAGGTGTCGGTCTGAAGCTTTCTTTTCTTTTTCTCGCTTCAGCTTGGTGTGAGTTTCCTTCGGTCCCTCTTCGCTGGATAGACTTAGCCGCCGTAAGATGACAAGCACTCCGAGGGCTTACTGCACTATTCTTTCAATAGCGGCAGTCATTTGGTTCTAAAAAAAAAAGTTAAATTTATATTGAGAGAAAAGTGGCGCTGTTCGCCGACTTTTTTTCGTTTGTTGGTTTCGCCTCAAACTGTAGCAAGCAAGGAACACTCATCAGATAATTGGGGAGATAAAACAAAATAATGGCTAACTGGGTCTATTTCTGTATTAAAAATTTCACCTGCGCGTCTCGAATCTTTCGTTCATGTTTCTACGATGGCTGGAAATTCGTTGCTGGCTCGGGACAATAAAATATATGCTAAAAGGCACAGACATAAGAAAAATTAGGGCACTTAGTGAGGCAAGGAGCGTATTGTTTTATAGCAGCTTTTCCGACTTCTAACTAGTGCTTGGTAATAAAATACTTTAAAAAGGAGTTCTGATGGTAAGGGGAGTGGAGGAACTATATGCAGACAAGCAAATTCCACAGGAAAGTTATTTTCGTCTTGAGCGTCGCTCTGCTGGAGTAATAACAGTAACGGAACAAAATGAACAGTGACATAAAGGAACTAACAGTGCTTGGTTAACTTGCTAGAACAGATGAGCGCAATATCTAGTTTAAAGAACTGGTGTGATATGAATCAATTTTTTTGTCTACTTAGCTTAACAAGTAGCCTTGTCCGTACGAGGCTCTGGTTACTATTACTGCTTGCTAGTTATGTGATTAAAATAAGCGACTTAAAAAAGTTTCGTGACAATTTCGCCCGCTTTGAGATGAGACACATTGTTTTAAAGCTTGCATAACTAGGGGTCTCTTTAACTGCTGACCCAAGAAAATCGTGGCTTGTCGCTCCATACCGCTGACAAAGCGAGCCCGGAGGGAGCGCCCCAAAAAGAAACAGACGCACCGACGTAAAAATTGAGCCATATGCAAATGAGAGACAAGAAGTGCAGGTCACGGAGAGGAAGCATTTTCAGCGGAGGCACCCATGCCCACGGTCAAGAAAAGCACAGCAACATATCCCAGGACCATGAACAAACCCGCATGAACGAGCCTGGTTTGGAGATGCGAGGGAACGAGGCGAAAGCCGCAAGAAGAGCGGCATTAATATGCAGGCGAGGAAATTGCTAATTACGGATGAGGACCGAGAAATATCGGGAAGGAGATGGCGTCCTTGCGTCGCAAAAGGAGCAGCTGGAGTCTGTGAGCGTGGGAGGAAGCATGAATAAGCGCTCAATCACTTCTTCCCAAATCGCGGAGAGAAATTAAGCGCCCATGTATATGTCCGCGACGCGGGGCCAATTAGAGCGCCGTTGGAAAACGAAACAAAAAAAATTATGTAATATGCCCGCGTATTTTGGTGCCCATTGACTCGGCATGCACCGCAATTTCCGCAACTCCACAACCAAAAATACGGTTTCCGCCAATGTACCCGTCTTTGCTTGAACAGTTTCTCAGTTTTTACTTCTATCATTCTGATTAGTACGGTCTCCTTTTGACAGTCCGTAGTTAGGCTGCAACAAGCAATGATCGGCTACTGACTTCCGGCTAATGAATACGCCTTTATACGCGTATTAGCAGCCGATACAGTAGTCATAAGTGGTGTATTCAGTGCGACCTGTTAGGGCCCAAAGTAGGTGAGCGACAAGGAATATCATCAGGCATACTGACCAAGCTGCGTAATGGGCGAACGCTTGGTAACCGCTTGGTTTATGGTATATTACGTCTCAAAGCAACTCAGGCGATGAGCTACGCCGCAGTGGAAAGCTCCGGATAATTCTCGCCACGTGGGGTTCCTCAACGGGCACTGGCGTCATACGCTGGAAGCCTCTCTAGCGCTTCGTCTCCAACAAAATGCGACCGCTGCGGCCGGCATCGACCCTGCGACTTTTAGGTCTCTAGCCGAGCACCGTAACGACTGAGACACTGCGACGGCTGCTTGTTATAATCAAATTGATATTGCTAATGTTATATCTCTTGACAGTCACCAATGCCGATGGATGGTGCGAATATGATCCTACGATATGCAAAAATTAGTCAGGCAGGGTGTACACAGAAGTAGCAAAAATGGTTCTGGACACACTTAAATTCACTTCTTCACAAATGAACAAAATTAATTTCGGGAAGCACCGAAAAAAAGGAGCGGCAAAAATAAAATATAGCAGACAAATGCGGTTACTTCAATTGGTTTAAAAGGAAATCATTGCAGGCGAGATGATCTCTTCAGTTTGTCATCAGGCACAGGTAGAACTATGATTCCGTGAAGCTTGATTCAGAACCTTTTACTGGTAGCACACACGTTTTGAGTCACGTAACAAAATATGAGGAACAATTTAAGAGGTGATAAATATAAGAATCAGAAGTCACATCAGAAGGCAATTCAAATCTCAAGATTACTTCAATTGTCCTTGGACTGCTAGGAGAAGTAATCGAATTATCTTTTGTCACATATTTTCTCTATATACCCGACTGATGTAGCAGAGAACTTAGGGATGGCATGGACAGTTAAGAGTGATCATAGAAGGTTTCTTAGGTTAAGACTTTTCTTTTAAAAGCAAACTATCTGTGAAAAGTCTAAATCACTCTTGAACAATCATTTTCATTGAACGGGTTTCGGAGCACGCAAGATATAATATTTTTAGCTTGATATGCAGTGCACCATTCATTCAGGAATTACCAGATTCTTTTTATGGACGACATACAGACAAAAAAAAATGCCAAAAACCATCCTTTGCTGTTGGCCCTGTAGCAGCAGACACGTCAAAGTAGAGAAATATGTGAGACCTCTTCATACAGTATTCGTAACTAAATAAATGATATACTTGCTTTTCTGCCCCTCAGCTTGATGCAGATGAGGAATTTAAAGTAAAAAAAATGCACCGTGTTAGGAAAAATATGCCCGAATGTATGCCTAGCGCTGGCTTTAGAGGCGGGCATATAAGATATTGTTCGATATTTATTGAAAGAGCACAAACTTTGAAAGGAAGAATAATCTGCACAAAATGGGGGCGCAGCTGTTCTCAGAGATAACAGGAAAGTAATTCAGGGGTGCACCCACGCGCGCAACTTTAATCTCCACCAGCGACTGCAAACTGGAGCCGAATAGGGCTGCGTCAAACCCGGGCACTCCGCATAACCCAGCATTGACGGGCCTGGAGACGTTACACAGCTGGTGCAGATTAATTCAAACGGCTTCTCCGTGGCGCGTCTCTGATCGCCCGAAATGACGAGTACAGTTGGCGTGGGAGGACGCTTAAATATGACCGCTTTTGCAAATATAATGTATGGTGAATTTATTTATTTATTTTTCGGTGTCAGAGAAAAAAAAAAGAAAACGGTGAAGTACCATTTCAAGTTTACGATATGAACAATCAGGCAAGTTTAAAATTCTAAACGGAAGAATTCCCTGAATGTGATTCACTGTGTCTATGTGATCTATATTGTTGCAGCTCATTGTTTTCTTTTAATTTCTTGAATTTGTTTAGTTTATTTTAAGAGGGTTTAACTTTCCAATGTGACTCGGGCTATGAGGGACGCCGTAGTGAAGGACTCTGGATAAAATTGACCACCTGGAATTTTTTAACGTGCACTCACATCGCACAGTACACGGGCCTCTAGAATTTCGCCTACATCGAAATTCTATTTCAAATCAGCATTCCTGGCGTATCGATTGTACTATTTGTCTTGTGTATTATGCGCGTTGTAGCTTTGCTTTGTTCAGCGTTATGTGACCAGTTCCAGTGTTTTCTTCAGCTATGTGCAAAGCGGTAGCCGGTGCCACAATCAGGCAGCGCCATCTCCTTTTATGCCCATGTAAGTACTTCCCCTAGTTTTGTAGTTACGCCCGAGGAAGGTTGCGCTTCAGAGAAGTATACGTCAGTACGCCTTTTGCCAGTGAATGTTGTTTCGGGTCTTGTGCCGCCGCTTGCTGCTAACATACAAGACGTGTATAGTATGTGCAGATAAGCTTGGTATTCGATAAAGAAAAAAAAAGAGATAAATAGGCTGGCTACGAAACTAAAGCATCTATCTTTTGAAGATTTGAAGACTGCTCTAAAAGTTTCTAGTAATTCTTCAAAATATTATGACAACTGTTGGGATGCGGTCCTCTAGACCGCAACATACTATCTACGTTGGAGGTACTCGTGTACACCTCCAACACACCATTGAAAGTACTTAGTACGAAATTTTGTTGTGGGTTCATTATTGTTAATTTGTTAGGTATTATAATTTAAGCTACTGTTCAATTTTAATTATTGTTAGTTTTAGTACTTCTTGCATAGGCAGAAGGACGCTCATTTTTGTACTATTATACTTACTTTCTTCCAAGAATGATCCTCGAAAGGTCCACTGGTTAAAGAATGTCTAAACAACTTGACACGGCTGAGATGTAATCACATGACCGAAGATAGCACGACTGAATCAACAATACAGGCATAAAAAACTGGGGATATTGAATCTAACCTAAGAAAATTGTATTGATATGGCTTTACTACAAAGCAGAACACGGAGTTGCCAGTAGGGTTCCATAAAAGGAAAAAAAAAAGTCCGGATTTAAAAGTCGTCCAGATGGAAAATGAACAATGTGACGTTAAAGGGATTTTGAACAGGTCTATTTATACCACATGCCACTTTAACGTAGGACACACTGAAATGCCATAAAGGCTCTATATTCACAAGAACACAGAACTGGAAACAACAAAAACGACCTCAACTACTAATGGACTAAGCTTTATGGCCTGTACTGCCAAACAGCGCGCTCAGAAGTGGCTGGCGTGTTTACGATCTTCTTCACCAACACAGCGTGAGTTGGAAAAACAGAAGCTAACCCTTAAAACCTAAAACACGGCGGCAAGATGTTAGCACTGCGGTACCAGGAGCGAATGGAGGAACTAAGAAACCCGTTAGGCGTTCTATTCGTATTAGGTTAGGCTCCAATGCAAGAATGGTGGCTGTTCTTTACCCTACAGAAGGTAACTGAACCCTGATCTTATTTAATTTTCTCTCGCGAGTCGTATTAGGAGACGTAAGTGCGGCTTCTTGGAGAGAAATCTGTCGGATTCTGCCATATAAATGTTGTCTTCAGTAAACAAAAGGAGCCATTACTTCTCTGAACCAAAACGAAACGTAAAGCTCTCGTTTGCTGCCGGCTTCAAAGTACTCAAGAGCTTTTCTCGCTGCTTGGCAACAGCGCACAAAATGCAAAAACTGACGCCGCCATTCTGCTTCCCCGGGAGGAGTTTTTGATTGAGAGTACGCCTGAGAGAATTATGATCCGCAATCGAGAACATCCGCGCTGAAAAGAGCAGTTGCATTAAAATGTTCCTTCCGGCAATCCGGACAACTTAAACAGCAAGATAAGCACTCGGAAGCCCATTACCTCTGGTTGCGTGCATGGATGGATGTATGTACGTACTTAGAATAAATGGTAAGTTATTTGGAGAAGTCGTTAGGAAGTCGCATATATAGGAAATGAACACCACACTCGTCTGCTCGTGATACTGTTGTTAAATGCAGGAAGTGTCTAGAAAGCTTCTCGTTCTGACTTAGGCTTACTTTATGCATAACTCTCGCCTCATAAGTTTTCTTGTCAAGAGAATAGAGCAGTTAACTGAGATGACAGGGAGGAGAAAATGGCAAATGCCGTGGCGCTGCTGAAAAATAAAGAAGCATTACTCCAAAAATATTTGTGTTCTAGTGGGCATGGTTACTTTTATGATCGTACACCTAATTCAGTTACCCTAAAGCCTTTTTTTTTATGCTTTGCATACTAACGACGGTAAGGGCTAAAAAATTAGACGGGTTGTTCAGGGAATAGTTTTAGTATCACTAGTACAGGCGCCAAGCGTTTACCAGCAGAGACTCTTAACTTCATTACTGCTGTTTGTCTTGGCACAAAAAAATAAAAAAAAAACGTAAAACAAACTCAGCTCTGTGTCCAAGCTTAATGTCAGGCTATAAATTGCGAATGTCCTAGAGACGCGCCGAGGCGAACCAACGGGCTTCCTTGTTCGTGTTAAAATTCATGGCTGTCGCAAAACGTGACCTTTTCTTCCACCTGCGCCTGGACAGCCAAATCCGTTTTCCCGGGCAATATTGTGCTGCTTGCCTAAGCACACGCACCACAGCTGTTCGGATGAGCTTTCTTTTTTTTTTTATTTCACTGAGCCAGGATTGCGTAAACCCCGGTGGAAAACAACAGCGGGAGAAGCGACGCCGTCAGCGAATCCCGGGTCGAAAACAAGCTTCTTTTCGATACCGCGAGGCTGAACGCGCAATTTCAAATGTGGAATCCCTCCCGGCCTACGCGGCTAGGAATATCGCGAACTTTTCGTGGATGAAATAACCGCCGCGGATCGCTTTACCTCGGGTGGGCGCTGTGCGTCAATAGAGTCGTTTGTAATACGATGGAAATGCGTGCTTTCTCAGAGGCTGCATGACACGCTCATCGCATATCCTTTAACTCGAGGCTATCAAATCGGCGACCGGTGTTTGTTGATCGCTAAAGCTATCTGCAAGAGCACCGGCAGGGACGCTTTTATTGGTTTTGAAAACTGACATCCCTCTGGAATTGCTTGCAGGCTGTTATACCGTCTCAGTGGCGAGGAACAATTATGTTATGTAATGCAGAAAGGGTGGTTGTTCTATGCCGATATCAAAGGTGGAGAAAATATAGAATGCCTGAGGAATTTCTTTTTTTGAGGACGAATAAGGATACGAATATTAGCATAGAACGTTCAACGACATGTAGTTTTTGGCTCCGGTTCTCGTACAGTTGAAAAAATTCCAAGCATTATGCGATTCCATGTTAATATCAAATTCAGATTACATTAACTCAATTCCAACATTATTAATTCAAATTACAGCACGAATATTAAATTTTATGTCCAAGTCCACTTTAACTATTTTTAAAAGGCGTTTTGCAAGAGTTTTTTTTTTCTCTGACGGTGATGATGAGATGAGCTTTGATATATATGCTGCCAGAAGGAACTGGCGGTTTCAATAGCATAGCATTCGCGGATGAGGCCAAACCCTAGTCCTCATTTTTATGATACATATATGGCTTGTTCGCCAAGCAATCCAGCTCTTTATCCCAAACATTTAACTGTAATCGTAAATACTAGAATTAGCAGCAAATGTTCTGCGGAAAAATTGAGTTATATGCCCTTTTTATACTTTTAGTAATGGACCACTGGCAACGTCTTTGTTTTGAAGAACAACGCTCTGTCATCTAAAGATTCCCTTACAGGCCATGCAGTGTATGCGGGCTCCCTTCAAGAAAGCTTATGCTTGAGCGAATCGCCCGATTGCATCGTGATCTTCAAGCTGCCATCTACACCGCACGTAAATCTATGCATGAAAATCAAAATGGAATATAGCACACAGCTCAGCACTTTCTCCTTCTAAAGGTCGATAACCGTCTCACATTGCCTTGCTGTAGGCTGGGCTGCGAAGACCACTAAAAAGAAAAGACACTTCTCAATAGTGTGAAATCAGCACACGTCACCGTCCTTTCATCTGTTTGCCTATGCAACGATCAACGAAAAGGTTCTCCTTGCTCGCGCGCCATTTCGAAGCCTTGCGAGTCAACACAGCATATTGCCCTGAAGACTTGTGATACATTTGCGTAACTCGCCGGCTTGCGCGAGAGGATTGAGAAAAGCTACCCGGGAGTAAGAATTTCAAGCGAACGAAACTTTGAAGTACTAGAAATGCGTCAAATCGGCTTACATGAATTTTACATATTGATAAATTGCGGCTTTCGGCAACTTTTGCAAGAACACGGTGCGAACTCTCTGTATTGCAAATGAATTCTACATAGAGTATACGCGATAACAGTTTCTTGCTATGCTCAGAAGTTTTCCAAGACTAATTGCAACACCGTAGTGCCAAAGAAATTATTCAACTATTGCACCCTATTCCCAGGACGCTGCTTGAAAGCTTTATGTGGGAAGCCTTAAAAAAAAAAAAAACGCTGAAGTCAAATGTGTTATATTTGGTGACCGCCTTATTTCAGCCTCTTATAAGGTGGCAATATATGTGAGGATGACTGAAACTACGTGAAAAAAAAAAAAGAAACATCAGGGAAGAAAACAAATGAAACTAGCGCGACGTCAATGTCACGTTTTTATGTTTCAGTTGTGCTACGAGCTTTTATAAGTTCGCCATGAAATGTGACACAAGAGCTTGATTTCTGCCTCAAGAAAGCGAGATTTAAAATATGTTTTTAAACCAATTAAAAACGTTTCTGAAGACAGTGACAGTGCATCAGAAAGCATAATCGATTCTGTTGAGCACTGTGCAGAGAGAATGCAACAAAAAGAACATGCCATGTTAGATTTTTTTAACTCGTCATAATGAGCCGATGTCAGCCGAGAGAGCACTATCAATGCCGTAACTTGCAAAGCATGAGCGAAATAGAATGGACATCGATGTGTGCGCTTCCTTCCGAGGCAGAGCACGGCAGATTGATGTGTTTCCATTAATTTAAAACAAGCGGATCTTTATGCCCAGATACTGCAAAATGTAAGTACATTTACGCAAGGATGTCACGACGGAACAATGAATTAAGGAGTACTTGTATGCTTCATCAGGCATAATTGTTTCCAGCATTCATGAATCTTGCGTGACCTTTGTGAAGCTTAAAACATGGGACAGCTTCTTCAATAATATCACTATTATTGCGCCACTTTTCACAACCATCAGTCACGCTTACGCACAGCAGCATCCATTATTGGCGCTCGGAGAGAACACAGCGCCGATGCGGCTTCCTTCTATCGGGTCACCGAACAAAGTCCAAGATTCTCCTCCCTGTAAACATAGAGCCCAGTTTTGACGACACAATAATATGACCAAAAAAGCATGACGCAATAAAAAATATAAAAAAATGTTTTAAGTTTCACTCTTATGAACCAGGGACTACAGCACAGGTGTAGCACCGCTCTTCACCTGTGCTTTCACTGGTCGCGTTCTATTTGACGCTTTGGCTTCATTTGAAACGAGGGATTCGGCCAAAGAAAAGAGAGAACGAGAAGGGGCACAGGGCCGGCCAGGTGGCACTCACCGTCTTCGTCGACAGCTGCCAGGGTAAGCACCATAAAAGTCAGCACAGCCAGAGAACTGAGGGCGGCCCACAGGCCCACTGTCTGCCCCGTGCCGTGCGACGAGGAGGACGAGCGTGATCCGCCGCCGGCAGCGGGGTTGTTCGCGAACAGCGTGAGCGGAGACATCGCGGCAGCAGGTGCAGGGTCCCGAGTTTAGAGCCCCCCCATGGGACGACGAACCTGGCCGCCGTGGGCTTCCGGTCGTCCCGTGCTGGTGCGTGAACTCGCCGCCGACCGCGATAGGGATGGCACGTCACATAATCCGGAGCAGTTTCCGAAACACGGTCTCCGTTGTTGTTGTTGTCGAGGGACCGCAGCAGCTGATCTCAGACGCGTTGAAGAGACGCGACACAAGAGCTAATCCATTCGTCACACACACTTCCGTCTAATCCGCTGACGTCAGCCGAAGTGGGGGCGGCTGCTGTAACCGGCCTCACATAACGGACGCCGCGGGGTTGCTAGCGTGGAACACGAAAGCAGGGAGCTGCTTTGCTCGGCGCTGCAATATGTGCTCGCAAGTGTCACTCCCCCTCCACCCTTTGTTTCCCAGCGCGCGCCCCTTCACGGTTGAAGGTGGGATAAAAGAGCGCGCGTAGCCTTTCCTCCCTTCCGGCACACCTCGGCGACGGAATCGGTGGCGCGCTCGCGCAGAGCACTGCCGCGTTCGCTCTAACCCGGGGTCCGGACTGAGGGTCTGCGCTAGGCGTCGCGAGAGAGCGGGTCGGTCACGTGACGTGGCTCCGCCTCCTCTCCGCTCGCGTCTCTCCTCTCCAGCTTTCTCTGTCTTGTCCTCTTTTCTCCGTCGCCGTTTTGTTTTCGGCTCATGCGCTATGCGATTCCGGTGGCGATGATGGCGCTTAGCACTTCTGACCGAAGCTAATTATTGTAAAAGGATTAGTGGTATCCAGAAGGGAAGCATAGGCAATCACTGAGGTTGTAAAAAAATTGACATGAGATACTTTTCGCCCCGGTCTCGGTTGAGAATTTAGGGAACGAGCAGACTGTATCGGTTTTATGACTCTAAAGCCGGGCAAAACACATTTGAGAGCATTATGCTTTCGTATTCTTTTGGGCTTCATAATTTCCTTGAAAGCTTAGTAGGTTAGAAGCGAGGCACTGACATTTGTGCCTGTAGTATACATATAGGGAAATTTCGAGAGGCACGGGACAGCGGGTGGAGTGGGATAGTCGAACTAATTCTTGCATGAGTAGCCACAGCAGTATGACAAATCACCCATTGGGTGACACGTGCGTACCGACAGCACTCTTTGGAATGGCTCTCATCAATGGCATGAGAAACTTTTGCTACGTATGAGGCATTGATTTGGGCGCTAAAGATAAGTATCAAAGTCTGACTTTGCTTGATGCTCAGGCAGCAACCGACAGATAAAAATAAGCAGCACTATACCATCTAAAATAGGTTATGTCGATGTGCTTAAAACCACCGAAACTGTAATGCGAAGCAAGGAATCCACTGATAAGAAAAACCGTTTTTTTTTTTCCTGTGCGACGCTGCTGGAAGATGACGCAGGGTGAAGCGGAGGGAGGTATGGGACATTACATTATCTTGTCTGTTAATCTCGTCCGTAAATGGCAGAGAACGGTTAAGGTATCTTTAAAAGGCGCGACGACAAATACTTTTATTTTTTTGTCACATGCCGTATTGTTAAGGGAGAGAGTGTAAATGT
This sequence comes from Amblyomma mixtum, assembly GCF_055824585.1. NCBI lineage: Eukaryota > Metazoa > Arthropoda > Arachnida > Ixodida > Ixodidae > Amblyomma > Amblyomma mixtum. Next base: position 23,389,421 of record NC_143016.1, read on the forward strand.
GGAATTAGCTGGCCTCTAAGGAAAGCAGTTGAAATAAACTGTGTGGTTTAACGGCCCGATGCGACACATGGGCTATGAGAGACAGCGTAGTGGAGGGCTCCTGATTAATTCAGACCACCTGGGGTTCTTTAGCGTGCGCTGACGTTGCACAGAGCCCGGGTGTTTCGTATTTCGCCTCCATCGAAGTACGACGCCGCGGCCGCGATCAAACCCGTCATATTAGGATTAGACGAATGCAGTTGAGAGAAAGAGGGAAAAGTGTGAGCCACCAATTATGACAAACTGAATAGAGTAATTTTACGCTGCTTAGTTCTAAATATTTATCTTTGATGTGATTTTGCACTAGGCTATTTTTTCGTTAATAGCGTACTGTTAACAATTATTCTCTGCAGATAGTAGACGCATGGCATTATTTTGCTTGCACTAAATGTAACTGGCATTATGCACCTGTGTTGAGATTACGGTAGTCTAAATGTATCAATGGATGCCGGCTTGGCCAGTTCTGATATGTTCTCGTGAATAAAGGCGCGAAAAAATAAAATACAACAAAAGAAGCATCATTAGCGCACTAGCGGTGTGTCCTGTATTGCGTCATTTTCTTCGCGCCTCAGAATAATGATTTTAATTGTGTGAAAAGGACTGCTCACCATTCATTCAGGTGGGCCAGCATAGCTAAAAGGGCTGTTTCATTTTTTTCTGGATACATTAGCAAAGAATTGAAAATAAATTTCCATAATATCAAAAGCCACACACCCCGAATACTGTAAAAGCCTCGAACAACCTAATACTTAAGGCTGCGGAAGTTCATTTGTGATAAAAAGTAACGCGAATCATGGCAGTACAAGGTCAGTTAAGGTTTTTTCTGGTGACAGTCGAAATGGCGTACGATATTGAAGGCACTAAGTAATTGGTGGAGAAAAATAAGACAGTCGGAACAGCTACTTTCGGATGCAGCAAGTCGCGAATATGTGCAAAACAGATACATCGTGTTCAAGTTACTACAACCAGAAAGAAAGTCGGAGGAACAAAACTACCGAAGTCGTGCTTCTCATTATACCAGGTGTTTCATGGAAAAGTAATTCTGGAAAATAGGTTTTTGAGGTAAAGGCATTAGTTTTTGAGCATACCAATGTTGATCGGTGCAAGAAAACCGGTTAATCATCTTAAGTAGCAAGCTAGGTAGCTAATTTTTAGTAATTAAGTCTTTAACTGTTAGAGTTGGGCGCCTAGTTCCAATTAGAGCTTTGTAGCCGCTCGTTAGTAATAACCATATCAGTTTTTAGAATTACGGAAACGCGTTTACCCTTGGCTCTGTCGCTCGACAAAATTTGGCCTTTTCGACTAGTTACGCGCATTGGAGGCGTTGCTTTGCCTGTATGCTTTCGAAAGCTCGTGTATTTTCGCACGCTGCAGTCAGATTTTGTCCAGCTACAGAGGCGAGGGTAATCGCGTTTTCGAAGTTTTAAAAACTGATAATGCTATTACTAACGAACGGCTACCAATCTCTAATTGCAACCAGTTGCCTAACTGTGATAGATAAAAGTTAATTATCAGAAATTAGTTAATCAGCTTACTACTTAGGACAATTCACGGGCTTTCCGATGTCCGCCAACACTGGTAATACACTGCCGGGAACGCCATTTTTTTACACCGAGAAGCTTATTTTTCGAAAATGCTTAGACTTCCCCGAGACACCTGGTGTATAAACATCGGCTCTTGTAATGTAAATTAAAAAAAAAAAACTTTCTGAGTATTGTATTGGTATCCCATCCCGCCTTTCGGCATCCGATTCTTTCCAGCTGCGAGGGTGGAATGAGACAAAAATGTGATCATTGCAAAATTTCCATTCATTTATTTTATATTTCGTTACTGCAATTTATTTATTTATTTCAAATACTGCGGACCATGCATGGTCCTAGCACTTGCTGTGGAAGCGGTATATTCTCATATTTATGCAGGAGTTATTTCTTGGTTGCGAAAATGAAAAAAAATATATATCTATTTTAAAGAAATTGATTAAGCCGCCTATTTTCTCATAGAAATGTTTTTGTTGTTTTAGCGCTCCAAAACATTACAATATCCAAATCAAAGCACTTAGAAAAATAAGAGATATAATTTAGGTGATGCTGTTCGAGGTTATCTTCTGTTTCTAGTTAGCCCAGTTAGCTGCTGAAAAGACAGGCAGCCTTCTTTCGGCAATCGTGTTTCTAGCCACTGGAAAAAAATTCATGTGAAAAGTATGTTTAGAAGCGCGTAGGTTCCGACAGCTCAGGGCTGTCTATGTGAGCTGCTCCGACAGCGCACGGTCGCCTCTCTATTAACGGAATGGCTTGTCACTGTTTTTTCTCGAATTGGGCGCTTTCGGAGCCTACCAGCGCTTCCTCGACGCTGCCTCGAGGGATCCACAGCAGTTAGCACACTTTGATTCCTGTCACACCCGGCACATTCGCGGGTTTTCCGCTTCTGCTGGGCCTGCCTGCTGGCGGAGACGACAGGGAAGAAATTTCTTCCTATTTCGCAGTAGCTCACGGAGCCTTCTTTGTTTTTTACTACACAAACTTAGCACGACTGCTAACCGCTCTAAAGTGCTGAAGGCCATGTCACGCGCCCATTACGCTGTAAAAGTATAAAAAAGTAGCTTTTGCTAGGACCGGAAGAAGTCAACTAACTCTAAGGGCTTTCTTTTCTTTTTGGTAGCGGCATGAAATTTGACAAGGTAAGTTGCTGGGCGAGTTGGTTCCGATATTCCATGACTACAGCGCAACGAACGGGGCAAGAAGAAGGACACAGGCAGAGACACAACACATCGCTGTGTTGTGTCTCTGCCTGTGTCTTTCTTCTTGTCCCGTTCGTTGCGCTTTAGTCATGGAATGGAGGAGCGGCATGAAGTAAGAGATTTTACTTTGGAAAAGCAACAATGACGAAGACATTGGACGAGTGAAGACGAGATGACGGCTGCTGAAACTATCTCATAAGCCCCGGCGACGAAGTGCAAGCCTCTTTGAAATTTGTCTACTCTGCATCCCTACGGTAGCGGGCTGAAAAATGCTTTCAGTACAATGGTGTGACGATTTCACTTGTCTACATTATAGATAGAGGCTTTAGGTTACCCCTCTTTGATGATACCTCTAGAAGCGCTACCTTCCCCTGAGCTGTCTTCAAAAACAAAGGCTTTCTCTGTTATGCCTTGTTCTGGATGCTCGCGTTTTCGGCACATTATTTTTGAGGTATAGCGGAAGCCATACAGATGATTTATTCGGGCGTTATATACTATTTGCTTTGATTAGCTGTTCAGCTGAATTGCAGTGATACATTATGAGACGGAAAAATGTTTTGACGACGGAGATAATGTTTATAACAAATTTTATGCCTGCACCTCCAAAGATTGCTTTATAATGCGCTTCATGTGACAACTACTCGTTCGAGCTTTCACTTTTTATTTGAAAAGTAATTAGACATACGTCGTCAGACCTCTCGAATCATGGAGTTTAAAAAGTTCATAATTTAAAGCAAGCAGTCAAGTTATTAGGGGTGCCTGCTGCTGGTACGTAAAGCTGACAAACGTAGAGACAAAACCACAGTGGCTGTAATAAACCGTGCTTCTTCACACTGACGAAAGTAATCGCATTGGCCCAAAAAAATGTGACGTTTAAAAACAGTTTTGTCCATGTTTGTATTTGTGTTTTCGGTTTGACAGCCATTGATGTCCAGTACATGAGCGAAGCGCACAAATGCTGCACGGCCATACCAGGTATTTAACCTCACGACCCATGATTAGAGCTTCACAGCCCTTTGATCAGAAATAGTCTGGATAAAACATAGTTAAGAAATAATGTGCTGCTCTCAGTGTATGCTTTCACTGAAACAGGAGGACAAAGGAGTAAAAAAAGAATAGCTGCCAGAATTGTTAGTTGCAATTCGTTTTGCATGTCGCTTCAAGGTATTATTCTTAACTCGACAATAGAATTAATAATAATAGGAAAAATGGTATACGCGACCAACTAGTACGTCGTTGACGTTCCAAGCAATCTGCATGCTATAAATAATAACTGAGTCATATTTCTTCCATGGATGGGTGATGGTTCCTCAAGTTTTAGAAACCACTCGAATTGCCAATTCACTTTTCCAGAACGCAGCTAGAACAAAAACAAATATGTTTAATTTCTTGTTCCTATTTTCTCTCCATCTTTGCTACATAAGATTATTAAACACGTTCAAACTACTTAAAAAAAGGTTTCTAGCTGTAAGCAGGAGAGCCCTTTTCAGACTTTCACTATAATACTTTGGGCCTCAGGGTTGATTTGTTTTTAAGTGTGAGAACAGCAATTATACTGTCGAGTAGAAGTTTCTTAACACAAACTTGAAAGATGCCAGCCATAAAACTTTAGAGAGATCATGTGGGTAAGGTGCTGAATACGATTGTAGTAAGGGAGTAAGTGATCAATAGAGCCCATCCGAGCGCGGCCATACGGCTACAGAAGAAACAGCTCTCGCCGTATCATCTGCTAGCCATCCTGGTTGCATTAGTTGCTACAGCGACTACAATACAGGTGGCTGTTCCGAGTTCAAATCGCTAACTAGGGTGAGTTTTTTTAATAACAAAAGGTATGTGAGCTGTATAGCTTTTCTTTCTAGTCATATGCCTGTGTGTGGGTGGACACTGATGATTAATTACTCTCTTACTGCAAATCTACTCCACCTTGGGGAATTCCTGTGGAAACGTTGGACTGAATATGACCGTAGCCGCTACGGTACACGTACACGGCGGGAGACAAAAGGGAACGAAAATTCTAGACGGAAGCAAACAAGTAATAAAAAAATAGATTTTAAGTAAGGCTTCCTCCGCGGAATGTTTGCTGCTGTATGGATTAATAATCTTGCTTTTGCTTTGGAAATACACACACGGAGCCACAGCAAAGGTACATAACAGCTTGCGCCTAATAGTTACTACGGACATTTTTCCCGAAAACATACGCACGTTCCATTATCTTGGTTTCTGCTATCTTCTATTTTTTTTCCTTTTTCATAACGGAGTTACGCTTGTCTCTCGAAGCAAAAGGCTGACAACCTTGAGCTGCACGTGTTCTCCACACGCGAAGGCCAAAGGTAATGTATACAGTGCTCACAAGCATCTGCTACACAGGCTGTTTCACTCATCATACACGAAGAGTAAAAAAATTGAAAGTGCTCTTCGCGAGATTGAAAATAAATTAGTTCTCTCGGTGGTAGCCTAAGAAGCAGCGAATATTTTGCTTTGCAGATTAACTAACTTTTCCCATAAGGAGTGAATAATAATCTTTAATCCTCTGAAGATGCACTCACAGTTTCAATTGTAAGTTGAAAAACCACAAGGGACAGAACAAACCTCGTAGTTTTAGAAGAGCATAGATCCCTTTCGGCGTTCTTGTCACACATTAAACAAACCATCGAAATCCCTGCGAACAGCCACGCACGTTTCCTATTTTTCAGTTTAGATCACCTGGAAAACTGGTTTGGTTTGGTTTGGTTTGGTTTATGGGGTATAACATCCCAAAGCGACTAAGGCTATGAGAGACGCCGTAGTGGAGGGCTCCGGAAATTTCGACCACCTGGGGTTCTTTAACGTGCACTGACATCGCCCAGTACACGCGCCTCTAGAATTTCTCCCCCAAAGAAAGTCAACCGCCGCGGCGGGAACGAACCCGCGTCTTTCGGGTCAGCAGCCGAGCACCATAACCACTGAGCCACCGCGGCGGCACGCCTGAAAAACTAGCGCGGACACAAGTCTCCTTGCGTGCTATGAATGCGAAAGCATCGTGCACTACTGCTGTTTCCGTTGGTGCGTTTGTGGCTGATTATGTCTGTGGTATTCTGTGCGTTTGTGAAACTTAGTGCACGTTGGCCGCCAAACCTCTCACCATTCGCAGCTTCTTCGTGGGTTAATGCCTATATATGCTTCTCTACTTAACGTTCATAGATGGCGGTCAGTCCTCATATCACTACCAGCGGAGTGGCGCACGGGCTAAGCGATACGCCACTGCGCTATAAAACGGTTCACGTCACAGCCACCCATTGGAATGGTTCGACCCATATTGTTCTTCCCGAGCAACTTCTGACGCAGCTAGCGCGACTTTACTCCGAACTTACCCTTGCGTACCAGAGTTACCTTTTGGACTAAACGTGTAGACATTTTCTGTACACGCCACGCATGAATAAGGCAAGTATTGCTTACGCCTTAATAATACTGCATTCTAGCTATCCTAGAAGGACGTCATCGATTTGTCAGAGATGGAGCGATAAATGCTTGGTATGGAAAAATTTCATGTGTTGGACAGCGATTAACTTATTAGTTCAAACAAACAACAATAAAAGATTCCTGACAACGCACACAAACCAATATGGAACTTCAGTTCTATTCCTATACATTACAACGCTATCTTGAAGGCATTTATTTGTTCAGTAAACATGAAACACGCTCTGTAGAAGTGACAGTCGAATACAAGGCATATCCCTCCTGTAGCATTCTTGTACCATTTGCTTCTATGTCTCAGCAGTTGTGCTTTAGCAGTGTGAAGCGAAGCCTAACTTAAAATCTCAACACGGAAAGTGTGAATTGAAGCTTTATTTTTAGAACCTCAATATTTAAATTATGATTGTATGCAACGAAAGCCGGTCTTGCTTATATCAGAGACACTCTCAGAATAGGGTGACGCTATCGTTTAGGGACATAGAGGAATAGCGGGGCGTCAGTGCGCAGGCGCAGAATAATAACCGGACGGAGGGGGGTGATTGTGCTGCGCCTGTGCACTGGCCTCCCGCTATCTTCCTGTGCCCCTAACCGCTAGCGTCCCCATATTCAAAAAAAAAAAAATGACCCGGAAACAATGGGTTAAAGTTTTATGCAACTGGCATTCTTAGAAGCACTCATCTTGAACATTCAAAACCTACACTCTTATTTTCCTTGGGACAATATTAAGCAGTGAGCAAATATTGGAAACTTGGCTCGTATTTATTGATATGCAGGTCAATTTTCTACTTCAAACTTATTTATCATGTTATCTGTAATAGTTGTTTCATGAATAAAGCATATTAAGTTTTTTATAGTGGTAATAAACTACATGTCTCGCTTCGTTTTCTTTAGAAGATTCGGTTCTACAATACGTGCTTAATTTAATGCTGTTTATTTACTGAATTTACGAAAAAAAAATGACATTATATTTCACTTGTGCTCGTTTTTCGCATCGAGTAATTTAATACGGGCATACCTGCATGACACAATGACTGTCTCTGTTATTAAATTGCAGTTGTTTTTTTTTTGAAGAATTTTGAATCGCTTCGCAAGAGCGCAAGAAATTAAATAAATTAACAATTTCTACAAAGGCAGACCTAAAGCAAGAAATGTCGTCCGCAATACGCTGCCATAATAAATGTGATGTTGCTGTATACTTTATTGTCTAAATCAAGAATGTTTCTTTATATTTTTGTCGAAATGAATGAAAAGCATTCACGTAGAGCTGGAATAACATGAAGACGTCCGGACGCATGCCATTACTCCGAGAGGCCATTAAAAACCGCCACTGTAAGTATAAAGGACCAACCTATATAAAAAAAACGCTAAAATAAACGGTTTTGCTCTTCGCAGTCATTACTCAGAACAGTCTACCGCCAGAGAATGAAAGAAGGCGCGCAGACCGAATGTCAGTGACAGCCGCTACCCACATTCCTCAACCCAAAGCGTCGCTCAGTTTTCTGTTGTTATTTGTATGTTTTTTTTTCAAACAGAACCACAAGCGACCAGCACTTTGGGAGCCGCCGGAAACCCGTCCCTCACTAAACGCAATTTATCCGCCGCCAGGGCATAATGAGCTCGCCCATGCAAGCACAGCGCCGAGAAGACCGGAACGGACGCCCGACTCGTTTGTTTCTACGGTTCGGCTGAAATCAGCACAATCTGTGACGTGTTTGTTCTTCCCCGCTCTCTCTGCGCGAGAAGCTTTCTCCCTCCTCCCCAGGTGGGTAACGTTCGCGCGGCGCGACTGTCGCACAGCCGCACAGCGAACAAACACAAAGCGAGCTGAAGCCGCGGGAAGCACAGTCACGAGATGAGACAGCGAACAACGGAGTACAGGCGAGAAAGAGAGAGATAGAGAAAAATGCAGGTAACAAGAACAAAGAAAGTGAGAAACAACGTGGTGAAAAGAAGAGGCGACCAGGCGAGCGCGGTAGGAAACAGTAGCGGGCGCGAGCGGAGGGTGGCAGAGCTTGAACACACAGGCCAGCTTGCCGAGGGAGCAAGCGGCATCAGTCTGTGGCGGTTCCGTGCTATTCAGCCAACGCTTCCGCACGCGCGCGCGCGCTCACGCTCCCACCTTAGCGCTGGGATCTCGTCGACTATATATAGGAACATCATTAAACGTCAACGCGGCCGCCGCTTCTGGTTGCGAGCACTTCTCACCACCTCTTCCCAATCCCACTCTCTCCCCCGTCCTTACCATCACTCTTTCCTAGGCGGAGTGCTCCGAGAGCAACACAAAGTTTAATCATTCGGATTCCGTGCCTGCGAATGTGCGTGTGTTTGTGCTCGTAGGGTGGTCTCCCTCTGGCACCGGCACCATTGCTGCTGCTGAAGTAGAGTGGCGCTGCCGCGTGCTCCCCATGTTGTACTCGCCCGCACACACGGCGCGAGCGCTTTGCGCAGGCGGGCGCAAGCAGGCGCACCTTTGCCTAGAGCGCAGTCCGTCTTGGCCGCTTAATACCGAGTCCCTACTGAATTCTTAACGCGCCTCGAGCCGCATCAACAGAAGCTAGCGAGGAGAAACCCTTTCTCTCCCACCCTTCGGCGCAGCTGGGGTGACGGGAAGGCAGCCACCACTGCTGTCGGTTTCCCTGCGAAGCGAGCTTCCCCTCCGCATTTCTTTTTCTCCCCATTTCCTTTTTTCTTTCCCTCGCCGGAGACCAAGAGTCGCGTGCGGAGGCTCATGAATAAGCCGAAGCTGCGGCGTTCGGCTCTACTGCGAGCGAGGCGACAAGCCGAAGTCATTGGCAGTCCCCGAAATCAGTGGTGTAGCGACGCACCCCGAGGAAATATGCGCGAACAGTGACTCTTGTGAAATGAAGGGCGCCAGGGAAGGAGCTTTCTATTCACCTCAACGGCCCCTTCACTTACAGCGCACCCTTCCCGCGCTCCCGCACCCGCTGCAACACGCGCACCAATTCGTTCGTCGGCCTCCCTACACTTGGCAGTTGTGCCGCTTAAGGCACCGCGGGAATCGTAGATCAGATTAAGGAAGCAGAAGGGAGAAAGTTTTAGGGGGAAAAGCGGGCTGCTGAGGACGCCGCGAGTGGGGTGAAAATTGAAGGATTCAAATTGACTCTTGCTTTTTGCGGTTCACCCACCGAAACGAGGGAAATGTACGCCGCACGTGCTGTTGCTAAGTGGCTGCGCACGTGGTAAACTTTTCGGTACGAGAGGTCGAAGGAAAGCGTGAAATTCCCCGCATGGCAACATGGTTCTGATTGCGCAGAAATTGCGTCCTTGTTGCTGGGCTCACCAAGGACGGCAGCGAGGATATGAAAATTGACGCCTGTTGCCACGCAGAATGTGGAACCTGTACATGACTGAAAACTTTCTCAGATTTTTTAGGGTGCGCAGCGTGTTCGCGACCGCTAGCTTTTGAACTTACTTTCTTTTGTGCACTGTTATAGCCGAAAGCGTGGTATAGCATGAACACCTAGAAATTTGGCTCAAATTTTGTGTTCCCTTGAAGCGAGAAGAAAGGGAAATGATAAAAATAAAACATAAACACAGGTAAAGAAATGCAAACAATAGCTCTAAGTCACGGCGACTAAGCCGACACCTAAAAGAAAGCGTTTAAGCAAGATGACATCTTTGCCAATCGAAGATGAAGAGACACCATGGAAGTCATGCGGAAGAGTGCGATGAGTGTAAAAGCAGGCATTGAGTGGAAGAAGCAAGAAAGCATCAAACGGCAGAAGCACTCCAGATATCGAATTTCGAAGAAGGAAATTGATTCCAATTTTGCTCTACCTTGAACTTGACATGCGTTCCTCTACGGTGGTTCTTTGGCGACAATGCAAAAGAAAAGTTGTTCGACGTTTAAGTGTACGCTGAAGCACTCATGCACTCAACTCATCCGTAAAGTAACTTGAATTCGGAGTGTCTTGTTTTTGGTGTTTTTGTTATATAAAAAAGATTTGTAGCGACTTCGTAACTGGTAGTAACAAAAAAAAAAAGTAAAAGGTGGGCTTCCTATGACGGTTTTGAAGAGCTTGTTTCTGTTTTGCTTGCGTCACTTATGTGCACTATCAAACAAAAGTCCTTTAATTCTAAACCCTTTCTGCTCGATGAAAAGTTGTGAACAGGCGGTAACAAATTTTTATGAGCTCTGCTACTTAATGCCGAAGAAAGTTTTTTTTTTAATTTTCTATGATGATCTTTTCTTTCGCAGTTGCAGTCCTGCTACAAAGCCATTTTGGACGTTCTAGTTTCAATTAAGGAAGTATTAAAATCGTTCAGTCTTCCTCCTGACCGCTTGGACTGTCCATTTATTCTTTTCTGCGCTAAATACACGTTTCGTCTTTAAGAAACATATTTTGCTTGAATCTTCTAGGATGTTTTTACGCCATTTTAATCTTTAGTTTCGTGTCGTACTTCTTCCTTCTCATTCCGGTCGTTCGCGCTACTTTCATCACTACTGCAAATCAGTTTGCCCAGTTTTCCACCTTACTCTAATTTAAGTTGGCGTTTGTACGTATAATGATCCCTTGTGTGTCGATTCAAGCTTCTCATAATGATATCTAAATTTATTTCCTGCGTAGGCTGGCTTTCAGTTAAAAAAAAATAAGTTGCAAAGGAGGCTAAAGAGCAAACGGCGCACTCGAACGCCTTCCAAAGGCACAACAACACCTTCTTTTTATCTATCCTTCATTCGTCGTCTTTTATTCTTTGTGCCTTATGCCTTTTTCGTCAGTGCTGACTTTGGCTCGCTCCCTTACAAATTTAACATTTTTTTCCCGATGCCTTCCGATGAGAGCGAGTTCTTTTGACGTGATAATTAACTATTGCCGCGGCTAACAGGTGCCTTTACTCATGTTAGTCACAGAGTGGGGTGATCTGTTGTTTTCGCCGAACCCGGCATTTTCTGACGTCAGTTTTAAATATTGCAATATTTTAAAGCACAGTTACGAAAATATTGAAAGTAATGCTTCATTCTTTGGATGCGCATCTAAATCTAGATTTTTTTTTTTTAAGTTTGTCCATCGCTCGCGTCAAGTAATTAAGACTGCCATGGAAAATGAGTGGGTTTCCTGCGACGATAGAAAACAATAACCAAACGATCTTCCTATCAATTATTATGATAATAAAAGCGTTGGTAGCAAAAAAATACTAGCCTGCGGAGAGAACTGTGGACTAATTGTTTTTTATAGTGAAATCCTACTGTATATGAGAAGTTTTGTTCGTAAACTACTTCCGGTTGAAAATTCACTTGTACAGAATTTCTGGGTACGGCTAAACCAAACACGCCTCGATATCTTGTTTTTGCGAATAGTTTTTTTCTTTATATATTCTGTTTCGCTCGACAAATTTTGGCTGCTAGTTATATCGTTGAACAGCTGTGATTAGGTTTTAACAAAACCTTTTATTTTCGAGTTTATGGCCTGCTAATTAATTATTCTGCGAGGTTGGTTGCGTCTTACGATTTCAGCAGCACAAAGAGTATAGATCATACTTCACTGCGACAGGACCTGAACGGCAACAAACAGATATCAACCATTCGGTAGCAAAAGCCAAATGGCCGCAGTTGGACCTAGCTGCGAACGTGTACGCACTACGGAGTTCATATTCCTACCGACAAAGAATATTTAGCCGCTCTCTAAGCCATCACACGACCTCACTGTCGTATTAGCAATATCTTAGGACGTAGTGGTAGCCAGAAACACAGCATGGAGGTAGCATATCATGTGTTTTGCGACATGATTCCTCTACCGATTTGCTACCCAATAGCGGATGTTCAGCACCGACGTGAGGAGGAGAATGCTGAAGGTTACCTTCGTGATGAAATGTTTAGCATAGCTTCTGCATCCGACATGAAATTTTAGTAGCGTGGCTTTTTGGGCTTGTTGGTACATTCTTCCAATACACTGTAGCGCAGCAAAAGACGAGGACACAAGAGACGAGAGACGAACACCACGAGCGCTAACTTCCAACAAATTTTAATTTCCTGAAGCATCACATTTATACGCCAGAAAACGGTAATCACATGTGCGAACAGTATCAATTCCTCAGAAAAACAAGCTCTTTATCTGAGAGGAGAATGGAAGGTGTGCTTACACACGAGCATCCTGACCTATTTATCTTTTCAGCTTCAATGATTTCGCGCGTTATTCTTTCTCTGCTTTTTCCTATTACGACACTTTTATCAAAGAAAGGCTTACAGGTTTTTGACTTGCATGCGAGAATGTGGTCAACCAGCGATCCGCCTTGCCCGTTTCTGACGTTGCGAGCGTGTTCCATTAGGCGCTCGTTCAGACATCTCCCCGTCTGGCCGATATAGTGTTTCCCGCATGACAAGGGAATTTTATACACAACACCTTCATCGCACGTGACGTAGGGCTTCTGGTGCCTAGTTGTGCATCCGCGCGCTTTGTTGGTGTTTGTTTTTCCCAGTTTGCACAACGTTGCAAGTTTTTTTTTTTTTTGGCGCCGAGAACACGACGGTTGCATTCGCTCGTTGACCAATTCTTTTCAAATTGTGGGAAATCTTGTGAAGATAAGGCAATACAACAAGGTTTTTTCGTTCACGGGGAACCGGGTTTGGGTGACATTGATTTTCTGGTTTCATTTTCTTAACAAGTTTTTCGGCAACAGAAACTTGAATATGGGAGGGGTAACCGGCATTAGTCAGCCTCTTGGACTGCTCTTGAAAACTATCGTTCATCATGTGCGGACAAGATTTCTGGAGAGCATTTTGAAAACATAAATTGACAATACCTCTTTTTACCAGTTTTGAATGAGCGGAATGATATGGCAGCATCGGCTTGTTGCTACGCGGCTGGTAGGCCCAACATATGTGATGAGCGTGAAAGGTGAAGTTAATATCTAAAAATCTAATGGAGTTATTGATGGGCAATTCTGATGTTAAAACAAGCGGTTTAAAATGTTCTTTCATGATAGTTAAAATGCTATGAGCCTTAGGCTCAAGTGAGCCGTGGTCACACTTAACAAGAATAAAAAAGTCATCAACAAATCTAAAGACCTTCATTACGTCCAAGCTGTCTAAGTGGCTGGAAACAGCCTTGTCAAGTTTTGATAAAAACAGATTACTCAGAATCGGCGCTATGCACGACCCGATGCATATCCCTTCTTTCTGAAGGTAGGGTTTTCCTTCCCAGTTAATGAACGTTGACTGCAAGTAAATAGCTAAAATTTCTAAAAAACTGCTCGCCGACACACCCGCCGCGTTCTGGAAAGCAACACACCCGAACTCATCTATGCACTCCTCTACACAGCACAGCACCTTGTCGTTTGGCAGCGAGTAATATAGATCCTTAACATCCACAGAAAATGCAACAATGCTGTCATCAGAGCGCGACCGAACAAAGTCTAAAATTTCGTCAGATTTCTTAACCATAAAAGGGTCGTCAAGCGGTAAAAGGTTTGCTTTGTAAGTACATCGAAACCGTTTTTTGCCATGTGCCAGTTTCAGAAATTATCACCCTGAATGGTTTTTCCGGTTTATGGGTTTTTGCACTGAAAAACACGTCTAAAAAATCTTTTCGTGCATCGCCTATTTCTTTAGCCAGCTTGGTAAGGTTTAACTTGTTGTATAGCTTGTTTGCTTTAGCTTTTACTTTTGACATCATTACATCGTTGCGGCATTTAAATACAGAGTCTTTTGCTGCGATACAGTGTATTGGAAGAATGTACCAACAAGCCCAAAAAGCCACGCTACTGAACTATATTTCTAGTACAACGGGCCCGCTTTTTAATGTTCGCCAGAATCCCAGTGCTACAGTTTCCCTCATAGCGCTTGCGACATGCCGTGCACGCACAATGTCGTTCTGCATTCGCAACAAGTTGCTGCCTGATGACGTGAGGCGGTTGTTTGGAGGATTCGTCCCATCGGCTGGTCACGGCATGAGGGCGTGCAAGCTTGCCAAGTCCGAGTGGTGCAGGCAAGCCCGGCTTTACAGGCAATGCCTCGAGGCTCAGCTTCTCTCGAATGGCGAAAGTCAGGCAGCCTGGCGAACTCTTCGTGAATACCAGCGTATCACTGCTCAAGCTACCGAATGCTTGTGGGCTCAACATCTGCCACAACTACGGGCCGACCTTGCGAGCAGGACGAAGACAGCCCGGAGCACCGTCCACACCCTGGAGGCCCTGGATCTACCGGATGACGTCTCAAGGGTTCTATCGTTAGGACCAAAGTTTGCTGTGGAGCCCAAGCCGTCAGCTGCACAACTACTTGCGATGGTACGCCAAGTATCGCAGCGTGCAACGCAACTGGAACACGACCGCTGCATTTCAGAAGGAGTCGACGTTTTGCAATGCTCAAAGCCAGGATCTTCCAAGCTACCCCTCAAGCGTGTCGAGTCCTTCATCAAGGAACAGGACCTGGTCGTGCTGCCTGCTGACAAAGAAGGTGGTTTTACGACTCTATCATGTGAACTTTACGAGTCCAAGGCTGACGAAGCCGTGTCCTCTGTATTTAAATGCCGCAACGATGTAATGATGCCAAAAGTAAAAGCTAAAGCAAAGAAGCTATGCAACAAGTTAAACCTTACCAAGCTGGCTAAAGAAATAGGCGATGCACGAAAAGATTTTTTAGACGTGTTTTTCAGTGCAAAAACCCATAAACCGGAAAAACCATTCAGGGTGATAATTTCTGAAACTGGCACATGGCAAAAAACGGTTTCGATGTACTTACAAAGCAAACTTAACCTTTTACCGCTTGACGACCCTTTTATGGTTAAGAAATCTGACGAAATTTTAGACTTTGTTCGGTCGCGCTCTTATGACAGCATTGTTGCATTTTCTGTGGATGTTAAGGATCTATATTACTCGCTGCCAAACGACAAGGTGCTGTGCTGTGTAGAGGAGTGCATAGATGAGTTCGGGTGTGTTGCTTTCCAGAACGCGGCGGGTGTGTCGGCGAGCAGTTTTTTAGAAATTTTAGCTATTTACTTGCAGTCAACGTTCATTAACTGGGAAGGAAAACCCTACCTTCAGAAAGAAGGGATATGCATCGGGTCGTGCATAGCGCCGATTCTGAGTAATCTGTTTTTATCAAAACTTGACAAGGCTGTTTCCAGCCACTTAGACAGCTTGGACGTAATGAAGGTCTTTAGATTTGTTGATGACTTTTTTATTCTTGTTAAGTGTGACCACGGCTCACTTGAGCTTAAGGCTCATAGCATTTTAACTATCATGAAAGAACATTTTAAACCGCTTGTTTTAACATCAGAATTGCCCATCAATAACTCCATTAGATTTTTAGATATTAACTTCACCTTTCACGCTCATCACATATGTTGGGCCTACCAGCCGCGTAGCAACAAGCCGATGCTGCCATATCATTCCGCTCATTTAAAACTGGTAAAAAGAGGTATTGTCAATTTATGTTTTCAAAATGCTCTCCAGAAATCTTTTCCGCACATGATGAACGATAGTTTTCAAGAGCAGTCCAAGAGGCTGACTAATGCCGGGTACCCCTCCCATATTCAAGTTTCTGTTGCCGAAAAACTTGTTAAGAAAATGAAACCAGAAAATCAATGTCACCCAAACCCGGTTCCCCGTGAACGAAAAAACCTTGTTGTATTGCCTTATCTTCACAAGATTTCCCACAATTTGAAAAGAATTGGTCAACGAGCGAATGCAACCGTCGTGTTCTCGGCGCCAAAAAAAAAAAAAACTTGCAACGTTGTGCAAACTGGGAAAAACAAACACCAACAAAGCACGCGGATGCACAACTAGGCACCAGAAGCCCTACGTCACGTGCGATGAAGGTGTTGTGTATAAAATTCCCTTGTCATGCGGGAAACACTATATCGGCCAGACGGGGAGATGTCTGAACGAGCGCCTAATGGAACACGCTCGCAACGTCAGAAACGGGCAAGGCGGATCGCTGGTTGACCACATTCTCGCATGCAAGTTAAAAACCTGTAAGCCTTTCTTTGATAAAAGTGTCGTAATAGGAAAAAGCAGAGAAAGAGTAACGCGCGAAATCATTGAAGCTGAAAAGATAAATAGGTCAGGATGCTCGTGTGTAAGCACACCTTCCATTCTCCTGTCAGATAAAGAGCTTGTTTTTCTGAGGAATTGATACTGTTCGCACATGTGATTACCGTTTTCTGGCGTATAAATGTGATGCTTCAGGAGATTAAAATTTGTTGGAAGTTAGCGCTCGTGGTGTTCGTCTCTCGTCTCTTGTGTCCTCGTCTTTTGCTGCGCTACAGTGTATTGGATGAAATTTTAAGTTTTTGAGCCATTTGCCCCAAAATAGCTGCACATAATATATTCAAACTCTGGCAGCGCTCATTTGTAACCCATAGACAAAGGAGGAAAAATCAATGGCAAAACGGCTGGTAGAAAAATTAATGTTAGGAAAAAAATGGATGCTCAACATTCTCGCAAGGGGACAGCAGTTTACAATTCTTATTGAAGTGCTAGAGGAGGTACGCGAATATGACTACTCAAGGCAGGTAGTAACCGCAGTTCCGCATCACGAGAGTGAAATAGCAAGACGAATAAGAATGGGGTGGAGCACGTTTGGCAGATTTTCTAGAATCATGAATGGCAGTTTACCAATATCTCTCAAGAGAGAATTATTTAACAGCTGTGTTTTACTGGTACTCATTTAGGGGGGCAGAAACGTGGAGGCTAGCGAAAAGTGTTCGACAAAATTGAGGAAAACGCAGCGAGCTGTGTAAGCAAAATGATAGGTGCAACTTTAAGGAAGCAAACGCTAGTTCATGACATCCTAGCCGAAATCAAGAGGAAGGAATGGGCTTAGGCAGGGCATGCAATGCGAAGACAAGATAATCACTGGTCCTTAAGGGCAATGGACTGGATTCCGGGCGTAACAGGGTACGAAAGAAAGTTAGGTGGGCGGATGAGATTAAAGCGTTAGTGGGGATAAGTTGGCCGCAGCTGGCACAGGACAGGGCTAATAGGAGAGATAGGGGTATTCCTTTGTCCTGCAGTTGGAGTAGTCAGGTTGATGGTGATGATGATGCAATAGCACATGGTTGAAGAAACATGTTTTGAAATAGCTTATCATTTCATTTTAATTGCAATTTTTTTAGATAAGATTAAAAAGCGCTGGAAAATCTACTGCTGCAATCATTCACTTGTAGCATCAAAAAAGCATCAAATATTCATTTTACAATCCATGCAGGCTTCAACAAGCAATGAAATCTAGGGACTCGTCTATCAGTCGTACAGCAAAATAGCATGTCATTTTATCTTGTTGTTTACAGCGGCAGATTTTAAGGAATTTTCACTGTCATGTATGATGTATGACATACACATGTATGACATGTATGACATGTGTATGACATACACATATATGACATGTGCCATGTTGCCGTCGTCTGTGGAATATGCCGTAAATGAGGATTTCCTCATCTCCTGCTGACTAAAGAGAAATTTCGGCAATATTTTGGCAGTTTCTTCACCACTGGCACTCCGTGTATTTGTTTGTCCGCCTTTCGACTTCGTCAGCCTACATTCACATTTGCACGAAGATCACTCGTACGCTCAATACAAGTGTAGCAGAACGAACTCACGATGAACACGAAGGAAACAAATGAAAAGTCTGACCTAAAACCGGAAGTTAGGTATACGCACTAAGAACGAATGAGCCTATCACTGGTGACAAAAAAAAAAAAAAAAAAAGACCGCCAAAATCAGAGTAGCGCAGTTCTGTTGATTGGATCAAGACTAGGCTCCAGGTAATTGGGCACCGTATAAACGCCGCTGAGCTGAGAAGCTGAGATGGTTGTGCAGAGGCTCTCACTCCTCCGCCCTCGCTGGCAGCAGTCGACCAAGTAACACAGCATCCGCGCCCTTGATCAAGGGCGCGGATTAGATTGCAGTCTTACGGCGTTACTTTCCCAATTAATGCTGGATTAATCTAATGCGCACATGGTGCAGTGAAGCTTGACAATACGGGAAGCTACTCACAGCAAAGACATTTGTATATTTAGTGACAGCCGTCCGGAAAGGCTAAAAACTCCGTATCAATGTCGACTTCGCTTGAGTCTTACGGCAGAAACTCAATTTTAGTGACTGTGCTGATCCAGGGAACATGAATCAGGCTTTGTTGTCGTCATGATAAACGACATATGACAGTAATCGTTTCGGCTGGCATATCTTAGAACTTCTAGCCGCGTAGACAGTCATATTCGTGTAGATGACATTTCACGTGAAAAGTGGTAAATGCTTTTGGTATCAGCGAATCGAGACGTAAAAAGGCATTGCCAAGGTTTCGGCCACAGTAAAGAACGTGTGAATACAGCTGATACGAATTCTTTCTTATTGTTATCTGATTATGGCTTATCAGCAGTACCCGCTTTCCTCATCATAAACCGAGATGCTGTCAGACTGACAGGAATGCATTTTTATTCCTTGCTTTAGGAACTACTCACGCAGTAAGACACGCTCTTTTGAATTTATATATCCGACTTTCAGCAACTCTGATATCTTTACGCACTGCTTGCTAAACTAATTAGGCTTCTGTGAATGAAGTTAATGCAGAACAGTTCTTTATATTCATAATAAAAAAAATGGAGAAAAAAGAGAACAGATTCCAGGATTTCATCTAAGACTGAACTTCACTCATTCTCATCAGCCGAGGCTGTGGAACCAGGAGCTCTCGAGGTTGAATCCGGAAAGCGGTACGGAAGTAGGTGTGCTTTAAGAGCCCGTCCCTTTATCTATCGCATGCTGAATATGACGAAATTAGAAGGCGCCGACCAAAAGAAAGGATGAGATGACGTTTCGGCTCCCCCACGGGAGCCTTGTTCACAATGAGGCAGAACGTAGCTGCGTTGTCCATTTTATACACCTCGCAAGAGCGAACCCAGGCCCCTGGCGTAGATTGGGGGCAAGTTTCCGTCATTCCGATTAAGTGTATGTGCTGTAGTCTGAATAATCAGCGATGCTGAATATCGCCATTGGCGAACTTGAGACTGCCGCTTCAGCGTGAACTACTTTATATGCGTTCTTTTTGCATGCAGCTTTCCATCAGCCTACCCTATCTCGAGCTGCCTCTACAGATCCTAACCTTATAAGCATAGATTGCCCATCCTTCGTGAGTGGTGCAATGGTGTCGATGTCGGTTTTCCTCTTTCAATCGTCGGGTCGTGTCTTTCCGAACTCAACCCGAGGCTAGTTAACACAGGTACTTACTGCATTCTTTTCCATTCACTTAGTGCCTGTTTCCCTGGCTCCATTTAGTTTAAACCGATCCGGAGTGGAATAATATGAGCAGGTGGTCGATGCACGTTGGGAGTTTTAATCTAAGCCTATGTTGCCCGGCACATTGCTGAAATGGGATTTTCACAATCGGCGATCATAATGCAAACACGAACCTCCAATAAAGTTAAGCTGGCGGGATTTAACTACAAGCGTTACTAGCATTTCCCAGTGTATTTTTGGTTGGCACCTTTGTTACTGAGGCTAAATAGAACGTTAAAGAAACAGTGAGGAAAAACTTAAATTGGCCCGTATCGATAGATTTCTCCGTTCTGATGCCACACTACTTTCACAAAAAAAGGAGCTTTTTAGTAAGAAATAGGCAATAAAATAAATACAAGAGTCGACATTGCTAGCGGGTTTCTTAAATAAAATGCATGTGTCGACACAGTTTTCTGCGCACGGATTTCAGAGTCTAGGCTACACCACCACTCACATCAAAACGGCGATCATCGAGTCCTGTTCGGTGCAGTCGCCATGAGTTTGACCAGCGTGGCAGGAAAGTTTTTCAGTGTGGTTTTTTCAACAATAAATGCGTATTTTTCTGCCGGACAAACAACAACATACGTAATTAGGATAGTGTGATGTTGTTGCACTGCACTGCTTGATGCTTGATGTTCCCGGTCGCGGCGGTCGTATTTCGATGACGGCAAGATTCTATAGGCCCGTATCCTGTGCGATGCCAAAGCACGTTAAAGAACCCCAGGAGGTCGAAATTTCCGGAGCCCTTCACTATGGCGTCCCTTATAGCGTGGGTCACTTTGGGACGTTATAGCCCCGTAAACGAAACCATACTGCTTGATGTCCATGGTAGAGAGAGGGTGCGGTAGATGGTCCTTGGCGATCACAAAATGAACAAGGGACGAAGACAAGTCCCCTTGTCGAAACGTTGGCTCTAGCATACTGCTTGATGTACGCCGACCAGCATGTTTGTAGTGTAGGTAATGGCTTCTAGAGAATTTCGTTCATGATTGCTGTTTCTTCGTGTGGCTTTATGTTTGGTTACTGTAACGAGGCACGTAAACAGTTCCGTGTCTGACGAACATCGGCCTAAAGTTCCAGAACTCCACTAAAAATCCTGGCATGAAAGCAAAGGGAATGATTTCATAAGAAGAAGACGAAGGCTGAAAATGCGAGCCTAATGGCCGCAGGAAGCTGCTGCCTTCTTTAGGAAAAAGAAGTTTCCCGGTTACTTATAGCGTCAAGTGTTTTGATTCTTAAAAATGTTGTGGCGGCAAAAAATTCATGACACTCGTATGATTGATGAGCTGATTCGCACGCACGCATGCACGCCCGCCCGCTCTCACGCACGCACAAATGCCAGCCATCTGGATGAAGGTGTGTTGCAAAAGAAAAATGGCGGAGTCGAATGAAGCTTTTTGCTGGACGTTGACGTAAAATCAGTGGTTACTAAAATTCCAGAGAACTTCCGCTAGCGCCAGAGGTCAAGATAACCACTCCATCATTTTAAAATAACAGTCATTCTTCGCACGGAGGCAGGATTCCTCGCTGAGTTTCTTGCTGGCTATCTCTCCTTTATGGAACGGTGAAACTCATGCTTTGTTTAGCTTCAAACCACTACGCCATGAAGGAAACATCGTAATAGACGTACGGATGTTTTGTTTTGTTCTCGGCAGCCGTGATGGGAAAAGTTGCTCGCGACTTAGTAAGTACGAAATAATAACAGCCATGCTCCTATCAGTTGCAGACGCAGTATAAAGGCTTCTTTCTTTCTTTCATCAAAATTGTACTGCGAAGAACTCGAGAGCCGCCGCGGTGTCTCATTGGTTATGGCGCTCGGCTGCAGATCCGAAAGACGCGGGTTCGATACCGGCCACGTCGGCCGAATTTCGATAGAGGCGAAATTCTAGAGGCCCGTGTACTGTGCGATGTCAGCGCACATTAAAGAACCCCGGTGGTCGAAATTTCCTGAGCCTTTCACTACGGCGTCTTTGATAGCCTAAGTCGCTTTGGGACGTTCAGCCACCCCAAACTATAAACCTAACTTCAAGTAAATACCTCAAATCCTTCTTTTTACTATGCAACTAGCTCAGCCTACAAAGATGTTTCCAAACATTCATTGATTTTCATTTAACTCAATTTGACACAGCTACGCACCCACTCCTTCTCTACAAACAAAAATGTTAAATTTCGATACAGCCCCAATAACATGGATTCAAAATTGCTTTTTCGAGCGGCACCCATGTGTAGTCTTGAGTTTCAAGTGTTCAGATTATGTTCATGTGACTTCAAAGTTCCTACAGGGATCGGTCCTGGGACCAATCCTGTTGTTAGTTTATGTAAATGATATCTCACTCGATATTTCTTCACGCATACGCCTGTTCGAAGGTTACTGCGTTTGAAAAATTAACACTGCTTGTGATCCTGTTCAACTCCAAACTGACCGCTTAATTAAAATGAAAACTGTGTTTGAACGCGGAAAATTCTGCTCACCTTTGTTTTTCACGAAAAAAAGTTAAAAATTCAAGCTCAGTACCACCTAAATAATGAGTTGCTTATCCAGAGATGTGCATGCAAATACCTGCGTGTTATATTGTCGAATGACTGTTCATGGAGTGCGAATGCGGGCTGAGAGGTTACCAAAGCTGGTAGGGCGCCGAATTTCATTAAGCGAAATTTAAGGTGTTCGCTGCACCTAAGAAAAGCTCAAGAAAACTGGTTCCACCAATCATGGAATACGCGCGTATTGTATGGAACCCTGCACAGCGAACAATAATTGACAAATTGGAGAAAATTCGCAGCAGGGCAGCAAGTTTCATCTACGGGAGGTACGGAAAAGGGATTTGCAGTGGGAAAATTTCGCTTCTCGTAGAAGGAAGTTAAGACTAAAGCTGTTGTGCCAAATTTTTCGCAGAAAAGCGGGATTAATTTTCAAGGTTATTTTAAGCAGGCCTCTTACGTTTTTAAAGGATATGACTTTTGTTGGAAAATTGTTGGTAAAGAGTACTGTGCCAGGACGAACTTGTTTGCGAATTCACTTAATTAACTTTTTGTTAAAATTGTGCTACAATGGAACCGGCTTTCCGAAATGCAAGTGTGCTCTGTAATCGAAGATGTGTTTTTTTTTAAAATCTGCAACCCCCTGCTGTAACGTCTTCGGACAATGCGGCGTAATTCTTGAATGAAGAATAAATACATGCTGACAGCAACGCACAGAAGTATATGGCTTCAATACGAGACAGCACTGTTTCTCCAACTCGCCCGTCACTAGTGGAGAGGGCTAAAAAAGACTCACTTCCGAGCTAAAGATCTGCGCAAACACGTAAACTTTAAAACATAAATAAACTTCCACGGTAGGTTAGCCCAACTAAGCTGTCAAGATTTAACTGACGAAACTCATCCCAGATCTACTCAGAGAGGAAATGCACTTCTTTTCTTGAAAAAAAAAGAAAGCAGACTGAGGCTTTTAATGAGTCTTGTGCAGGTCATTGTTCTTAAAGGTAAATTAAAAAAAAGAGCCTCCGCACACAATAAATTACATTTGGGTCCTCCGACACTCTGCAAAAATATATTTATCCCCATAAAGCAGCATTAGCTTTCACGGACGTGAACAGGGGCTCCGAGCAAATCAGTTTTAGAGAATTGCGGTAAGATACCAAGAAGAAAGTACGTGAAACTCGAGCGACCAAAGAAACAGAATAAATAAATGCTTTCAGAGGGGGAAATAAATTATGGCTAACAAGCATCAAATATGAAAGGACCAGAGTGCCGATGAGAAAAAAAAAAGCGAGGGAGTGAGGACCACTCACGGCACAAGCAAGAAAACAGACGATGACATTAAAACACCGCGGAATGCGAGAACTTTCTCTCTGAAGATGCTATGAAAAGATGAAAGAAAAGGGACGCCAGAGGATGCCACAAACGTGTCACCGAACGTAAACGCACAAACGCGCAACCAGGAAGCCAACAAGAAATAACGACAGAATGCCCACTCGAAGAGTTCTCGGGGAAACGGCCTGGCGGTCTTCCTCTACAGAGCCAAGCGAAGGCAGGCTGCTTACTTTGCTGCGGCGAACACTTCCCGGGTTGCGGTGTTTGTTTTGCGGGAATAAGCGCTTTCGGATGCCGCGTTCCAATGCGACATGCCCGGTGTCGGCCACGACCTCGCTCGCACAAACTGTGGCGCGCCGCCGAACAAGGACGGACAAAAAACAAAACACTTTCAAGGTAAAAAAAAAGAAGAACAAAATGTGAAGTACTCACAGCTCCGGACAAAAGAGGAAGAGCGGGACATGAGGCAACGCAGAACCGGAGCCAAACGCAAGCTAAGAAAGCAAAAAAAAAAAACGCGCCTTGGTCTTTGGTGGAAAAATAGGGAAGGCCGGAAGAAAGGTGGGAAGCTACGGGAGAGCGAAGAAAAAAGGGAGGACGCGGTCGCAACCACTCCGCGCGTGATCGGACTGGGCGATCAGTTTAGGCAGTTGTAATTCCACGCCTAGGTCTCCGCGGCCGGCTAGCTCTTCTAACGTGCGTCGTTTTGCTGCGCGGCTCATGTTGTTGCACATTTTCCTCTGCGGCGGTATTCATCGAAGCATTTTGTTTATTTATTTTCGTCTGCCTTTTTGTCCGTGTTGCATTTCGTCATTGCGGCATTCAAACTTACCGAAGTTTCCGCGAGGTGTCGCAGCATAATTTGCTCAATTTTGGCTGGGCCCCATTGAAGTGCAAACTTCTCGCCGAGAGGGGCTTTTCTTTAAACGCATTGAGTTACGTTAAAATTTTGAACTCTTCAGTTGCGTATTTGTTGTTCCACACATTGAGAAAAGGGTTTAGCTGAAGAGGTGCGCCTGGAAAAATGTTTTCCTTTTTTCTCTGTTTCTAGAGTGATTTTGCCCGTTTCCACAGTTCCTTTAAGGTCTGTTGATGCATGCGTGATGTTAAGAGTACGCATCAGCCCATTCTGTTTTCTTTTTGCTTCAGTATACACTATATTTCCTGGCACTTTATCTTAACTCAAAATTTCACGCAACACACGAAACTTGCGCAGTGATCTTCCATGCTGAATCAAAAATTTCCCCACTGAGAAACCGACTCTTTATTTCAGGCCCTTTTTCTTAGCAGTACCTTGAAGACTCTGTCATTTTGAAAAAGAAGGGAAATTTACGTTCACAAAATTTTCTGAAGCCTTGCAAAATTTTTCTTTTCGCCAAAACTCTACTCTAAAATTTCCCGAAAAAGAGAAAATTGCCCGAAAGGAACAGCACTAAATTTGGTCGCTCATTCATATGGTATGTGCAATACTTATGCTTGGAGTAATGCTGTATGGCCCTCACCTCTTTCTAACATATGACGATTACCACATCTCTAGAGTTCGGTTGTAGGACGTAAATGACAATTTACCAAGGAGTCTTGACGATGCGGTGACTAAAGGGTCAGGCGTACACGAGTGATTTGACAAGACGATTGGTACAAAAAAAATATGCTGCCATGTTAGAAGTGAAACAAATAGTGGTGAATCAGGAATGGAACCTACTGAGGAGTAAATGTCGCAGTACAAAACAGGAGGTTGAAAAAAAAAGTGCTGGTTTCTGTCATTGATTGTACCTTGAGCAAGTGCACAGTTTGATTCTAATGAACTTTGTTATATGCCAGCTGAGTGTCGCAATTGTGCTTTTTTACGCTGTTTCTTTTCAAGCACCTTTCAAAGATTACGCTTCAAAATGCCATGTTAATGAGGCGAAGTTCTCTTAAATGAGGAGTGATCGTTAAACCGAAAGTTGAGTGCGCAAGTAAATTGTATCCTTGATTTGAGTTGTTCTATGAATCTATCTTGCATCAAGGTGGTGAACTTGACGGAAAGTACAGACCCTTCACCGTCTGTACGTTAGTCAATCTAAGAATAACAAATATTTTGCATCAAAACTAAAGCCTTTTTATTAATTTATGCAAACTTTAGAGGCTTTTTTTAAACTTAATACAGAGTTAGAATCAAATCGTATAATTAAAAAGAAATATACTTGAGCAAAACAAGTTTTTGGGGAAGTTGGTAAAATTCTTGATTCATACCGGCAGCGAAGAAGCACAAACACAAAGAGAAGAACATACAAAAACAGCAGCGAAGAAGTCCGTGTTTTTGCATGTTCCTTTTCTTTGTGTTTGTGCTTCTTCGCTGCCGGTATGAATCAAGAATTAGAATGAAGGTTCTCTTACTTTTACGCAGCAAAATTATGGTTTCAAATATTGATACCCATATAAAATAGCCAACCGTAGCTTTTCAGGGATATCATACGGCCATTTCTCGAATGCAGTGCCACAAGAACCTGTCCTGCTAAGAATAGACTGAAAAAATACGCTTTTAAACAGCTTTCATTTTGGCCATACTTTGGGCCGGTCTAGGAATATCACCAGCATGACTATGCAGATCCATAACCTCGCTTAATTAAATTGTGATCAGGTCGGTTTGGAACAAATACTATTTAGCTCCTTCTAAGTTTCAAGTGATACCACTGGCATGTTTTCCCAAGCGGTTCTTCTAAAACTAATTTGCTCCTATTTTGTTCCGTCAGTCGTTGGAAACATGTGTGCGCTGTGAAATAGTTCTTTTTACAGCGCAGCTCTCGTTAGATCACTTGGTCGTTTTTGGCGTTGGAAACCTTATCACGTGCCCAGTTCGGGCCCACGTAATCACTGCCATGCCGTGAGAGCGAGCATGCAGCCTTCTGAACGCGCTTCCCGCTCGCAAATTGGTTGGTTTGGTTTATTGGGATTTAGCGTCCCAACGCGACTCAGGCTATGAGGGACGCCGTAGTGAAGGGCCCTGGAAATTTCGACCACCTGGATTCAGTTACTACACGATGATTCTGATTGGTTCAATGACTACCGGAACCACTCCTGTTATCCACATTGCTAAATAAATATGTCAGAACAGGCGTAAAAAGAGGTCGCTGGCACAATGGCGCCAGGTTGGCGCCACGCAGTTCGCGCCAGAAACGCACAAAACGCAAAAAGACGATACAGCTGCGCTGATCAGATGCATTAATGTGAAAGCATAATCATAGTCACTTTTAATTTTGGATAGTGACAGCAACTAATGGGATCTCCTCATAAGTACTAGAGACGCCTTTATTCACTTCTGATAACCTGTGCCCAAAACCAAACTAAGCCCAAATTTAAACCCGCATTGTCGGCGGTGTGTTGCTTTCTCCCATTGTGGCATTTATGGCATTTACGGTGAAATTATGCTTTTCACAGTAAATGAAATCGTGTGCGCGACATTTTTGTCTTTTATTCAATCATTCCTTTTTACTTTTTGATCCTATGAAGCACAAGCCGGCGCTTCTTTCATTCTTACTTCTGAGTGATGTTCTGCTCATTGGGTAAGGTATGCATAATTGCACACTCGAAGTGCGTTTGAATAAACAAAAGGATTTGAGTATGAAAAAGAAAAAGGCACCGAAAGAGAAGTGTATATTACAAAGCTGATATGAATAACGGCAATGAATAGCAGGCGCTGATAAAAAACATCAAAATGTGTCATTAAAAAAAATCTGTTCCCTTTTGTGAAAGCTGTTAAGGTGCCATTTTTTCTAATGTTTGAAATTTTTTATATGGAACGAAAGCTAACAGTTTCTGCCGACACTATTGTTATTCGTTGCATACAACACCAGAGCTTAATCCGTACTGTAACACGTCAAGAACGAAGGCTCATTTACGAACGCTTCATAAAAGATGCCTGTTTTTCAAGACGTCTGCTAGCACGGCAAAATAATAATATAGATGAAAAATACGGATACATTACTGGTTTATGGTTCATGGGCGTTTAACATCGTAAAGCAAATAAGGCTATCAGGGACGCCATAGTAAACGGCTCCAGAAATTTCGACCACCCGGGGTTCTTTAAGATGCACTGACATTGCACAGTAAACGGGCCTCTAGAATTTCGCCTCCATCGAAATACGACCGCCACGGCCGAGAACGAACCCGCACCTTTCGGGTCAGCAGTCAACTACTAGATAAGGCTCTTGTAGGGGCTGTAAAAGGTTCTCTAACTCGCTGTTTCTTCCACGTGTGGCTAGTGGTACATGGAACATACTGTAATGGTTTTGTATGTGAGCCGGATTGCTGCTACATCCTGTAACCTAGTGTCAATTTTCGCTTTACGAGTTGCGATATCACTTTGCACTATAATGGCTGTCCCCCCCCACCCCTTTCTCCCCCCTCCCCCCCCCCCCCCCCACCCCGCTTACATGCTCTCAGTTACGGCAGAATCCTCTAATTTTTTTAGTACATTTGTATGCTGGCAATCTAGGTTGGTTCCTTATAGCACAAAGCAACAGGACAAAGTGAAGTTAAGGCGTCCATTAAATCAATGAACTTATTTAAACGTTCCCTTCGGTTCCAATGTATTATGAATGCTTGATTTTTGATCTTACACGGTTTAATGTCCTAAAGCAACTCAGGCTATAAGGGTCACCGTAGCAGAGGTCTCTGGATAATTTCTACCACCTAGGGCTTTTTAACGTGCACTGACATCGCACAATACACAGGCCTCTAGCATTCCGCCTCCATCCAAATGCAGCCACCGCGGCCGGGGTTGAAGCCATGTCTTTCGGGCCAGCAGCCCAGCACCATAACCATTGAGCCACTGTGGAGGAGTTATGAACTTGTACTTGGGGTAAGAAACTTGTTTAGGCTTGGACCTGCGACTCGTGGCTTGTAACTTTTGTGACGATCCAAGGAGTTCCGCCGTCCCTGTGATATCGACGGCACAGAGCTACCCTTGGGTCGTGTCCATCACCTCTTCTGAGGTGTTGGACGAGACTGCACGTGGACATTTGTGTCAGCCCTCGGCTCGTGGGCAGATAGATGCTTTCAGGCCCGCCGACCCGAGGTGCAGCGCAGCTTTTGGTGAGGTGGAATGGCGGTCGCTACTTCCACCAGGTACGATTATGGCCCCTCCACAGCCTCAGACCGTATGGTCTGGGCCGGTGCCAATGGCCGGTGTGATGCATCGCTTCGTCGCACCACATCGGCGAAGTTCGTATTTAGGGCGAGGGAAAATTTTCTTGCCACTAGGATGCGTGTTCTTGCATCTTTAAATGAACTGTTTTCTTTTCTATTCAATGCCACTATTACTTTTTTGCCTACCACGGTGTGCAAGACCAGGAGTAGGCAGGGTGCTCCCCTTCACGGTTAGAGCAGTGGAATGCTGCTTCCCAGTTTCCAGAAGCAGCTTCCTTTGAAGCGCATTTCGCGCAGATTTGATGATCACGGTGGCTCTGGGACCCATATATGGCCATATCTTTGGCAGATGAAACGTCTTTGTGTACACCACTTCAAGAGGGTCCGGGAATGTGCAACAAGTGAAAGTCAGTATAGTGTGTATTGTTGGGATTTCTTTGTTCTCTTTTCTTATTTTGGCTCTTTCGACTTTGTTGACTTGATCGGTGAGGCTGTCCAGCGTTTTTCCTTTTGAACTTCCTGATAAGAAATCACAAATTTCACTCAGTCTCTATATGACGCACCTCTTCACTTTGATGCAGCTAAGCCCGTCCACTGCCGGCAGCTACGTTTGTAACCAAAGCCCACAAGTGTCGCAACGTCGCGACGCCGCTCAATCCCCTCCAACATGCCTACAAGGGAGGACAGGGCTGTACTCCTTCACTGAATGACCTTTCCGCGAAAAGCCCTTCTGCACCACCTACTCGCTCTTACGGGAAAGGCCGTTCAACCTCGACCCAGACGAGCGCGTGCCTGTATAAGCGCTGTTTAAACAAATAATTTTCTTCATCTCTCTAGTTCTCCGCTTATCCTTTCCGCTCTCGGAAGTTCTTTACAGAGACTCCAGACTTGCGACAGATGTAGCTTTACATTATCGAAGATCGGTGGCTGCTGTACGCACACTCGTTATTCATTTACGGCGCTTGAATCAGCAGCTGGCATATAATCAGCATGCACAGAATATTTTCTTTTCGTTGTCCTCTTCAGGTGTACACTAAACCCGGCCTTTCCCAAGACTTTTCCTTTGACAGCTAATTATTAACAAGGATAATTTTTAACGTCCTTGAAAATTTTGGCGTACTATGCTATGCTACTTTTCGTGACCTACTTTTCGTGACTGACCTAGGCGCATTTGGCACCAGGCCAGTGGCCTTGCTGAAGAGCTGTTATTGCCGAAGACAAGAAAAACAAAGCAAAACAACGAAGGGTAGAAGAGGCGAGTTCGATGTTTTCAGGTGTGTAAATTTCGGTTGCCAAGCGCAGGTTTAAGAACCTCGTCCACGAATTGCGTACTTGCTTGTATAGCTTGCTTATGCTTATATTTTTGCTATACTTAGGGCAGAGAAGCCGCCGGTGCATCTGACACCACTGTACTTTGCTGCACGCTCAGATACAAGGCTCATATTTGCTTAGGAGCACGGACAGGGGTGCACGGAAAATGTGTTTCAACAGCTGCTGGCGTACCCAAACAACATTAGGCGTTCCACCGCGGCCAGGATGAAAGCCCCAGCGAAGAAAGCGAACGGCAAACTATCGATGAAGGTGCCTATGCCGCGGCCTGTCGTAGACAGCGCGGCTGCTGTCGGCAGACTAAAGGAGGTTAACGCCCTGCTCGCCACGAACTCGCTTTGTTTAATCTCGCCGCCCCTGCGCCACCTGTCCTGCCTTGTGTTCGGCCATTGGCAGGGACACCGCGGCAGCATTAGTGCAGCGTTGGCCACGCTTCGGTGGCATGCAGATGAGAAGCCCACGGGAACGGACAGCGCACTAAGCGAGAGGGTGTGCCCGCGCTGTTTCGCAACACCAGCCTGCCGGTGCAATTTGTATCATATTGCTCGCACCACGACACCGCGTCATATATGCTTCGAAGCGCGAATGTCGCCAATCTGTCGCATCGCGTTAGACTCGCTCGTTACCGTCGTGGTCATGGAATGTAACTAGTTGATCGGTTAACCATGTGCGCAGCGCAGCAAAAATCAGTGCCCGAAAGAAATAATTATGGTAAGTGCAGCCGTGCAGTACCGAGAATTAAAACAATGGAAAAGGCCCAGAGACCGCGTACACGGTAATAATAAATCCGTGAAGGCAGCTCGGTTCATTTAGTAAGTAATGCTTTCTCGTGCGTTATTACGCTTATTGCCGATTGCGAATTATGAACAGAAGTGTGCACAGAGGGATAGCAACGGTGCAGGAAAGACACTTCAGCCAGATGCTTCGGCCTTAGCATTTTCACTTAGGAAGCTTCGGGCACTGCCGAGCAGCCCCGGGCGAATGTATGTATGCTCTTTTCTGGGCCGATGAGTGGTGCTCGATACCTTCGCCCATCTGATCAATTCTCTCGCATGCCTTCGATTTTCATTTATTGTTAGTCTTGTCGTACGTTATGTCTGGATCACGTTCTTGGCACCTCAAAGTATAAGGCCAGTTTTGTCAGCTATCTGCAAATCATTTTCCAGCGGGGTGGCAGTTATGTTGCTTATTTGCAACGCCATCGAATGGATGACCTCAGATCTTTCGACGGCCCGAGAATAACATTTGCGCTTGTTATTTGTTTTTCATCACCAGATGAGAAATCGGTTTTTAGTGCTGCTCCGAAAACTTTCTTGTTCTTTTGGACTATTGGACTTCAGTGAGGTATCTCCCTGCTGTCCTCTTTTTCCGTTCGTCAACCACCTTACCTTCATAACACCTCAGTTAGTTGCAAGCTTTTGTGTTTCCCGGCAGCTTGTCTGTTAATTATTAACGCTATAGCGTTAAAGGCCTCGTTCTCCAGAATATCCTTTGTCGGCGGTGTGAGCGAAAAATCAGGAGCATGGCTCTGGCAGGTGGTCCTCAGAGAGCAACTTAGGAGGCGCGCGGGCCACGTAGGTCACGCGATTGTGCGGCGTCATCACAACCCGCCCACCAGATAGTGAGGAAACTGCCCACCCCCCTGGCAGGTGGCAGCTAAATTAATGACTGGTCGCTCGGGAATAGCAACCTGGGTCGCACGAGGCCCACCGCTGAGATCACCTGCCAACGCAGGGCAGCGGCGCATTGCTTATGGAGACTCACAGGTATCTATGAATGTTAAGTAGAGAATGACCTTCTGCGTACGTGGGATGGATGGATGGATGGATGGAAACAACTTTATTACACAAAAAAATCTTCCAGGGTGGTCCCCTACTGGTCCAGGAGTCCACGGGCGTGTGCTTCACGTAAAGCCCGATCCACCAGCCATTTCTGGCCGGCGGGCTGAGCGGTCCGTAAAGCAGCCTCCCAGGAAGAATGAGTGGGATTGGGGATGGGGGGTACTGCCTTTGGGGAAGGACATTCCCAAAGGTAGTGGAAAAGTGTGGATCTGGGCACGCCACAGGTGTTACAATCAGGAGGAAAGGTGGGATGAAAGCATGAGAGGCGGTGGGGTGAAATAAAGCAGCCTGTCTGTAATTGTCGCCATGTGGCGCTGGATGAGGGCGACAAGGTACTGTGGGGTAGCGGCAGTGTCACGCGGCTGAGTTTGTAGAATGTTGTGATTTGATGATATGTAGAGAGAACCGATGGGGCCTCTTGCGCAGGGTTGGGTGCCTGATCATCCGGGGTGCGGGAGGAGAGTTCTCGGGCCAGCGCATGAACGCGCTCATTACCGGGGATCGAGGCATGCCCAGGGACCCACGACAGAGTAACCGTTCGGTCGAGAGAGGTGGCCGTGGCAAGAATACGATGTGTTGCCGGCGTGGGAATTAACCCATTACAATATCGCGCCATACCCTTAAAGAGGAGCTTAAGTGTCCCCTCCAAATTTTTCTTCCTTATTTTATTACTGAGCCAGAAAAAATCAAGAAGCTTTGGATAAAAAGATTAGGCTATTTCACCATGATGTCTACATCTGCATCTATGATTTACACAGCCATATGCCATTAAAACAATTGCAAATGCGGAGTTCACTAAGAAGCGCAATACCACAAAGGCGCTATACTTTTTCTTTTCCTACTCCCGAGGAGACGATACAACGATCGTCTCCTGAGTACGACCCACGCAAGAGAACTCACCCCTTATGGAATTTGTCGGTGCCAATGACACTAGCTCTCAGCAAGTTACAAGTTTAACGTTAGCGGCAAGCTTTACAGGGTGTTTTGGCGACACTGTTAAGCTTGCCGGTAACGTTAAACTTGTAATTTGCTGAGAGCTAGTTCATTGGCACCGACAAATCGCATAATGGGTGATAACGTTAGCGGCAAGCTTTCCAGGGTTGTTTGGCGACACTGTTAAGCTTGCCGCTAACGTTAAACTTGTAATTTGCTGAGAGCTAGTTCATTGGCACCGACAAATTGCATAAGGGGTGATAACGTTAGCGGCAAGCTTTTCAGTGTTGTTTGGCAACACGCGAGAGTGTCATACAAGTGACATATTATTACCTTTTCACCAACACAGGTGCTACAGCTTTATTCTCTGTATCTCGTCTTAAATCTCACTGCCCCGGGCAAGATCTTCGGCGTAGATAAGATTTTTGTCCTTCATTGTATAATAATGATGCCCTCACTTTAAGAGGGCATCATTTTAAGAGTCAAGATTTTAGAAATGTTGGACTCCAAGCAGAAAATGCCTCTTTTATAGTGAAATTACGGCGTTATGAAAGAACTGTACGATTTTTAGAACGAGAACCATCGTTTCCGGAGTGACGCGGCTTTAGCTGGTTCACAGATTGGAAGCGTAAAAAATTGCTACTCCTAGACAGTGTAGTAGGTGCCATTATTGTTTTACCAGGTGCCAATCATTTTGGTTAGGTGCCAAACCAGGTACCAGGTTAGGTGCCATTCATTTGTACTTGCTGTGTCATGCCTTGTTGTATTGTTTTTTTTCTTTCTCTTTTTTTTTTTCTGGCCTATTCTTCTGTTATGTATCCTCACCTCCCTGCAATAATGCCTACGGGCGCTGCAGGTATTTCTAATAAATAAATAAATAAATAACTAAATAAATAAAACACAGCTACCGATGTATGGGGTACGTCCAGCGGAATAATGGCGTCTACCTCGTCTTCGGAGCTGTGCGCGCACTCCGCGCCCTGTACATCCCACCCCAACGCCCAAGCATAACATCCCACCCCGCTTTCAGAACCTCTCTACCTGCGCCTGTGATGCCGGACGCTCACCGCATTTGGATGGGCAAGCGACCATGTGCTCCGCATACGTGCCTTACACCCCTGTTCCCACACCTGAACCTCATACCTGAAGTTTGTGAACACTCTGACTGGAACCAGAATTTTGCTGAAATTTTATTGAATACAATAGTAAACGTGCGGTAGAGAATGTACGCATCAATTTGCATTTCATTTAAATTTAGATCTAGATTTCAAATCTTAGTCGACTTGGATTTAGATGTCAGCAAGGTCAATTTTCTTCTCAGTGACTCCATCTGACAAACTACACGTCAAGTGATTTGGTCGTTTTCAAGTTGGATGACGACGTTCTTCAAGGAGGCAGTGTAAAAAAAAAGTGAAAAAAAAAACTATAGCCTAGTAACGCAGGAAACGAAAAGCTAGAAACGATCTAGACAAATTTTGTCTTCCCACATCATGCTATAATTTTTATCAGGCACTAACTTTGCGCCGTCGATAGCAGCCTGTGCTATAACGAAGTGCGCTGTCAAAGAGAGACCATAAAATATTTTATACGGCCATGGCCAAATGAAAGTATTCAGCCGCTAAGCAGACTTTTGTTCTTCTATATTGCATGTTGCGTAACATGAAGCACAACGCAGCGACATAAAGAGAGAGCAGGCTCTCTTTATTCGCCACCTTTGCGCAAGTAGCGATATTAAGCTGGCTCGTCTAAGATGTCGTGTTCTTTTGCAGACCATGTCTGGGCGGCATGGTTGCTAAGCATTTCTCCTAGCGAGGACAAGGAGAGGAGTTAGTGGCAGGTTTCTGAAGCTAAAGAATGGGAGAATAAAAAAAAAGATTATCTCGCAGGACTGTTAACCAGCGGTAACGAGAATTGCCGTCGCAGCAGACTGAGAAACTACTCCCAAATGAACTCGCCATGAATCGCTAGTCAAGGCTTTCGTTGCTCCTTCAGCATCTTCTAGCCACCCTTGCCACTGCTTCCACGCGCTGCTAAATCTTTGAGCATACGCCTTTGCATCACCGTCAGTTGCGGCGCCAGGTATTGTGAGCGTGTTTGCGCCGAATCCGCTTTGCCTCTGCTTGGTCCGTACGCTCGTATGTAGTTTTGTCTTGATAATCATCATCATCATCATCATCAGAAAAACTAAGCCCAGTGAAGGGCAAAGGCCTCTCTCATGTCTCTCGAATTAGCCCTGCCTTCGCCAGTTGCGGCTACCTTATTCCTGCAACTTTCTTAATCTCATCTGCCCAACTAACTTTCTGCTGTCCCCCGCTACGCTTGCCTTCTCTTGGAATCCACTCCGTTACCCTTAAGGACCAGCGGTTATTTTGCCTTCGCATTACATGCCTTGCCCAAGCACAAACATTTAGACATTTCGATCTTGTCTTTGCACTCTTTTTTCGGCTCCGGCAAGAAGACGAGTTTAACATTCGTGGACTATACGCGCTTTCTTTCACGATGTCGTGCCTGCCGCAAAGCGTGTCCGTCAATTGGCGCCGCCTGGTACCTCGCTGGCGTCTGAAGCAGTCACTGAAGCGGTTTATTAGTGGCGCTGTTCATTGTTTCGAGCCCGTCACGTCACCAAGCCAAACGATATCTTCGGTAGTGGCGAAACGAAAGAAAAGAAAATGACTCGCTGTCACACGCGTCTGGTGCCGCAAAACAGGCACTTTACAGACAATCTATGGGCAACACCTTCCACCCTCTCCTTTCTGCCGACTGGACGTGTTTCCCCTCCAGTGTGCTCTAGAGGATGACGTACTCCCTTTTTACCCCCGTATGGGCGTATTCGTATTAGGAGTGCAGTTAGCAGCTAGGCCACCTGCAGACAACGCCGCCGACGAGCCGGATTTTCTGTGTAACTGGAGCATTAACGTGCCCTGCTAAAAGCTGACGACCATTGCCGACGCTTTGACAAAGTAAATTTAATCAGATGCGAATCATTTTTGCCACCTCTTTGAGAACCTTTCGGTAATTCGGACCTCCTGGTGAGTGGAACATTTTCCACGGTCCCCTCAAGCTTCAGTTAGAGGTTTTGCTATAGTGCGTACGCGCGCGCGTGTGTGTGTGCGTGCGTGCATGTGCGTGCGTGTGTGTGCGTGTGTGTGCGTGTGCGTGCGTGTGTGTGCGTGTGTGTGCGTGTGTGTGCGTGCATGTGTGCGTGTGTGTGCGTGTGTGTGCGTGTGTGTGCGTGTGTGCGCGTGCGTGCGTGCGTCCGCTCAACGGCTAAAGTCGGGACTCACGCGCACAGGCGCGTAGGTGAAGATGAGAACCGGACTCGTCGAGAGTGGCGCTGTCTACTGGTCTTGGTCCAAGTAATGCACAACAAAATGAATTACATCTAAGGGAAAACAGCGTTCTCGCCCATTCTTAGCTATACGGCCGCGCGATAATATAGTGCTACGCTGGCAGAGCCAATTACGACAGCTTTAGGCGTCGATTAAAATTACAGCCAGCCCTTCCGGCCTAGCCTCTGGCGTTAAACATACAACAGTTGCTTCACATCGAAACTCGTGCGCTTTCGCAAGCTGGACTCTTTATCAATTTCAAAGTGGAACAGAGCGCTTTGGCAGCTGAACAAAGTGTTGTTGGGAAAGCGTCTCTCCCTTTTGTAATAGGCCTGCCTGGCGGACATGTCGCCAAATTTATGGGCGGGACACGAGTCCTTGGTCCGGTAATTGCTTCGTAACATTTATACTCTTTACGGTCTTCGCTATGGTTGCATAGTCGTTGTAAGCGGTTCCTAACACTCTTGAAATTTGCGCTAGGCAAGATAAGCAAAAGATGCCCATTATGCTAGTGCACTAACATTAATGACTATATTCACGTTAAACCTGAAATGTGCTCTCTTTATCCCGAGGAAAGAGAAAAATGCGCATAGTTTCTATAGCTAACATATTTTATGGGTATTATAATACAGTATTTTCGCAACTAAACCCCTGTCCGAAAATAAAAAGACTTTTGAAAACTGTGCTGTTTGTCTCGCCAGGGCCTATTATTCCGGCACTACTGATTGCAGTGTGCTTAAAGAAAAGGCAAACAGTTATTCGCTAATGGCTCTTCAAACGAACAGCAGCGTTGTGCCTCGCTTTCTTTTGCAAGCTACGTGCACTCGGTGCCGATTGTGACGTAGCTGTAACGAAGTAAAGATGCAGAGGGCGGGCCGTTCTGCAAATAGTTTTTTGATGTAATAAATAATCACATCAATTCTACGAAGTCGTTTCTTGTTTTTCTTTTTTTCTTGTAGTTAGTGAGAACAAAATGAAGTCTGTACCCTTCATTAAGAAAACAGGCTTAAATAGTTGCTATAAGTGCTGCCATAATTTCGCTTAGCCAGAGAGTGGAAATGCTCAGGTGAAGAAATAAATAAATTGTTCTTGTTTGTTTTTCGCTATATGCTGCGTCCCATTATTTGCTACGACGATTGGAAAAAGTAACCGAGGTGTCATGCAGTCTCTGCATTCAAACCTGACGTTGCAGCCGTTTTTATACGCAACGCCACCCACAATACTCTTAATCAGGCAGACTACCGAGCGCCCTAGTTGCTCGATGATGGGGTATTTTCGGACACGCTGACATTGCGACACTTCACGGCTGTCACACTCTGGAGGAAAAAGCGGCAGCATACCAAAAGAGCAGCCCCTTACAACCAGCGCAAGTTTAAGAGTTATAGAAAATTTATTTGGTCAAAGAGAGGAGTGGAATTCTTTCTTCCTGACGCCACTCGAACAGAAACCAATGCACCGGGGTTCTAAAGAGAAAGAGTAAAAACTGCTCGTCGCGCGTCGATTTCGAGAGCTTTCAATTGTTTGCGCTGCGAGGCTCTGTGGGCGGCTTGCGGACCGCACAATGCCAGCGGTCTTCCTCTGAACTCAAGTGGGACAAGTTCTGTTGTTTTCTTTTCCCTGTCTCGTCCTGGCTTCCTCGGTCCCAAGGCGGCTGTAACGAGATTACACTCCGCTGGCTCTATCTGCGGTGTTGGTTGAATTTTGAAGGACGTGAGCTAGGGAGTGCGGTGAGTAGAACAGATGCGAAAACACGAAGTGGAGGAAAATGAAAAGCGAATAGAAGACGAAAAAAAAAAATGTTGCGAATCGGCGCAACCGCGGGTGCTTTCCGGGTGCCACATCAGAGCTTCTTTAGGGTCAAATCGAATCTATAGCTTCCTCAGGTCCGTGGGGACGGAACGGAAGTCTGACATTCCACTGGAACGCAAGAACAACAATGTGCAGTGAGAAAAAATTTCTCTCTTAAATAACTTGCAGAGTCGCCGCAAGAAGCCAGGAAAAGGAAACGCCAAGTTGGTCGCCTGAGGTTTAGTTGGAGTGGAGGAAGTAATTCTTTTACGTTGGTCGCGAGACACGTGTCTGCACAGTGAAGCGCAGAGGCAGTGTGGAACTTCTAAAGGTCCAAAGAGACGACAATTTTTGGAGCAGATAGTTAGGGGGAAAAAGTAAAAGGAAAACTAAGGTTGGGGTTTATGAACTAGTCTATATACTGCGAAAAGCAAGAACAAGAATGAAGCTAGTTGCGATGCGGGAAGGGTGAGGAACATGAGACCAATACTGATGCCGATACCAGACCAGTAGGGAAACATAGCGATACTTCACTAACTATTATGCTCAACAATTTAAATAGAAGGGTGATCAAGCAGCTTGACAAGGGAACGATTCAACTTGCTTTTCTGAATAACGGTTCCATTGCTATGCTCACTATTATTACCAAACTTAATTACCTTCATAAGCATTTAAATAAATAATTAGTTACTGAAAATGTTATCGACACCTTAAAGGGGCCCAGAAACACAATCTTAGTTGACTGTTTTGCCTGTTGATCGCATACAGTGAGTTATAATGGTGCTATTAGCGTCGGTAATACCGCGTATATTCCGTTTTTTAATATTTTAATGTCCTCCCAAAAACAAATTCATGGCTCTGATGTCCCCACGCAGTGGCGGGTTCTAGCAGCGGATATGACATCACCTGGCGCGAGCTTGATGATCGAACAAACAGTAAATATACTGCAAATTGTGTGAATAAATAGAGACACATTTTGTCACCTGTCTGCGTTTTATATTAGTTCAACATAAACAACTTGTTTGTCTTAGATAAAAGCGCTGCAAAGCTAGTAAAATAAAAATACACCACCAGGGGCTCTGGCGTGGAAACGACGCTTCCAGTCTCAGCAACAACGAGTTACAGAGGGCAGGCAACCATGGAGTGCAAACTTCCGTGACGTGCTCTGGCAGGCTGTTTTGATTGGTTGCGCCAAGTGCCGTCATTGGGAGAGCGAAATAGGAGTGGGAAGCCCCGCCAAAATCGAGTTGAGGGCAGCGTTTTGTTTGCTTGTATTTTGAAATTTCTTCATTGAATAACTCCCGTTCCTGTGCATCGATTCATGTAATTCTTTTTAAGTCAGCATCTGTGTGACATAAAATATCCACCTGAAGTATAGCCGGTATCCCCCCGACCAGTGTTTCGCAGCCCCTTTAATGCACGCGATAAAGCGGATATCGCCGTTGTGCACAATTGTTAATTGTCGATAAAGTCACATTTGCCGTTTGTATGTGCCGGATTAATTGGTCGGTTATGACTCTACCATTTGATAACAGGAAGAAAGCGGGATCGC
Organism: Amblyomma mixtum; assembly: GCF_055824585.1. Classification (NCBI taxonomy): domain Eukaryota; kingdom Metazoa; phylum Arthropoda; class Arachnida; order Ixodida; family Ixodidae; genus Amblyomma; species Amblyomma mixtum. The sequence goes on from NC_143016.1 coordinate 23,428,592, forward strand.
TAATCAACACTCCAAGAGGGGGCATTTCGACTTTTAAACAGAGCCCTTCATCATATTTTCAATTGATTATAAAACTGTGGCAAACTTTTTTGACCCGTTCTTATGAAGAATTTAGAGATTGATAACACGGCGGCCATTAGGGTGTACTTTAACAGACAGCTTGCTAGGCTCAGCATATCTTCCTCTGCTCTGGCTTGCCGAATTGAGGTCCATTGTCTGTAGCCTTAAGATAAATAAATAGCCTGACTTTGACAAAATCTCCATTAGTGAACTCGAGAAGACCTTTGACGCAATTAAACGCACTGCTATCTCTTTTGAGCTCTATTTTGGCTGCTGGTGAGATTCCAGTTCAAATGAATACCGCAGTTGTAATTTCATTTCATAAGAAAGGTGCACGCAAAAGTATTAAAAATTAGAGACTGATTTTTATAATCCCTGTATAGCTCAAATACTGCAGGAACACACGGCTCTTACGGTGAAACATTTTCCATATAACCATAGTGTACTACCTTCAAATTAGTATTAATCTGTGCAGAGAAAAGGAACACAAACACTATCAGAAGCTTTCTCTAATCTATTAATTTTCACATAACATCGCAAACGGATAGCATGTGCTCTCTTAGTGGTTGCCTGTAAGGCATTGGACACTGTTTGTCATGACATTCAGTTACTGAAACTGTCTCTCCTAGGCCTTGTTGATTGTTTTTGGATCTATTGACTAATGTTTTGCAGAATAGACGACAGTGTGTAAAGGAGGGAAAAGTTTTAAGTGTTTTTACCTGTATTCATTCTGAGTCCCTCAGGGCTCTGTAATAAGCCATTGCTCTTTAACATATACGTGAATGATTTTTCTAGTCCAGTAGGCGAAAACGTCTCTCAGTACGCCGATGATACTGTGCTTGTATCCTGTGCATTTAGATACTCTGATTCCCTCAGATCCTTACAGAATCATGTAATTGAAGCTATTGACTGCATTGCGGCTAATTTAATAAGCACCGTTCCTTCAAAAACGGGACTTTCATGTTTCCATAGCCCCGTGGAAAAAAAAAATTCTACCTCTGAAACCGTTACTCTCACCTTTAGTTGTTATAAATGCACATGCCAACCAGTTAAAAACGCTTCTTCTGTTAAGTATCTTGGGTTGAATTCTGACAGTTATCTTTAAGGAACTGGCATTTGTCCCACGTCTGTAATAAGCTGCGTGCTGTTTACCGCGTCTTATACAATATGCGATGTCTTATGCCAGTCTCCGTGCGAAAAATTGTTGTGCATGCTTTAGCCTACAGTGTGCTGCGTTATGGTTTGACTGCGTACGCTCATTGTACCCTCAGACGGAGCCCAAGAATTAATTCAATTTTACGTTCACTGCTGTCAACAACGGAAAACGATTTGTGTGCAAGGAAAGACACAGGAGTCTTTCAGTTGTCGAATTTGCCGATCTTTGCATCTCTGATTGCCGAAAGTGTTAATTCAGCACTTCTGTAACAACTATATTAACATACTATTTACGCCAACCCACCGCCTAAAACGGAAAGGACCGTACGTGATCTCCATGACTGCGACAAAGTGCGAAGAAGAACGCGGCAGTATTATCTTCTAGCTATAATCAATAAATTCCCAGCGTCTTTGTTAGATACAAACGCAAGACGTGAAATCAAGAAACTGCTTAGGATTTCTGAAGTGTAAAGTAACATTTTTTATAACATATAATTCAACATTTGTCTCCGATCCGCTAAATGATTTGCGCAATTTCCTGTGACCTGACTGTCAGGCACTACCAGTAAATCCCTCTGAGGATTTGGCAGGCCTGCGATCTGTATTTTATTTTCCGTTATGCACAATAAAGATTGTATTGTATTGTGCGAGAGAAAGGCGCCACTCTATTAAAAAAAAAAAAAACGCTTTTTGAGGCTAAAATATGGCTTCTGGGGCATATAATACCAGTGTTCGCAGACACAAGAAAACAGGTGAATAATGTTCATTAGTGAGCTGGTTAACTAATTTCTTCCAGCTAACTTTTTTACTACTACATTTAGGCGCCTGGTAGCAATAAATTTATCGTTAACAGTTAGTAATAGCCACATAAGGTTTTAAAAATTCCGAAAATGCGATTACTCTCGGCGCTGTAGTTCAACAAAAAAGAGGCCATTTCGCGCACCTTTCAAATATCGCGCGTCTATGGTACGCCCGCAGCAACGCCCACCAGCACACGTAACTACATGGCGCACGTGGCACGTGGCCTGGTTGAGCCCGCCCAGGCTGCAGTGCTGGACATTGGTCACTGCGAAAGCTGCATCAACGCTACGGAACGACGAAGCCTGGTGGGCTTCGCAGGGCGGGTGTTAAAGACGCCTGGCATCTGAAGGGTGCTCGAAGTTGCCATAATTTGTTTCAACACAGCGCCGACGATAATGCCTTTTTTTTATTTCTGAAAGCTTATATGACTATTTTTAACTTCCAGCAGAAAACCTTTTATTCAGCCCGGGTGACTAACTATATACCTTGGAAAGTTAACAGGTACTAACAGTTTAACTTTTTGGTGCCCGCCAACACTAGTATTACTATGCCACAGTAGCCATGTGTGTACCGCCAAATGTCTATTTTTAAACATTAGTGGCGGACATTCTTTAAAGATTTGGTAGACAGCATACGCTTGAAATTTTCGCTGCTGCCGGACCCACTGGTAGAGGTTTATTGCCTCAGGTGTATATCTTCTAAATTATTTTTTAAACGCTCCAGTGTGGAGTCACGATGAAACTCCTAGGAAACAGACCGTGGAGCCAAACTTTTGCTTAACATCAGTTATGTTCAAAATAACGATGCAGCTGTGGCAGTGACGCTAAGAAAACTCCGTCTATTCCAGCGCTATCGCTGTCACTGAGTTTCTTGAAATAATTTAGCAGTAATGCTTAAATTTTTTTGATGATCGGTATTTTTTACATGCCTACCGTCGAGAAAGAGTGCTACTTGTTCTCAAGCTAATGCTTGCTTCTAGACTTTGGGTACCAGGTAAGATCCCGACTGCTAGGTTAGAGAATTAGCCCCGTTACTTTGTCTTTCGCCGAGAGAGTCTCTTAAAAACTTTGTAATAGTTGCTAAGCGTGCAACCTTTTGTTTAAGAGTGTACTTTCTTTCATATGAAGAAGAAAAAATGTGTCTGGAAAATAAGATACGCAACACCAATTGCGGTAACACCAAACCAGGCCCTATGGGAATGAAGTGGAAAATAGAATGCAGAAAAAATTTCACACACAAGCTAGAAACTGGAAAACATTCACAAAAATTAAGGAGTAAACACATTTCAGGTGAACCAGTAGTGACTGCGTAGAATTTTAGTAAAACACAGCTTCTGTCCTTGTTTTCAAAACTTTCATTCACTCCTCAGTTATTTCGATGTCGGTTGCTGTTATTTTCTTTGTTTTTAGCCTGCTGCAGTGGCTCTGAATACATCGATTACAGTTGAACCTTGCATTTTGGGTGGTGACAGATGTGGAGGTGTTTCGACCTGCTACAGCTTCCTTGTAATTTGAAAAAGATTTATGCTCGGGCGCATCTGCTCTCGAAAACAACATGGCATATTAGCGTCGACAACATCTTTCCCAACTCTGCAAACACGAGAATATAGAACTATTGAGAAACATCCCTAAAAAAAATACGAATACCTATTCCACGGGTTCGTAATGCGAGCCATTTCAATGTTTTCGTAATACGTTTCCGTTCCTTTGGTGTGCTGCATATCGTATGTCACCAGTATGCCAAGAGGAAAGCGACAGCTGTGATATAAGGACTCAATAATGACCCACATACAGCTTTTCTTTTTATTCTTTTGGATCGCTCGAAATAGGAGGCAATTTGTTTTGGTCTCTAAAGGGAACATCGGGACAACGTGATCGCATTTCCGCTTCCGCTTTGGCAGTGGTGGCGAACCTAAATGGCGTCGTTGGCTGCCGACACCGCAGACGAGGCCCGACGTTAGAGTGGGGGCTCCCGCAAAAACATGCCGTTTTCTAAAGAAGGGCATAAAGTCAAAATGCAGCGGAATTTATAGCGATGACAAAGTCCTACACATCAGGGACCAAGGCCGTAATGATACTTTGTTTTTATTCGTTCTTTTCTGCCTTTGCGCGCACGAAAGAGAGCTGTGAATCTTTGTAAACACGAGCAGATGCAAAATATTCTTCTTTCTTTGAATATATTATTTTTTTTTTTCAGAATGCAACATTCAGTGAGTAAGTAAATTAGAAAAACCAGAACACTCCCTTTTCCTCATGTAAGTGAATTCAAGCCAGACGAATAGTGCTGATGCTTTAATATGTTTTCTTTTTTCATGGTACGTTCGCATCTTTCAAAGATAGTCTCGTAAGAAAAAAATCTCCTAAATAAAAATCGATTTTCTTTTCTCGCCGCTGTATGCTTTTAAAAAGCGGGGAATTTTCAGGTTGAACGAATGGGTGTCATTTTTTTCCTTTATTTCTTTATTAGTGCCCTTTAATAATAACTGAAGATGTAAAAGTTCCATTGAGTGCAAACAAAACACGATATTTAATATACATGGGCTGGACGATGCGACATCACTACTTATGGTGCCTTCTATGTCAAACCAAAAAAGTGGCACAGAAATGCACCCGATATCAGATAGGAGGTGGCATTTTTCGCATCTGAGACAGTCTTCTTACTTTTTTTTACTTTTTTTTCGAATAAACCACTGCTACTACTGAAACGCTGAGCCATGTGCAGATGCACAAGAAAATTCACGAATTTTTATGGCAGTTTGCCTAATCTACACGCTACACATCGTGTCGCCATCGCTTTTGAAACGAAAAACACCATAGGTTAAACTTATAATTAAGGTTTAAAAAATTTCATTCATTCAACGCAGCCAAGAACCGCCATTCGAATTTTAATGCGTGAAAATACAGGCGTCAGATCAACCTTCGCTTACAGGAGTCCTATAAATAGGAGTTGGTTGCAGTGTAGCATTCGGTAGCCGCACAGTAGGTCCTGCCTTCCTGTGGTCCTGCAGGTTGGAAGCAGACTGTAGCGGCCTGTGTAGCATGCCGAAGTGACGCGCCAGAGACCATGAACTCGTTGCCAGCCATCATCCGCATGCGCCAAGAGGGTGCCCGATTATTACATAGCTCCGCCCGGTGCAGCTGCAGTCGCTGTGAAGTCCGCAATGGCAACGCTTTTAGTACAAATAAGGATAAAAAAATAAAACGTTTTTATTTTCCTCCATCAGTATGTAAAGCATGGTTGTGGATGCAACGCCCCCGACTGTGACTGCGCCAATTTCTCCCATTGATGAATGGATAAAATAAAACGTGGAGATGGCATACAGTGAAAGAAATAAAAATGGCTGGAGATGTTGGCGAAATAATTTGGAAATTGTTACGACGATAAATACTCTCGGGCGAGCATAGATTTCAAATCGGATGCACCGAACAGCGTCATACATCATTACAGACAGCTTCTCAGAGTGTGCGTGTGTGTGCGTCTGTGTGCGTGTGTGTGCGTCTGTGTGCGTGCACGCACGCGCGCTTGAGTGCAGACACACTCTATTGCTGCGGTATATTGCGCTACAGACTGCGAACGCACAGTACAACACAGACGCCACCTCTATCCTCAGTCACAGTAATAGCGAACTTAAATGTTTGAAAGCTGATTTCGCTTGAGGGCTGCATGCTCCACGTGGGCCCTAAATTAAAGAAAGAAATCAGAAGCTCAAAACTGTTTGATATTTACTTGTACTTTTATGAACGCCCGCACCCCACCAGCACTATAAACTACGCTAGTCACGGAAACAGCGAAAAACATATATCGGCATCATCAGCCTTAATAAATGCGGCAATATTGCTCATAAAACTGCCATCGAACAAATCTTTGCAAACCGTATCACATATATATTACTCACTAGCCCCATAAAGTTGTATTTCCTTCCTTTTATGAGCTTGAAGGCTCGGATTCTGTTATGCACTTTTTATGGTGTTACTTACGGCCAGTGTGAGAAAGTTAGATGGTTGGTATAAGAAACAAAGAAGCGAAAAACACAGAGAGGCAGAACTGCATCATAAAGCCTATCTAAATATGTATCCAACAGGGAGTACTTTTTGATCTAAGGCTGTTTTATTACTGCCAAAGTTGACTTACAATTTTTGGTTTCTCCTCTACCCTCTTGCAATATGCGCCAAACTAAAAGAAAACGAGTGTGCGCACTGCGCTGTATCCTAACAGCCGTTCCTTATAGGATCGTAAGTGCGGCTCAACCTTCCGAGTTACTGGGCATCTGCGTAGTTGATCTATCACTGCTAATAACTCTCCTCTTCTTTTGAAAAAATTGTCAGCTTACGCCTGCACTTTTGCTGATTTTTCATTCCATGAATTGTTTTTAGCATAATGTTTCGTCCTGGGTAAAGAAGAAACTATGCTAAATATATATATTCGGCTCCGAGCGAACTTATTTTATTGGAGGTGCACTAAGATTTTCTAAGGAGTGGTTGAACAATATGGTGCCATCACGATATGCCGCTTGTCTCTTGTACGGCACAAAAAAAAAAACACTGTAGGGAGCCTTGCTTACTGTGTTCCTTCAAGATCGATTTTGCTTGCCTTGTTTTTTCGCTTTTGTTGCAAATGATACTCGTAAAAACACAGAAACTGAAACCCAGCAAATACACAAGTTAGTCTGGGACAAAGCTTAGGGCCCAAGATGAAATAGTGAATTTTCTCCAAAAACGGCGTGACAATTACTATTAAATGAACGCCTTAAAGACTGCGCAGGTGAAAGCAGGCAAAATTTTGAATACGCGAGTCACCGTAATAAGCATTATAAGCGCCCAAGTTCGTTCGTCGAAAGAGCTTGGATATTCATCGACCTGGTATCATATAAGAGACACATGCTTATGTTAAGCACAACAACATGTGAATGCACTTACTTTTACAGCTTCTCTATTACTTTCTAGCGCTGCATGCGACGATGGGATTAGCTGTAGGCGTTACACCGAAATGATGCATTGTATTACAGCCCTAAAGTTTCATTGCCTTCTGGACCCGCTGAACTTTTGCAGCTATATCAGCGATTCAGTTACCCTGTTTCATGACTGTTGAGTCAATTTCATCGCGCTCTCATTTAATCTTAATAAAACCGACATTCATCATCATTATATTGGAAAAGAAGCAAAACATTATGATCTTGCTAACACTTCACCGGTGCGCTCAATGTCTCGAGAGAACAGTCGCTATTTCCTACTTCCAGAAACGCGCCACTACACATGAGGTTGCTGCTTTTTAGACTTTCAACTCTGCAGTCGTGCTTACATATGCTCTTCGAGGGTGGCTACTGGGTTAACAGTTACAAAAATACCCTTTTGGTAACTGTCAGTCCAGCAGCTACCCTCGAAGAGCTTGTTTAAACATGACTTCAGAGTTGCAAGTACTGAGAGTATTTGAGTTGAGAGTATTTAGTTCGCTTCTGAACACGTCGGTCTGCATACTACGCTTCGAACCGCTAGCTGAACACGCCTTCTACAGTCGAGAAGATGTCCATTCTACCCAGCTGCTGATTTTAGGTCACAGCTTAGAATTTCCCACGTCAAGCTTCGTGATGCATGCCACCACCAGTCTGGGGCAAACGTAGCCGTAGTCTCGAGCTATTTCTTTTTTTTTTCTAGCTTAGCAAATAACAGCGGAGGGAAATGACCCTCCCGCAAATGACGAGACACAGGGCTCCAGCAAATGGGCACCAAAAAGAGAGGGACAGCACACGGGGAACAAGCTGGCAGTAAGACAGAGAGGAAGATGGAAAGGGGGAGAGGGAGGACGCTCCGAGAGGATGCACGAACTGTCACCGGGAGAAAAGAGTAATGGCGGACGAAGGGGCAGGGCGACTGTTCGCCGAGGACGCGTGGTCTTTGTTTGCCTCGCGACTCGGCAGCGCTCCGCTCGCCCTCGCAATGCGGAGAAGCCCGCGTGCGGGCGGTTGCGCACAATGGGGGCTCTCCGCGAGCGGCACAAAAGTTGGACGGCGAAGGTGGAGGAGGAGGAGAAGGAAGGATCCTGAAAAGAATGGATAGAAGCGAGCGGGAATGTGGAGAGGCAGCCACGATTCGGCAATAATAGCAAAAAAAAAGATATAAGCCAGGCGCTGAGATGGTCCTCGTGCGCGCTCTGGCAGCCTTCTCTTCTCTTCTTTCGGGCTTAAAAGTAAATTGATCCTGAAGAGCCTGATTATGAGAAAGCAAGCGCTTCAGGAGGAACCTAATTCTAAGCCCCTGACGGCTACAAAGGAAACAAAACCAGTGAAGAGTGAAACACTCGACAAAGAGGCCGTGAGGGAGATATTAGTAAACGCTAGCTGTGTTGATGTAAGGGGGTTATGCTACATGTTTACAGCCTTTGAGAGGTGCACTTCCGTGGAGCGTGATGCCAATTTTATACGAATTTCTGTCATAATATATGACGCCTTCTGAGAACATCGCATTAACATTATCACGTAAGCTTTGCTTCGCTTTCTTTTGGTCCAACTTTTTCTTTTTGTTCATTTATTGACGGTCAGGCCATATTGCGGTCGTTCTAGGGTGGACTCGTTTCTACACGGTTTTATGGTGTATGCTCCAGATACGAACAGAGTAAAGGATAGTGCATAACTACACGCTCTAATACCCAATGGCTAATAAATGATACAATGGGCGTCAACGTACTTATTGATACGCACTTATTTGTACCGAAAATTAGCATGGTAGAAACAAACACCATACTAATACATTAATAATGGTTGCAACCCACGCCCAATGAACTCGGTTACAAATCCAGGCAAATGTAGGGCTAACAGCCCCGCCCGGCGGATTGTAATTCAATACGTCTCTTTCAAACTGATTTTCGGAGTCCCTTTTTACAATTTACCGCGGTGGCTGGTTCCATGCTTCAATCCTGTACGGAAAAAGAAATGTTTAAATATGTCGTTTCTCGCAGTTCGAGGCATGATTTCAACCTCGTCGCCGTTACCGCCAGGATTCCTTTCGAGACATCCTTTAACGAATCCTTCAGCGTCGGATCCAGTCATGCTAGCCGTTTGCTCATGCTTACCTCTTCATCTTAAATTCGTGTCCCGCGCTTTATGTGGCGCTGAGTCGAACAGAGGACGAGGCCGTGCGCGCCTTAGTTAACGACAGGAGCTTCCCGACGTGAAAGGCGAAGTGCTTGTTCTTGCGAGCGCATCGCCAGTTGCTTTTAGTGAATGCATGGCACGTGCTCTGAATTACACTCTTAAGAAGCGTGCGCCGTAATAAGAGAAATAAGAAAAAAAAGAACAGAAAAACCGACGTTATACACGCTTCTTTGCTGGCTAAATAAAAGTCGAGTATTTAGAGTCCACCAAACCAGTACGCTATATAAATGAACCCTTGAAACCTGGAGGTAAAAAATGACTCGACGAAAAACTTCTGACAGCTGTGCGCAAGGAAGCAAAGTAAAGTGCAAGCTTTTCATCGTCCTATAAAGTGCTGCTTAAAATTTAACAGAAAGTACCAAGTCTTGAAGAAACCGCTATACGAAAGCAAACTGCACTCTCTGAGTTGAAACGACAAAGCGAAAGAAAGGCGATAAAGTGAGCGGCGCAGTTTTTTGTTGTTTTTTTTCACTCAAAAAGAGACTTGACAACTCTTTAACTCCGGGAGGCAAGGCCGTGTCAGTTTCAGAAGTGTAATCAAGACGGAGGCCAACGCCGTCATCGATCTCTGTTTTCCTCTCTCGGTATCCCGAAGTTTCTTTCGGTGTGTTTTTGGTAGGGGTTCGTTTCTAGGTGCAGCAGTTCTTGCCCCACTGCGCCAGTTTTCTTCAGACCGCCTCGACAGCCCTGCCTGGTTCAGCCTGCGGCACTGGTAGCCTGCTACGCACTTTTCCACAAAGCACGGGCAATGGGGAATAGGGACAGCGTTCCCTCCTTGGGAACAGCTCACGTAAGGAACAGTACCGCGTCTGCGGATGGCTTTGACGTGGGAGACAAGACCTGACCGCACGTTGGTAGATGTGTGTGGGTGTGGTGTTTTTGTTAAGTACTCGTTTGTCTTTTGCTTGAACGAAATATTTTTTTCACCAGCTGTTCTTACTAAGACAATCTCTCTCTCTTGTCTGTTTAGATTTCCTGTTACGATTTTTCATTACTGGAATGTCCTACTTGAAGGGAGAACGCGTAGTGGGTACGAACTGATATTAAAAAAAAAAAAACTCGTTAGAAAAATGTCTATTACATGGTTCACATAATTCTGACGCTGAATTTCACTCGTGGAATTGCATTTGTACCTGGGCGTCCGCCATAAAAGGAAAGTGAACATAATTAACAGCAGCATGAGAATGAATAAATCATAGAAACCAATTTTCAGAGAAACCAACTTGTTCAGAGCAAGGAACGAATGCCTGATCAGAGATCTCTTCCGGTTTTCACGAGTGCGCTGCAATAAAAAAGCTTATAAAGAGTGAGTCTGTGAACGTTGTCTGAACAGAAGCGCTTTCTAAATCGGCACCTTGCAGTCTCGAGCGCGGAGGCTATAGTTGATCTTTAGACGTTTAGTTGTCAGCCACACTATACCGACAGGTGAACTGCAGGGCGAAGTTTCCTTCATTAGTGAACTCTTGCATAATATTCGCGATGGCATTCTTCAAATTAAAACTGTAAAAAACTTTCTGAAGCTTCTGAAAATCTTCCGCTTGTGAAACTGATTCTCCTCGCCTTGAATTGAATTGGATGAAAAAATTCGCTTTGGGCTTTCGAACACAGGTTTGACAACCAGATCTCTCTGTTTTGTATTATTGTTACACACTAAGGTCTTCTGATAATGTTTAGTTAAGACTGCTTTGATAGGTTAGGTTAGCATTCCTTTTACTGGCGCTGCAAAGTGGTCATATGACCAGTAACCGCGGCTTGGGAATCGCTGCGGGACAGTTTAGAGTTACAAACACGTATATCCGCCCTTTAAGCCACTATGCCTTCGTACGTTTTGTTTGCAGTTGCCTTGTCGCGTTTCTTCTTGATTCTTTTTATTTTATAAACAGTGAAAGAAAAAACTGGTTTCTTTCTACATCGTACAAAAAATAGCTACAGTGCAATCTCTACAGCACACATAATGTAACATCACACAATCCGAAGACATACTTCACATCTGTTCCATAATTTATTAGTACACTTAACAGGAACACAACTGCCTGAACTGTGCTTCTAAATTTATTCATTCGACACTAAGTAGGTCCTTTCTAAATATATAGTCAAACTATGTGTGATTGATCATAGTTGGCTTTACGTATGTCAGCATTATGCATGTGCACTCCAAGCATGCTGCCGCCATGCCAGTGTTTCGAGGCGATAGCGTTAAAACCCTGGAAAAGCAACATAGGTGGGCCACCTAGGTTATGTGACCTTGTGGCGTCGTCACCACCTGCCCTTCGGATTGCGAGCAAACTGAGCACCGTGGCAGGCGGCAGTTCAGTTAATGATTGGTCCCGTGAAGTTGCCCCGGAGGAACAACCTGCGTCGCACATGCCTCACCGATGGCAGCTCCTGCCACCTCAGGGTCATCGCTTCGCCGCTGCACCGCTGCGCCAGTGGGACTCCAAGGGATATATGAATGTACAGTAGAGAATGACCAATTCCAGAGGACGCGAGATAAGTGCTGGCAGCGGCGGTAGCCTTCCTATGCAGGCGAAGAGCACAACGCCTGCGTGGACAGTCTACGTTACAGAACGCAAGGTGGTCGAAACTATTTTTCAGCCCTCCACTGCAGCGCCTCTTTCTCTCTTCAATCTTTAACTCGCTATTTTATCCCTCCCTTCATGGCTCGGTTAAGGTACCCATCGAGGTGTGTGACAGTTACCCGGCCTTTCCTTTCCTCAACAGTATTTCTTTTTTCTTTTCATCACGATGCGATTGTTGTGCCTACCTTTTCTTATTGCCAATTGCCTTGTTTCATCTTCACGTCTCTCTTCACCTCAAGTCCCGGATGTTGCCACGCGAAAAAAAAAAGCATCCGCTGGGTTTCCTTGCTAAAATGGCTGTCGCCTTAAAGATAGCTTTATTGATCTTTGTTCCTTCGAGCAGCATACGTTCACCAAGATGCACGTGACTTGGAACTGCTTTCGATCTCTTCAAGAAATGCGTACTCAAACACTCGAAAGCACCCATTCATAACAACAGTCGCAGAGACAGTAACTTTACTGGCACAATGCGGATGCCTCCGAATAAGCCGTTCAATAACTGCCTCTTCAAATTCCTCCTTGCTCTAACCACAGGAAAGCGCTGCAGAGTTGAGGTGTGACTTCAGTAGTCCTTCGTAGCGTTGCGACTGTTATGCTGCATGGAGGCTACCGCGAGGGGGTCGATAATTCACATTCTGCATCAATGTCCACAGACACAATTGTCACATACTTTTGGCTTTATAGGATTTTAAATTAACGAAATGGGCAATGTGCATATTAGACTGTACGTATAATTTCTTTTTGAACTAGCATTTATATTTGTTAAATTTGGGCAGTGTTTTTCGAAGAACTTGTAAGATACATGCTGTTTTTTAGAGGCCAATAATGGAGCTTTTTCTGAAGAAGGTAGCGCAAAAAACGGACAAGGGACAGAAAGCGCTCGTGAATGTCTTTTGTGTCCTTTCTTTCTGTCCCTTGTCCGTTTTTTGCGCCACCTTCTTCAGAAAATGCATCACCAACTAGCCCGGCAGCTTGCTCTCCTGAATAATGAAGCGGTCGGTCAGGTGCTATGCCTGCTAACATGATAATTGTAACGCCAATTATGTACCGAATTTAGCTCGACTGGATCCTAAGTAAGGTCGTCTGGCCCGTATTCGAATTTTATGGGTTTTACTGAGCCTTCTATCGTGCTCTATTAGCGTTTTATTATCTTTATTGCCTGTATCTCTATTTCACTAATGTTAGTTTAAGGATATTACTGTAGTTACATGTTACATGTTTTTTACATGATGTAATTTTATGTGGAGTTTATTTACGTGATTCGTTTCTGTATGGATCTCCTGACTGAACGAGAGATGGATAAAATTTATGCCATTATATTCTCCCACTAAATCAGTTCTTTGTAGTATGGCCTGCAGGAAAGCAAGCATGCTTTTTTACAAAAACTTCTATGCAACCACATTTCTACTCCCATTGTTCAAATTTTGTTTTCTTGTTCCATCATTTTTAACAACAGCAGTGGTCTTGATCAGTGAACAGGTGACGTTCCTACTAGTGTAGGTATGTATTTGCGTTTGCTGTAGGGACGTTTAATGGGGTCAGTAATGAGGGTTGCTTATATTTCTTCAAAGCTTTTAGTCTCTCTCCTGACAAAAAAAAAAAAAGTGTTTGACGCTACCACACAATGAAACCTTTCAAAAAGAATTTGTGCAACTTTTGCTTCTTCTCTTTCTGAGAAAATTTCAACACTCGCCATTTAGTTAAGGCGACATAAGTCACAAGGCTGTCGAGAGGCATTCAGAGCATTCTCAAGAGTGTCGGCAACCGCAGACGGCGTTGCCGAAGCAGAAGAGATTGATTTAGTGAGCGCGCACGTGTGGAAAAGTGTCTTGATAATATACAAGTTAGCGGTTCACCCTGCAGTATACTGTGACACCCTAACGCCGCATAATAACTGCTGATACTCGCACCGTACATGTGCCTGGACATGCTCTCAAAAAGGTACTAAGTTGTTAGCGTCTTCAAGGCACTGTTGTTGAAATATTGTCGACTATATTTCGTGTAAGGACGACAAAATTGTGTTGAGGTAACCCTACTTTTTCTTTGAGCACAAAGAAAAGAAAACTAGTGACAGTAAAAGAGCACGAAAGTTTCAGAGCCGCACTTCTGTTGCGACATGTGTTTGCTTTTCAAGAGAAGCACTCCAGAATTTTGGGTCCTAGGTGTTGCGCAAATTTCTTGAAGAGATGTTTTCAGAAAATGAGTCGCACGGCTTGAGAATCAACTTACTCTTTTTTTTTCACTTTCGACGAGGATGATGGATGTCGCAAAACACCAATGATGAAATGAAATTTATATGTATATACATTTTGCTTATGTTGTTTGGGTACTGGCCGTTTTCAGGAGGAAAAAATGCGGCCACGGCACTTTTAGGCCACCACCATGAAATTTGCTCTCAACTATTAGTTCCCTCAAATTTTTCGTCATCGTATCAATCATACGTAATCTTTTTTTCGCATTCTTATTGCACGGCTACATGGCCTTTAAACGCTAAGATGCATTCTTAACAAAATTTTTTTAGCGGAGTTCAAACGTATAGTGGACTGAATGCTGCTAAACAGGCTTTTTATTCCAAAAATACCAAGCCTAAAACAGAAAATCACATCATTCATAGTTTCACGAAAAAAAAAAATTCAAAGGGACAGCTACGTGATTACCTCATCTGCGATCGCATATAAACTGCTGATGCCTTTACCAGAAGTAACGTCATTTCCAATCTGGTGACTGACTTCCCTCCAGCAAATGGGTGAATTTTGTGACCCACCACACTATTTTTTTTTTCCTTTTGAGGCTTTTAATGCTCTCCCATTTTAACGATTAACTCGTGAACGAAATTTAACTCGTGATTAACTCGTGAACGAACACTTCACATCACATAAATGAAAGCAATTTTCAAACAAGGTCCACGCAGAATTTCACCCAAATAATAAATGTTTAGCTTCAATAGAAGACCAAGACGAGCCCGAAAGACTCAAAAACCGCGTGTGTGTCATTTGGTCAGTACCAGTCATTCTACAACATGTAATTTAAGCTAACATTATGTGCCACGTAATATTTCGGTTACACCAAGTTTTACTCCTTCGAAGGTGCTTTTGGTAAAACCAGAAGCCGACATTCACAAAAAATCTCCAAAAATGTCATCAAAACTTTCATTGCCCAGCATTCTATTATTCTCAAGCCTATATTATTAAGTACATTTATCAAGAAGATTTTGACCGGTTTTCATCATTCAAACTTCTGAAATAAATTATTTTTTAAAGAATTAATAATCAGCGGTAATGATTTACCTATCTGGAGGTTTCATTTTGGCTTTCAAAAAATTGTTCGGCATTTCTTTCATCAGTCCAGTTTAGCAAAATGGTGGATTTTATATTCCGCGCTGAGACGTATACATGTTTGTTTGTTTGTTTATTTATTGATACTGTTAACCCTATTGAAGGGTCATTACAGGAGTGGTAGAAAAAAAAAGACAGCAAAAATACCAACAAATCTGTCATCAAACGCATTGTACACGTAACAAGTCATTAAAGAGGACGAGAGAAGTATACACAGTGCCCTATTACATTGTAGAAGAGAGCAACAAAAAACATAATCACGCACACTCAAGAGCATCTACACAGTAAAACACTATATAAAGACACGAAACACAATACACGGACTTAACTCAGTCATGTTAGCACACCGCGCTCACCGGAATAAATAAAAGAGTCTAAATTAACCAAAAATGCACTGAGCGAAGAAGATTGAACTACGGAATCGGGAAGCATGTCCCATTCTTTTATTGCTCTGGGGAAGAAACTATATTTAAATGCATCGTTACGAGTTACTGGAGGCGGAATATACATGCTATGGCGATGTCTAGATGATTCATTAGAACGAATGTCGAAATAATCGGTCCTATTGATTTTAATTGCGTTACTGATAATAAGGAATAGAAACTTGAGCCTGTCGAATTTGGTCCTTAATTCTAACTTGGGAAGGTCTGCAAGCTGACACAGCTCTGAGGGGGAGTGAACTCGGCGATATTTATTAAATATGAATCGAGAGGCTCACCTCTGAATCCTTTCTAGTTTGTTACAGTTTTTTTGCGTGTGAGGATCCCAGACAACTTTAGCATATTCAATTATAGGTCTGACTAGTGTTCTATAAGCCAAGTTTTTAATTTCAGGAGTTGTACTATGTAAGTTGCGCCTCAGACTCCACAGCACTTTATTAGCCTTATTGCATGTTTCCTCTACGTGCCTATTCCATCTAAAGTCGCTAGTAAATATTAGTCCCAAATACTTGTGTTCATCTACCCTTCCGAGCACATTGTTCTTAACTGGCTTCTGGGCTACTTTTATGCGCCTTTAAAAGGCAGATCTATCCCAAGCTGTTGTTGGAGCCTTTTTTACCACTTCCTTTATTTAAAAGAAACATTAACAAGGTTGATTTATTGATCTACTCACAGACCGGCTGTTTGATTGGTGGATTTCTTCACTGACACATCGGTTGATTAATTGCAAACTCTATTTTTTTTTTGCATCGAAATCATTCGAAATTTTACGTCGCAACTTATCAAGCTGTGATAAATATTTTGCGAGTGCACATATATACCTGACAATCAAAGGAAGCATTAGACAGCATCAAGTTGCATGTAGGTCAAGCTGGCGCTTCGCTTCAGGATTCCCGGGATCGCCGGGTGACTTTCAGCATTAGTGGAATGTTTTTGAAAGCATTTTGCATCGGCCAAGCGTCGCACTGAACGCGCTCTTTCTTTTCTCACAATCTGCTCACGCACAATTTAGCTACCAGCGAGCAGAAAACGTTGCGGTCCATTAAGCTTCTCCTTCCTTCTCTTGAGGAGCTGCACGTGCTTCAACTTTGTTTCCAAGCGGCAGGGGAACTTGAACGCGGCTCCACTCCCGCAACCGACCGGGCTCGGCAAACAACTGACTCACTCCTCTCTGGCTCCACGGCGGAACGGCTTCCTCGCAGCCCTCCCTTTGCCGACGACCAACACACTCCCGAACATCTTACTCGAGCGTTCCCGCGCTGGCAAATGAACCACATCTGAATCGACGACAAACAAACGACAGGAAATGCGACAAGGCGCACACGGTGAAGAATGCGTGTCTCTTGCCCGCTGGCTGTTTGCTTCCTCCGTTCATTGAGGCCCATGGGTGACCTTGATACTGATGCGGGCTGGAAAGGTCAAAGAGAACACCGCTCGGCGCGTGTGTGTGAAGGAAAACAAAAAGAAAAGAGAAAAATGTCATCTGTACGTGTGTTGTCCGGCTACGTGAGTCGGTTACGGCAAGTCGCGTGACGTATAACCATGGTCAGACTGCCTGTCACGTTATGTTCGCAGAATAAAAGCTTCCAGACTGCAATCTGTACACATAGCCATCGCCTGATGTTCCGTGCAACACCGTAAAATAGATTTTAGTTGGATTCTTGAAAAAAATGTTAATACACGTATACAGAGTTGGTCTACATGGTTCTAATAATGGTCGACATCAAGTTCATTTTGACCTCGGGGCCTGCTTCAAAAGATCGACTGAGTTCTCGGGCGTCTTAAAAAAGCGACAGCCTATGCATGTAATGACACTTTTGTTGTTAACGTCATGGCCTTCTGAGCTCGTCTGCGTGTCGTAATCTTCATCTTCACTGACTACTACTCCTTCGCCTTACTCGCCATCTTATTCGCTTAAACTCAGAGAACCATCGACTGCCTGCTGTAATCTTTATTCTTCGCCTACTATTACATCCTTTTGTTCCCCATCATGTTTCCAGCATCACAACCGGGATATCAAGGTATGGTATCTTTACCTTTCAGTCCCACCTAAGACTGCAGAATTGTACTGCTCGGAACAAAAGCCGTGGATGCAGTGGAAGCTGGGGACCGCAAATATAGAATCCAAATGCGTGCCTGCATTAATAGACAAAAAGGAGTTTAATCCTGAATGTTGGAATGAAGGAAATTAAAGCTAATGTTTCACAGTCTTTCGAAAAAGCGATACTTTAAGAACTTTTAGAAAAGAAATAGAAGCAGTGAAAAAGTTCATCCATCGTCGCCAAGGTTTTACAAGGGGTAGAAATTATAGATATACTTTCGACCTAGATAGCGCTCTAGGGATACCCGTGGAATGAAATGTACAGCTGAATACATTTACTAAGAGCTCACCTGTGTGGCCACCACCTAAATGCGAAAAGGCTTGAAAGAAGTCAAGGGATATCGCAGCGTGTAGTTGAAATGACATTGATAGGTGTGACTTTTAGACAGAAAGAATGCAACATAGATTAGGAAGAAAAATGCGTGGAGGTGGCAATTTACTATCTGATAATAAGCTTTAAAAAATGAGCTCGAGCGCAGTATGCAATGCATGGAAGAGAGAAAACCATTCGGTTCCACCTGAAGTCTCTCTCTCTTCTACGCGGTGCACAGAAAAGATAAAACGCAGTCAATGGTCTGTTGGTTTCAGTATCGGCGTCGTGTGTGGGAGGTTCTGGGCTGGATCCCCTGAGTCGCCAGGTACCCATCGGTTGTGCAGAGAATACCAGCATTCTCTTGGTTTGGTGCGCGGCTTCTCTGGGATGAATGCTTGTGAAAATGTTTCTTTGAGTCCACTTTATGCAAATCAGACACGGTAGCCATGACACTCATTTGCCAAGGTGTCCTTGTGCGATTAAAATCATCATCATTATCGTCGCCGTCATCTCTATATTCATTATCACCCGGGAATAGATAAAAAAGTAGTTTATAAGTTAAAAAGTTGTATCCAAAGCGAAGATTAACGCCCTCGGAGTTAAAGGAGAAACAGGGTAAGCCTTGAAATAATAAAAAAAAAGCTTAGGAATCAATTTATTTATTTATTTATTTCACACACTTTCCTGTCCCGAAGGCATTACAGAAAGAAGTGGTACAAAAAATACAATGCATAGTTATACAAAACTGAAGTTATATATATGTTGGCAGAAAACACAGTTTTCTTGAAGTTCTCAACATCGGTAATGGCAGCGATGGAGGGAGGAAGGTCGTTCCAGTCAACGCTGGTTTTAGGAATAAAAGAATCATGACACAATTTTTGTTCTCGAAAATGGAACACCGACTTTAAATGTATGATCGGAACGGGATGAAATGTATGAAGGGCTCGAAAAAAGATGATCTTTTGACAGAGGGTTATGGTGATACAGTCTGTGGAAAAGGCACAGTCGAAAACACTTTCGGCGCAAAGAAAGGTCTGGTAAGGCAAGTGTGTTTTTCATAGAAGTAATGCTAGCATAACGGGAATAGTTAGATAAGATGAAACGTGCTGCACGATTTTGAATGGATTCTAGTGTGTTTATCAGTGTGATTATAATAGGATCCCAAACTGCAGATGCATATTCTAACTTTGGTCGTACTAATGTTTTATAAAGGGTTAGTTTTATCGGCAGAGGCGCGGTAGAGAAATTTCGGCGCAAGTATCCAAGAGTCCTGTTGGCGTTATTTGCGACATATTCGACGTGTCTATGCCATGATAAGTTACGCGAGATATGAACACCTAGGTATTTGTAGGAGTTAACTGATTCAAGGGGAATGTCGTGAAGAACATAAGTACGCTTGTTATCAGTGATGTTAGTGCGACGTGACAGATTCATCGTTTTACATTTATTAACGGTTAGTCGCATGCACCACTTACCACACCAGGTAGATACGCTTGTGTGATCATCCTGAAAATAAATAGAATCAGTTTGGTTAGATATTTTGTGATAGATGACGCAGTAGTCTGCGAAAAGCCTGATAGAGGAATCAGAAATGCATTCAGGAATATCGTTAATGTAAATTAGGAAGAGAAGAGGTCCCAGTACCGACCCTTGTGGTACACCGGATGTCACAGAGGTGTGAGAGGAGGAACAGCCGTTAGCAGAGACATATTGGGTTCGATTCGATAAGAAGCTTTTAATCCAGTTCAGTACGTTATCGTCAATGTTAAGCACGCTAAGTTTTAGAATTAGGAGATCGTGGGAAACAGTACCGAAAGCTTACGCGAAGTCCAAAAACACAGCCTACATCAATGTTCAAGTCAGTGTAAGCAAAAAGGTCATTAGTAAAACATACAAGCTGTGTTTCACATGAAAATGTCGTCCTGAAACCGTGTTGTTCTGCTGAAAAGAAGGAATTAGACTCAAGGAAATCAATCAGATAAGAGTATATGATTATTTGTCGAAGAAAACATACACTCTCCAAGGTTCAAAGAAAAATAAAAAGAATTGACGTTTCGGCGCCCGTACGGGTGCCTTGATCACAAAGAAGCGAAGAACGGGCAGGAGAGCTATATATGGGCGGTTTTTGAAGGGTGCGCAGGTATATCTCTGGGAGATTGCCACGGGTCCGGTTAATCGTGTTTGGCGTGGAATGAATGCACAATGATTCTATGAAAAGGCGTTTTGGTAATGATTTTTCCTTTGCAATTACACGTGCTGCGTCCCAGTCTATGGTATGGCCAGTTTCTTGATGATGTTGCGCTAAAGCGTTTGAGTTAGATTTTCCTTTGGCGACAAAGGAAAATCCAAAGTAAAATCTAACTCAAACGCTTTAGCCCAACATCATTCAGAAATTGGCCATACCATCGACTGGGACGCAGCACGTGTAATTGCAAAGGAAAAATCATTACCAAAACGCCTTCTCATAGAATCATTGTGCATTCAATCCACGCCAAACACGATTAACCAGACCCGTGGCAATCTCCCAGAAATATACCTGCGCACCCTTCAAAAAACCGCCCATATATAGCTCTCCTGCCCGTTCTTCGCTTCTTTGTGATCAAGGCACCCGTACGGGCGCCGGAACGTCAATTCTTTTTATTTTTCTTTGAACCTTGGCGAGTGTGTGTTTTCTTCGACAAATAATTCTGAACTTTCCTCGCCAGACGGGATTCCGTCGAACCCTAGACTTCACTTCAGAGTATATGATATGCTCCAAAATTTTACACGGTATAGTTGTGAGTTATATAGGACGATAGTTATCGGGAGAATGAGTGTTACCTGATTTTGGTACCGGAATAACCTTGCCAACCCTCCAATCGCCTGGAAATACTGAGGAACATAGTGACCGGGAAAAAGCATTGAAAGCATAATAGAAGAGTAGGGTTCAGTGAGTTTCAGCATTTTAGTGCTGATTGCATTGTCACCGGGTGAAGAAGACATTTTCAAGTTTCCACGGTATTGACCACGGTAGACCAATTGACCACGGTAGACCTAAAATACTCTTCATTTGCCCTGCTTTGAGCTTGTGTACGTTAATAATGACAGTAATGTAGGCAATGTTGCAAATTCTTTGTCGACATTCAGACCGGTCCAGAGCACAAATGAAGAAAATATGGAAAAGCTGTTTTGAATGACACATTTCACCAAGCGTTAAAAAGCAATATTCAATGAAATGTTGCCCGCAGAAATTCTGTACAACTATTTTCAGAAATGTTTGCAGGAAGCTACTGTTTAATGTTGCGTTTCATGGTTTTTAGTTTTTTATGTTGTTTCTTCCCTTTGATTGTTTCTTCATATAAGAAGGTTTCAGTGAATAAACCTTTTAGTTGCGAGTCAGCGCTCGTCCTGTGTCCCTTCTTTTCTTGTCCCTTGTAGTTCGCGCTGTTCAAATCATGAATATCTACCAACTCGCCCAATTGAACGTTTTGCTATACTGTTTACGAGCCTCGTAAGAAGTTTCTACAGAAAAGCCTGCATGGCATCGCCGTCTTTTTACATCAGTATGTGGCCGGGCCGTCTCAAGTCGTGCTTGGCAGTTCTTGCTTCGATTTAAAGCGCCACTGCCGCTGGGTCACGTGAAAAAAGCGCCTATTGCGAATGTGTATAAAGCTTTTTCAGTGCGTAGCGCATCTAGGTGACCCAGCGGACAATAGAATATTGGATTTGTCAACGAAGATCTGCATTCAAGCTCTCCTTTGCATATGACGGATGCACTGAAACCTTTGCAGCGGAGCCGAATAAAGTGCAAGTTTCCTTCTTCACTGAGGTAAACCTCCTAACTTGACAGGCGCACGAATAGAACTGGCGCTATATCCTGAGAATCCAAAACAACGCTCCATATACTCCGGATGAAATCACCCGAGCAACACGCCGTCTTAGAACAGCTGCAATTTCCGAAGTGCCTCCATTTCCAAAGCTTTTCCTTCGACTTGCGTTATCAATAAAAAGAAAAATCAATGCGAATATCGTGTTCTTTCTGCCGTTTTGTTGTCTCCAACACTCACGGCTTCTTCGTGCGGGATCTGTCGACTTGCTGCGCGGATGTGATCTATAGATCGCATTTGGAGCCTTGAATTTCTTGCATGTCCCGCTTTCCGAATGCATGAGATACGTTCACTTGGCGAAGTGTCATGAAATATGACGGCCCGCCGTGTTTGCCCGGTGGAGCGGCAAGAGCATCAGTGGCTACCGCTCCCTAAAGCCCAGGAAGCTGTGCGGAAGCATGGGGACAGGCGGCATAAAGCGCCAATGGAGAAACGCTTTCTTTTTTTTTGTTTCGCCTCCTTTGACCCTATCCATTTTCAGTGTTTATCGCAACCTGTCAAGGCCTATCACTCGCATCGTCCGTTCAGAATGGCTCTTCCTTTTCCCGCGTTTCATAGCGGCTTCCTTTGTTCATTGTGCAGAAGGGCGCCCTCAAGCTAGGCACTGCCGAGTTTCGATCTCGGCATTTTTGGCTCTGTTTGCATGTGCGCTTGTGGCCGAGCAAAGAGCCGTTTGGTTGGCCACAGACTGACGTCTCTATAGGGATCACACTTCTGTTAACCCGGAACCCTGACAAACAAAGAATAACGGACATTCTTGTCGCTTACTTCTTTCGATCCCGTTGTGGAGGTTGCAGTGATTTTTAATGATCCGTAGAGTAAATAGCGTAGCCGTAAGTGCTTCTTGATGACCCGTAGGTGCACACTGAGGTAGATGTAAGCGTTTGAAATTTTGATAAATAACATCCGTTCTTTCTTTTTCTTACATTGGAGAAATCCGTGTTAGATCCACTTAGGAGTAAGAAAAAGAAAATTAAACTGGAGGTTTAAAAAAAAAAATAAGGGAACCGACTGAAATTGCTGTCAATACAACTCCATATCGCCATCGGTAGGAACAGGACTCGCTCTTTAATTGTGACTAAAGACGTTTGCCTGATAATGTCCCTCGCAGACATCACAACAGCATGTATCTTACAGAAAATACGTGCGGAAGGTATAAGGAAAACGTGGTCCGGAAAGCTTCAATGCTTTACTGAGTTTCCAATTCTTCGTTTCGAAAAGAAGACAATCGTGCTAAATATCCCGTCGTCGAACGCTGCAACAAGGTGGGCTATGGGAAAACGAAAACACTTCTTAGTATGCGCACCCAAAAGAGAAAAAAAATCTTGAATAACCCCAAATGCAATCCGCGCTGTTCGTTTTTCAAGAGCGGGAGGAGAAGACGGGGAAGCGGTGAAGGTGGGGGAGGGTCCAGAATTAACGAACCAAAGCGAATGCCTCGAGGTTTTGCAAAGCGCACATTTTGCGAACGTGGCTTGTCGCGGACCATTCGCGAAACCTTTGAGCCACGAGGTGGCTCGTGAACACAAAAGAACTCGAAACGAAGCTTACATTCGTTCTTTTAAAGCGCGCTCTGTGCCAGATCTGCTTGAGCAACAATCAAATGTAACAGCGGGGGTTTCAGGCTTCGTCGGTGCTTGCACAACAAGCGCACGTCTTGCAAGCGTTGCGACTAATTCTAAGCTCGACACTGGAGGAGCAGTACAGCGCGGATCTTGAATTTGAAACTAACACATGGATTTGAAACACGTCAGAAAACAGTATTCGTGCTCGCATTTTCTCTTGTGCCAGAAATCTTGGTAATATTCTATAAAATAAACTTGTTTGCTCTGAGCATGTTAGACGCTGTTCGCAACGATTCTAAAGAAAGCTTGTTCACCTTTTGAATTCAGAAGGGGATGTCTGGTCTGCAAGAACTATGTAAAACAGAAGGGGAACATGGGAACTACAGATTGGATTCGTTTTTATTTTCTCACAGCTTTCAGTTTCTAAACAAAATATTTGAAAAACGTGGCCAATTTTAAGCAGAATTTTTTGCAGATGCACTAAAAATGCCAGCGCTTTCGAAATGGATTTCGGTGCAGGTCTAAAGCTTCCCGAATTTCTGCCGGAGATTGGTAAAGGTGCTATTGCCGCGAACAAGTGTTATGTTTATTTGCTTTTGGTAGTGCTCTATGTCGCCGTCTGCAAGTTGTCCCATTTCCTTTTAGCCATGCAGGACACTTATAGGGCATATGGCCTTTATACGCGACTAGACTCTTCCAAATGACTCGCAACCACGAGAGCAAGGCTCTATGATGTTCGCGGTTCACGGTGATGTAAGTCCATCGTTCGGAAAGTTCCAATTTATGTCTTAAGTCCATAGCGGCCGATAATTACGGCATTTTCTTCCCGAACACAGCCCAGTGCAGGTGTTGCTATCGCGGCAGCCTAGCTGCTTCGGATTCTCTGTCAGCGCGAGCTCACCGAATGAAGAGTTGGTATGTCAGCTTATGTTATGGTATGGTACGGTATGGTATAATAAGGTGTGGTTTGGTGTGGTGTGGTACAGTATGGTATGGTACGGTATGGTGTTTATTGTTTATGAGGGTTCAACGTCCCAAAGCGACTCAGGTTATGAGGGACGCCGTAGTGAAGGTTTTTGGTTTGATTTATAGTGGTTCAACGTCCAAAATTAACTCCGGCTATAAGGGACGCCGTAATGAAGGGCTCCGGAAATTTCGACCACTTGCGGTTCTTTAACGTGCACTGAAATCGCACAGTAGACGGGCCTCTAGAATTTCGCCTCCATCGAAATTCGACTGCCGCGGCCGGGATCGAACCAACGTCTTTCGGGTCCGCAGCCGGGCGCCATAACCACTGAGCCACCGCGGCGGCTTCGTAGTGAAGGGCTCCGGAAATTTCGACAACCTGAGGTTCTTTAACGTACATTGACCTCGCATGATATGGCATGGTATGGCATGGTATCTTATGGCATGTTATGGCATAAGAAGTTTAACGTCCCAGATTGAGACGTCGGCTACCAGGGACGCCGTAGTGGAGGGCTCCGAATAAATTTCGACCACCTGAGCTGGCGTTTTACATCAGCCACCTGTCTCTCGTCAGCGCCACTCCATATTTTTTTTCCTGTTTCCTGGGATAGTCTTTTGGCAGAGCTCTTTTAGAGCGAAAGCTGTACTCTTATTTGACTCCCACCGGCAATTTTTATCCTATGACCTCTGGCTCCGAAATTGGACCTCTAATTAGACACGCGTGTTTCTAGTCACGTACGCTGCGCGTGTCAGCTACTATAGAGAGGAGGATTGGACAGAGTAGCCAGGTACGCCACAGAGAGCAGGAGTAAGGTAGCGGCATCCCTGCAGATGCGCGCGCCGCCGCGGAGAGCTCAGGCAGATGTGCGCTCCATCCATGGTGCGCTCTGCATGCCGCCGTCGCATCGTTTCGGAGAGCGACTGGACCACGATTTGAAGGTCGGGGAATTTTCTTGTAGGGGTGATGTCTAGCGCTACTCTTTTTTTTTTTTTGTTAGAACTGTGCGAGAATATAACAGTTTGCCATCAAGCACTGTGTATATTTCGATGAACGATGTTTTTTACCATGCGTTGAAATAATATGTAAAGGGACAGTTAACGTTTGTAGCCCCCCGGCTGTAATGCCCTTCGGGTGATGCAGGTATCCAATAATCAACAAACAATAAACAAAAAGAGGCAACCCAGGTGTGCTGCGTACTTCCTCCGTGACATCACACACCTTGACTGAGTGGAGCGGGAAAGGGTCTTCCGGCATCGCATGCGTTAGCATGAAAGTGGATTCTGTTGCTCTTTTATGCGCTCAACGAACACTGGTTGTGTTCGATTCAACGCCCGGTCGCCCACAGCCAAAGCCTCCGGCCGGGCAAGGTAGTAAACGTTGAAACCAGCGTTGTGTCTTGTATCACTGGGGCTGTCGTTCGACATTGGGTTTAGCAACGTGAACCCCTCTACGTTTTTTTTAGCGGCACACTGCGAAGCTTATGAAACAATGCTCATGCTAGGGCAGAATCCGCTGCTTCTTCTTCTACGGTATTGCATACCACAAACCATTGTTTTGCCGACATGCAAACTAAACTGCAGAGATAGGTCTTGTAAGAAAAACCTTTATTCACTCTTACCTTCTGTTTATTTTCTAACATTGCTACTATTCAACTGAGCCCTGTGCGAAATAACAAGTCACTTGGAACACATGGCCAGGCTTGGCATGTTTCCTTCCCTGTTGGTGACTTGGGCGAAAGCTGCTGTTTGCTCCTCAAATCAACAGCAAGCTTAGCAGAGCGACGGACAATTGCGACGATTCTGGCAGCAGTGTGTTTATGCGAGCAGTGCGGGCAGAGGAGAAGAAGCCGCAGAGAGGAACGGTGGTAGCGTTGAAAGGATCAGGAATAAGAAACCATACGCCATTAGGTCCTCGGTGAGGTCAAGATCACTGTCGGTCTCTAATGGCTTCAAAATCATGCGATCCGTTTTATCCTGCCAAACTACTTACGTCCGGCGAGCATCACATCCATGAAAAACGACCCTGAACTTGCTTGACTTATCTTCTCGCCGTCAGTGTTTTCGCCTTCCTCTTTCCTACAAAATCTGTCAATATAAAACAACTTTAAAAGAAAACCTTTTGCTCGCCCACAGTACATCTCGTCTTGCACTGACCACAGCTTCAAAATAGCCATCCCATACTGCCGAACGAAGCCTTACTGTGGCTGCTTCATCCCAAACACAAGCAATGACAAGAACCACCTTCCTGATGCCGACATTGCAGCAACCCTAGAGAGAGAGAAATTCAAGTCATTATTATTGAAAACACATTGTTTATTCTAGCTCTAGCTTTATTATTAGCAAAGTTTTCCGCACTTTTTCATACCCCATTCATTTAGCGCCATCGAGCCTTGCAAGTAGAAAAATAAATAAAGAAAGAAATTGAGACTTGTAAAGACAGGGCTCGGCCAGCAGGTTTACAGGTTGACTTCGATAAGTATTAAGATTTTGTAGGCGTTTAGGGTGAACTTCTTCAAATTGTTCCTACGAAGCTCAAGGTTCTGCTGATGAGAAAAGTGGCTCCTGATTGTTGCAGCCCGTACGTTGGACTATTGATCCTAGTAGCGCACTTAATAAGTGATGAGATGGTAAACTCATCAGTTAAACATACTTCAGCAGAAGGACACACGGCACTATGCAGAATATTACAGTTTGCAAGCAGTTCTTTACAAAGAAAGAATCGGCTGTGCGAGTCCAGATGTTTAGCTTGTTTCGCGAACCTAAACATTGACCACTAAATGAAGAGTGGCACCGAGAAATGCGAAGTTACCAAACATTTCCAACATTCTCGGAAAAAAATGTTGAAAATCGAAAAGTTGTGAGATACTTTTATACAAATATTCAAAGAAATATTCCTTTCTTTTGCTATGCAGCAAAATTTTTCTTTTCAAATGTTTCTATCGATCGCATAGAACCGTTAAGACTGCCATAGAAAATCAATGGGGAACGCTTTCGATGATACAAAAACGTTAATATAAAAAAAAAAATAAAGACTGCCGCCGGATGATCTGCTGATATATTGGTTGTTACAGTAAAATATTACATTATATGAAAAAATTGCGTTCGTATACGGTTTCTCACTTGAAAATACTTTTGTCCAGAAATGTTGGGTATGAGCCTAGACATTGAGGTGAAATGCTTTTGTCCAGAATTGTTGGGTATGAGCTTAGACATTGAGGTGGCGTCACAAGAAGCATGCTCAAGTGCCTCTTGATTGTCGACTGCCACGGAACATCTGAAAAGTGGGCACTGCAGTAGCAAGATTAGAAAATATTTTTATTATCTTTGTTTAGTTGAGTGATGTGGAGCTGGGTTACTTTCGCACCCGAATCTTATTATGCACAGGCGTAGAACAAAGCGTCTGGTAGCAGGAGAGATTCGGAGGCCCGTCTAACCTCCATCCTTGCAAAGTTTTCAAGAACATGGTAATGAGTGTATCGCTGGGATTAAAACAATGAACTTAAACGGCAAGGTCACTGTGAGAAAAAGTTTTTAACCTCGGTTACCTAACCGACAAAGAAACTTTATTTGTGTTTCTATTTATTAATCATGCTAATAGCAGCCACGTATGTATTCCTAATTCGAATGCTGCCGAGGAAGGAAGCTTAACCATTTAATCAATTATATAATCAAGTTGACCGTGTAGTTTTCTAGTCTCCTGCCGCCGATCGACAAGAGGTTTTAAGCCGCTGGTTTTGTGTACCAGGTGCCGTACAGGGTGCAGTTTAGCGTCGCTTCGAAACGCCAGGTTTTCCAGTTAAGCAGATTAAGTTCTTTGATCTCCGCCAGAGCACCATCCGAATCATCGTTTTTCATTCGCCACAAATAGTTCGAGAGGCCCTAACTCGTGCCGGTATTCGTCGACGCGGCGGGCAACTCCGAGTGCGTTCTTTTCATTTTTTGTTTGCTTGCCACGAGGCGACAGTAACAAAGCGCGCGTGCGAGCGTTAGCGCAGGCGATCGATTCGATCAGGGACAGTGCGGGCTGTGGAAGGCGCGCTGGCATAGAAAGTGGGCGTCTTTGCCGTCTCCCTGGTCTATTTCAGCGACGGCATACGAGCACTCGAACAAAAAAAAAAAAAACACCCGAGAAGGCAACCGGCACCGGAATACTGCGCGCTAAGTGAGGGACGTTGGAGTAGAGCGAATGGAAAAAGGGAAGTCCGAAAGGGAAGAAGGGTGAGAGAGCCGAATGAGGAGGAAGAGAGGAATGGGCGACGCAGAAGGCAAAGAAACGCAGCTGAGACAGGTGATGGACCGAGTCCCCGCCAAGAGGGATGTTTGCGGATCCGGAACACTCCCAAATTCGCTGAGCCCGCCGCGCCACAAACATCTTAGGCAAGCATCTGGTCTTTCCTCGATGCTCTCTCTTCTTCTCTCTCTCTCTCTGACTACCTATCAGACCTACACGAGCGTTTCCATATTCCTTTAGCTTCTTTCTTCCAACAGAGGCATTTGCTTCCACAAGGCAAAGGAGAGGAGGAAAAAGAATAAAAGCAGAAAAGCGCTAGCCAGGCTATCTGGTAATTCTTTTATGTGATAGCTATCTAAGAGAGCCTGCGCTTTCTTGGCTCTTTTACGGTTAAGATGTATGAGGCATGTTTCCCAGAGCGTGAACATAATAAGCGAGTCTGTATCCAAGTTGTCATGGGAACATTCTGCTTCCATACCTAGAGCTGAGCAGCTAACAAAAGAATGGAGGTTTTGTTAATAAGGACCTTGTAGTTTCTAGAAGCAATGTTTCAATAAATTTTACTGTCGGCTCATGGGCGTCCGGAGGGGGGGGCAAGGGGGGGCGGCTGCACCCCCCTGGAAAATCCCTCCCTCGAACCGTGAGTGATGGCCGCACGCCAGGGGCCGTGGTGGGCTCAGCCAAAAGTTTAAAAGCAGCCCCGCTTCCACGCTTTGGGTCACATCTGCGAAATGCCGCGTCCGGGCACGCGTCTTTACGCCGTTTTCAAACCACGCCATCGTTAGCTCTGTTGAAGGCCGACCTGTTGCAGACATACAGCGGCACCGGCGAGCATGTGTTTCAAGCCGTCTTGAAATGGGTGCCTGTTTCTTTGATCTCTAGGCAGATAGCGACACGGAGGCAGACAGTGCACAGTGCATCTTGTTTTCGCCTTCGTTAAGCCGGCCACCGATGAATTCTTCAGGAGGGAAAGACAAATCAGCCGTGTCCACCCCCGCTTTGTCGGGCTGCTCAGGGGCAAGCGGGCGATGAGTTGGCGCCGCCGCCGCTCGCTGTGCCTCCGATCCACGGGAGAGCGCAGTGCGGTAGAAGCGCCGCTATCAGAATCTTCGGAAAAGGGGATTAGCATCTTTTGTTCACGGCGACGCAGTCTCCAGAGGCGCCCCCACACCAGCGTCCCTTGCGTCTTCTCCGAAAACCAGCGCCTTTGGTCAACGCAGCCCAGCCCGATGGCGCCTGCCTGGCTCGCCTGTCACCTCTGGCTGGGCCTCAAATGACAACAGCGCCCGTGTACTGTGCGAGGTCAATGCCCGGTAAAGAAACCCAGGTGGTCGACATTATCCGGAACTCTGTACTACTCCGTTCCTCATAGCCTGAGTCGTTTTGGGGCTCTGAACACCATAAAAACACACAAAACAAATTTTCCTACCGGAGTGGCGAGTGTCCCTTCCCCTTGGAAGTCGCACGGAAGTAAGCCCTTGCACGTGTGCGCGCCTCTGTATTTGTGCTTCGGTGTTTTTAGTGGCCGTTTGTCAACGAAGCTGAGAACAACCAAGACAGTGGACGAGAAAGCGACGAGCGCCGAGCAGTGTGCGTGCGGTTGCTCGACTGTGCGGATGCGCGAGCAAGATGGAGCGAGGTGTATGAAGCTGCGAGCGTGCATTTATCTTGTAAATAAGTTTTCGTTGTATGTATAGACATCTTTTGTTTTCAACGTACGCATTCAACCGTTTTTCCAATCAATGTGTGTGATGAGTGTGCACCGAGAGCGTGTAATGAAGCACAGAAATGAATTTATCACCCGTGTAATCACGCAATTCGCCCAGAAAAATCCGAGGAGTCTACAGTTGCTGTTCAAGGAAGACTGACTGAGTGACTAGTTGCGTGTTTGTGACCATAGTGTGCTGTGTGCTGGTCATCAATCCGGGTGAGTCGAGAACCCGTATGCAGCAAAGACTGAGCACTCTTCTCCACGAAGTGATATAGCATCTTTTTGCATTTTTATTAATTTTAGTTGTTTCTTCGTTGATAAACTGCAATGTATCTCTCCTAGCCACACTTTAATTTGCTGTTTGTAATTTTTATTTCATGTGTGTATTTCACTTATTTTTTATTTATATATAAATAAATAAATTCATACCGCAAATAGTGCCTTTTTGCTACGAACATGCCCCCCCCCCCCCCCCCCCCCCCTCCGGCGCCAACAACCAATGGGGCCCCCCCTGCAAAAAATTCTGCGGACGCCCTTGTGTCGGCTTAACCACTTTTCACAACAACGTGCGGTAATAAGGCTTCCCACTGTTTACTGCAAAAAAAAAAAGTGTTTTCAACAAGCAACCCTCACGCTGTCCTACAGTTCCTCTTCTTTAAAAAGTTGGCGACGTTTTATTAGAGATCACATTTGCGAGTGAACGAAATGTTTGCGTTAATTCGAAGCCGTATACACGCTACTTTTTTTATTTTCATTGCATCCTTATTTCTAGTTTTCTTATACTTCTCAAGAAATTATTAAGAAATGATCAGCAATTTTCGCTAAAGACATTTCGCAGCATGCGCCAACACGTCTGAATTAAGGGAATTAAATTATATTGCATGGCTGTGTAATGATTAAGTATTGATGAACAGTCTATATACTTTCCACGAATTCAAAAGAAGGAAAAAGTATTTTTTCAGCCATTTTCATAGAATTAAGTAGTTCCCGCCATATTTCGCAGTTATCATTTACACGTCTTCAACAAACCGAGCAAAACTTTATTACAGTAGATAATCAGCTTACGTTTCTAATCAGATTTTTGACCCTCACGTGCTGCTGAAATCTCGATGATTGTGTTGTTGCACAGCGAGATGGGTCTTTAACCCTGGGCATGCCTCGTTCATTAAAGAAGCGTGTGACTAAGCCGTGGAGCATGTTCCCAAGTGAGATCTAATCCTTATTCACAGCAGATCACTGAAAGCTCCCGCTTTCAGTTTTCTTTGCTACAACAGCCTTTCTCTTATGCGGCCAGTCTGCCTTCACGTGTAAAGCATGCATTAGGAGCAATCGATCTCACTCTTGCTTTGACTGTACGCCGATGTCAATGCCCCTGTCTTTGGCGCTGAAGGCATGAAAATTATCTTTTAGTGAGGTTGCTTAAACAATAAAGCCACAAGAAAAAGGTTACGAAAGCTACATTCCTGTAGCCATTCCTACGCAAAGCACTCACTTATGCAGAACCTACAACCGACGACAGAATGAAGAAGAATCAGTGGAGGTAAATAACACTTGTGAAACTTGGCCTCTAATTTGTACATATTGTTTTATTCTTTAGGAGGCCCTTGAACACCACGCTTTATTGGGCTTTGCGGCATTGAGTTTTCTAATTAGCATTATGTCGGGAGCTAGAATGCTCCCGCAG
Organism: Amblyomma mixtum; assembly: GCF_055824585.1. Classification (NCBI taxonomy): domain Eukaryota; kingdom Metazoa; phylum Arthropoda; class Arachnida; order Ixodida; family Ixodidae; genus Amblyomma; species Amblyomma mixtum. Next base: position 23,460,546 of record NC_143016.1, read on the forward strand.
CGTGTTGTAATGAAACGAATGGAAAACATTTGAGCACCAATATTTTTTGCGCATGGTTAACAATAGCTGGGTATCAAAAAAGAGCTATACCCGTTGACTACTATGGGAAATGTGTTTTATGTTATGTTGTTTTAACATTGAATTGCAGTTATATATAACTTAAGTGGTTTCTTTCGTGACATCGAGGACGATGGAAGCAGCAGGTGCAGCAATGGTGGTCCGCTGTCGGTCAGGCTGAGCAGGATCTCGCTCGAAGAGATGGCAGTGCAGCTGGGCTAGTGCTCATCATCTTCTTATGTACAAGGGCGTCCGCAGAATTTTTTGCAGGGGGGGGCCCCGTTGGTGCCCCGGGGGGGGGGGGGGGGGGGGGGGGTATGTTCGTAGCAGAAAGGCGCTATTTGCGGAGTAAATTTATTTATTTATATATAAATAAAAATTAAACAAAATGCACACATGAAAGAAAAATTACAAACAGCAAATTAAAGCGCGGCTAGGAGAGGTACATTGGAGTTTATCAACGAAGAAACAACTAAAATTAATAAAAATGCAAAAAGATGCTATATCACTTCGTGGAGAAGAGTGCTCAGTCTTGCTGCATACGGGTTCTCGACTCACCCGGATTGATGACCAGCACACAGCACAATATGTTCACAAACACGCAACTACAGTCACTCAGTCAGTCTTCCTTGAACAGCAACTGTAGGCGCCTCGGATTTTTCTGGGCGAATTGCGTAATTACACGTGTGATAAATTCACTTCTGTGCTTCATTACACGCTCTCGGTGCACACTCATCATACACATTGATTGGAAAAACTGTTGAACGCGTACGTTGAAAACAAAAGATGACTATATATACAACGAAAACTTATTTACAAGATAAATGCACGCTCGCAGCTTCATACACCTCGCTCCATCTTGCTTGCGCATCCGCACAGTCGAGCAACCGCACACACACTGCTCTCCGCTCGTCGTTTTCTCGTCCGCTGTCTTGGTTGTTCTCAGCTTCGCTGACAACCGGCCACTAAAAACACCCAAGCACAAACACAGAGGCGCGCACACGTGCAAGGGCTTACTTGCCGCAGTATCCCCGAATGCGCACTTTGGGGGTGAAAGGAACGCCGCGCAACTTCCGAGGGGAAGGGACACTCGCCACTCCAGTCGGAAAATTTGTTTTTGTGTTTTTATGGGGTTCAGAGCCCCAAAACGACTCAGGCTATGAGGGATGGAGTAGTACAGAGTTCCGGGTAATGTCGACCACCTGGGTCTCTTTACCATGCACTAACACGCACAGTACATGGGCGCTGTTGTGATTTGAGGCCCAGCCAGAGGTGACAGGCGAGCCAGGCAGGCGCCATCGGGCTGCGTTCACCAAAGGCGCTGGTTTTCGCAGAAGACGCAAAGAACGCTGGTGTGGGGGCGCCTCGGGAGACTGCGTCGCCGTGAACAAAAGCAGCTAATCCCCTTTGCCGGAGATTCTGAAAGCGGCGCTTCTACCGAACTGCGCTACCCGTGGATCGGAGGAGACAGCGAGCGGCGGCGGCGGCGCCAACTCATCGCCCGCTTGCCCCTGAGCAGCCCGACAAAGCGGGGGTGGACACGGCTGATTTTACCTTCCCTCCTTAAGAATTCATCGGTGACCGGCGTAACGATAGGCGAAAACAAGATGCCCCGTGCACTGTCTGCCTCCGTGTCGCTATCTCTCTAGAGATCAAAGAAACAGACACCCATCTCAAGGCGGCTCGAAACACATGCTCGCCGGTGCCGCTGTATGTCTGGAACAGGTCGCCCTTCAGTAGAGCTAACGATGGCGTGGTTTGAAAACGGCGGAACGACGCACGCCCGGACGCGGCATTTCGCAGATGTGACCATGCGGGGCTGCTTTTACCCTTTTGACTGAGCGCACCACCGCCCCTGGCGTGCGGCCATCACTCACGGTTCGAGTGAGTGATTTTCCACGGGGGTGCAGCCGCCCCCCCTTGCCCCCCCCCCTCCGGACGCCCATGCTTATGTATATATATATATATATATATATATATATATATATATATATATATATATAGCAAACAAGGGAAGGGGAATGAGGGGCTCGTTATAAATATGACAGAAGCCAACAGCCACAGAAACGAAGGGGCACAGGGGATATTTTTTTTATTTTTTTTTTATTTTTTTTTTATTTATTTTGTGGTGTTGATCAATTTAGAATATTACTGAATATGTTATCGCTGAAAGAAAATTGATTAGAAAAGCAGAAGAAAAAACAACCACATGCCGCCGGTGGGATCCGAACCCACGACCTCCGAATTACGCGTCCGGTGCTCTACCTCTGAGCTACGGCGACGGCTGTCAAATCTTCTGCTTTCGGGGGTATTTATGTTTACAAGTAACCTAACCTTGAGAGTGTTCATCAGCGCCACCCACGTTCATAAGCGGCGGACGTAGAACGTCCTGAGTTACCGCAGAGTGTGACGTAGAACGCCATCGAACGGAGAGGGTGGAAGCTGCGTGAGAACCCTCTTATGCCTCCTATGGCATCAAGGCTGCCAGAACCGAGGCCCTCGCTAAGCAATTAAGCAAACAAGGGAAGGGGAATGAGGGGCTCGTTATAAATATGACAGAAGCCAACAGCCACAGAAACGAAGGGGCACAGGGGATATTTTTTTTTTTTTATTTTTTTTTTTATTTTGTGGTGTTGATCAATTTAGAATATTACTGAATATGTTATCGCTGAAAGAAAATTGATTAGAAAAGCAGAAGAAAAAACAACCACATGCCGCCGGTGGGATCCGAACCCACGACCTCCGAATTACGCGTCCGGTGCTCTACCTCTGAGCTACGGCGACGGCTGTCAAATCTTCTGCTTTCGGGGGTATTTATGTTTACAAGTAACCTAACCTTGAGAGTGTTCATCAGCGCCACCCACGTTCATAAGCGGCGGACGTAGAACGTCCTGAGTTACCGCAGAGTGTGACGTAGAACGCCATCGAACGGAGAGGGTGGAAGCTGCGTGAGAACCCTCTTATGCCTCCTATGGCATCAAGGCTGCCAGAACCGAGGCCCTCGCTAAGCAATTAAGCAAACAAGGGAAGGGGAATGAGGGGCTCGTTATAAATATGACAGAAGCCAACAGCCACAGAAACGAAGGGGCACAGGGGATATTTTTTTTTTATTTTTTTTTTATTTATTTTGTGGTGTTGATCAATTTAGAATATTACTGAATATGTTATCGCTGAAAGAAAATTGATTAGAAAAGCAGAAGAAAAAACAACCACATGCCGCCGGTGGGATCCGAACCCACGACCTCCGAATTACGCGTCCGGTGCTCTACCTCTGAGCTACGGCGACGGCTGTCAAATCTTCTGCTTTCGGGGGTATTTATGTTTACAAGTAACCTAACCTTGAGAGTGTTCATCAGCGCCACCCACGTTCATAAGCGGCGGACGTAGAACGTCCTGAGTTACCGCAGAGTGTGACGTAGAACGCCATCGAACGGAGAGGGTGGAAGCTGCGTGAGAACCCTCTTATGCCTCCTATGGCATCAAGGCTGCCAGAACCGAGGCCCTCGCTAAGCAATTAAGATAACAAGGGAAGGGGAATGAGGGGCTCGTTATAAATATGACAGAAGCCAACAGCCACAGAAACGAAGGGGCACAGGGGATATTTTTTTTATTTTTTTTTTATTTATTTTGTGGTGTTGATCAATTTAGAATATTACTGAATATGTTATCGCTGAAAGAAAATTGATTAGAAAAGCAGAAGAAAAAACAACCACATGCCGCCGGTGGGATCCGAACCCACGACCTCCGAATTACGCGTCCGGTGCTCTACCTCTGAGCTTCTGCTTTCGGGGGTATTTATGTTTACAAGTAACCTAACCTTGAGAGTGTTCATCAGCGCCACCCACGTTCATAAGCGGCGGACGTAGAACGTCCTGAGTTACCGTAGAGTGTGACGTAGAACGCCATCGAACGGAGAGGGTGGAAGCTGCGTGAGAACCCTCTTATGCCTCCTATGGCATCAAGGCTGCCAGAACCGAGGCCCTCGCTAAGCAATTAAGCAAACAAGGGAAGGGGAATGAGGGGCTCGTTATAAATATGACAGAAGCCAACAGCCACAGAAACGAAGGGGCACAGGGGATATTTTTTTTTTTTATTTTTTTTTTATTTATTTTGTGGTGTTGATCAATTTAGAATATTACTGAATATGTTATCGCTGAAAGAAAATTGATTAGAAAAGCAGAAGAAAAAACAACCACATGCCGCCGGTGGGATCCGAACCCACGACCTCCGAATTACGCGTCCGGTGCTCTACCTCTGAGCTACGGCGACGGCTGTCAAATCTTCTGCTTTCGGGGGTATTTATGTTTACAAGTAACCTAACCTTGAGAGTGTTCATCAGCGCCACCCACGTTCATAAGCGGCGGACGTAGAACGTCCTGAGTTACCGCAGAGTGTGACGTAGAACGCCATCGAACGGAGAGGGTGGAAGCTGCGTGAGAACCCTCTTATGCCTCCTATGGCATCAAGGCTGCCAGAACCGAGGCCCTCGCTAAGCAATTAAGCAAACAAGGGAAGGGGAATGAGGGGCTCGTTATAAATATGACAGAAGCCAACAGCCACAGAAACGAAGGGGCACAGGGGATATTTTTTTTTTATTTTTTTTTTATTTATTTTGTGGTGTTGATCAATTTAGAATATTACTGAATATGTTATCGCTGAAAGAAAATTGATTAGAAAAGCAGAAGAAAAAACAACCACATGCCGCCGGTGGGATCCGAACCCACGACCTCCGAATTACGCGTCCGGTGCTCTACCTCTGAGCTACGGCGACGGCTGTCAAATCTTCTGCTTTCGGGGGTATTTATGTTTACAAGTAACCTAACCTTGAGAGTGTTCATCAGCGCCACCCACGTTCATAAGCGGCGGACGTAGAACGTCCTGAGTTACCGCAGAGTGTGACGTAGAACGCCATCGAACGGAGAGGGTGGAAGCTGCGTGAGAACCCTCTTATGCCTCCTATGGCATCAAGGCTGCCAGAACCGAGGCCCTCGCTAAGCAATTAAGCAAACAAGGGAAGGGGAATGAGGGGCTCGTTATAAATATGACAGAAGCCAACAGCCACAGAAACGAAGGGGCACAGGGGATATTTTTTTTTATTTTTTTTTTTATTTATTTTGTGGTGTTGATCAATTTAGAATATTACTGAATATGTTATCGCTGAAAGAAAATTGATTAGAAAAGCAGAAGAAAAAACAACCACATGCCGCCGGTGGGATCCGAACCCACGACCTCCGAATTACGCGTCCGGTGCTCTACCTCTGAGCTACGGCGACGGCTGTCAAATCTTCTGCTTTCGGGGGTATTTATGTTTACAAGTAACCTAACCTTGAGAGTGTTCATCAGCGCCACCCACGTTCATAAGCGGCGGACGTAGAACGTCCTGAGTTACCGCAGAGTGTGACGTAGAACGCCATCGAACGGAGAGGGTGGAAGCTGCGTGAGAACCCTCTTATGCCTCCTATGGCATCAAGGCTGCCAGAACCGAGGCCCTCGCTAAGCAATTAAGCAAACAAGGGAAGGGGAATGAGGGGCTCGTTATAAATATGACAGAAGCCAACAGCCACAGAAACGAAGGGGCACAGGGGATATTTTTTTTTTTATTTTTTTTTATTTATTTTGTGGTGTTGATCAATTTAGAATATTACTGAATATGTTATCGCTGAAAGAAAATTGATTAGAAAAGCAGAAGAAAAAACAACCACATGCCGCCGGTGGGATCCGAACCCACGACCTCCGAATTACGCGTCCGGTGCTCTACCTCTGAGCTACGGCGACGGCTGTCAAATCTTCTGCTTTCGGGGGTATTTATGTTTACAAGTAACCTAACCTTGAGAGTGTTCATCAGCGCCACCCACGTTCATAAGCGGCGGACGTAGAACGTCCTGAGTTACCGCAGAGTGTGACGTAGAACGCCATCGAACGGAGAGGGTGGAAGCTGCGTGAGAACCCTCTTATGCCTCCTATGGCATCAAGGCTGCCAGAACCGAGGCCCTCGCTAAGCAATTAAGCAAACAAGGGAAGGGGAATGAGGGGCTCGTTATAAATATGACAGAAGCCAACAGCCACAGAAACGAAGGGGCACAGGGGATATTTTTTTTTTATTTTTTTTTTATTTATTTTGTGGTGTTGATCAATTTAGAATATTACTGAATATGTTATCGCTGAAAGAAAATTGATTAGAAAAGCAGAAGAAAAAACAACCACATGCCGCCGGTGGGATCCGAACCCACGACCTCCGAATTACGCGTCCGGTGCTCTACCTCTGAGCTACGGCGACGGCTGTCAAATCTTCTGCTTTCGGGGGTATTTATGTTTACAAGTAACCTAACCTTGAGAGTGTTCATCAGCGCCACCCACGTTCATAAGCGGCGGACGTAGAACGTCCTGAGTTACCGCAGAGTGTGACGTAGAACGCCATCGAACGGAGAGGGTGGAAGCTGCGTGAGAACCCTCTTATGCCTCCTATGGCATCAAGGCTGCCAGAACCGAGGCCCTCGCTAAGCAATTAAGCAAACAAGGGAAGGGGAATGAGGGGCTCGTTATAAATATGACAGAAGCCAACAGCCACAGAAACGAAGGGGCACAGGGGATATTTTTTTTTATTTTTTTTTTTATTTATTTTGTGGTGTTGATCAATTTAGAATATTACTGAATATGTTATCGCTGAAAGAAAATTGATTAGAAAAGCAGAAGAAAAAACAACCACATGCCGCCGGTGGGATCCGAACCCACGACCTCCGAATTACGCGTCCGGTGCTCTACCTCTGAGCTACGGCGACGGCTGTCAAATCTTCTGCTTTCGGGGGTATTTATGTTTACAAGTAACCTAACCTTGAGAGTGTTCATCAGCGCCACCCACGTTCATAAGCGGCGGACGTAGAACGTCCTGAGTTACCGCAGAGTGTGACGTAGAACGCCATCGAACGGAGAGGGTGGAAGCTGCGTGAGAACCCTCTTATGCCTCCTATGGCATCAAGGCTGCCAGAACCGAGGCCCTCGCTAAGCAATTAAGCAAACAAGGGAAGGGGAATGAGGGGCTCGTTATAAATATGACAGAAGCCAACAGCCACAGAAACGAAGGGGCACAGGGGATATTTTTTTTTTTATTTTTTTTTATTTATTTTGTGGTGTTGATCAATTTAGAATATTACTGAATATGTTATCGCTGAAAGAAAATTGATTAGAAAAGCAGAAGAAAAAACAACCACATGCCGCCGGTGGGATCCGAACCCACGACCTCCGAATTACGCGTCCGGTGCTCTACCTCTGAGCTACGGCGACGGCTGTCAAATCTTCTGCTTTCGGGGGTATTTATGTTTACAAGTAACCTAACCTTGAGAGTGTTCATCAGCGCCACCCACGTTCATAAGCGGCGGACGTAGAACGTCCTGAGTTACCGCAGAGTGTGACGTAGAACGCCATCGAACGGAGAGGGTGGAAGCTGCGTGAGAACCCTCTTATGCCTCCTATGGCATCAAGGCTGCCAGAACCGAGGCCCTCGCTAAGCAATTAAGCAAACAAGGGAAGGGGAATGAGGGGCTCGTTGAGGGGTTGTTTTTTCTTCTGCTTTTCTAATCAATTTTCTTTCAGCGATAACATATTCAGTAATATTCTAAATTGATCAACACCACAAAATAAATAAAAAAAAAATAAAAAAAAAATATCCCCTGTGCCCCTTCGTTTCTGTGGCTGTTGGCTTCTGTCATATATATATATATATATATATATATATATATATATATATATATATATATTGATTCATGGCTTTTTCATTTTTAAACCCAGGGGTAACCTCAATATCCTGTCATATTTTGTTCGTTTCACCATCGGAAAAATCTAAGAAAAATTAGAGTGGTGATTTTTGAGAAAGCGATTTGACCTTTCCACTTGTCAGCATCTCGGCCATCAAATTTGTCTTCCGCTACTCTGAGACTTTTCGCAGGCACGCGCAAAGAGCTTAAGCCAATAAAATGTCTCATCCAATCACTAGACCAATTATTAATGTGAAGGCAAACTTATGCTCTAACAATGTTACACAAGTGGTGATTACTTTTTAACCACTTGTACAGAAGTAAAGCTATGGGTATCCCAGTAGAGCTAGGGAATTACCATACTTATGACGTGAGCCTTACAGCTACTGCTGGCCGGAATAAAAATGACAAACAGAAAAGATAAAGACAATATGATTTCACGCCGGGTCAACAAACTCTGAGTTGTAGGGACAGCAGATGTGTCCAAAGCGACATTCCAACTAAGTCCTGGGCATCATAGTCGGCTCGCAGTTGGGACGGAAATGAGTTTGGTTGTCCCTTCCGGTGATAAGAAGCCCGAGCTCTTTTGCGCAACGTCGACCATGCTTAGCAAAGTAAACACGAACTGTTAGGAAACTACCAGCTATAGTGTGGCACAACAATCCTATCTACGCGTGTAGGCCTTTTTGTGTGTGTATGTATATGTGTGGCGTTCTGCAACAGACTGGTGCAGGAGTTACAAGCGAAGCAAGGAAAAAGCGCTTCCGGTTATTTGAGCCAACGTTTGCCTCCGCAAATGTGAGCCTTTTCATTCTGCCAGCGAGACAGAGCAAAAGAGTTTGTTTTGTCTCGCTTTCTTTGTATTGCGTTGTTCTGGGCTGTGTTGACGTCGAGTCAAGCGAAAAAAAAAAAGAAATAACCCTGCAGATACTGGAAACCGGTGCTCGCTTTGAAACCATATAGACCCTACCGCCGAGTGGATGATGTGTGTCCACATTACTCGATCTCCATTATTGTCAAAGCTTTATAGACAAAGTGGTTTACAGGATAGGCTTTAGCACGGAACATGTTATTAGTCGCTTTGTAAAAGATTTCAAAGGAACACTGCATTCGCAATGGAAGCAGTATCGTGGTTCACAACCACTTAAAATCCCAAGAAATAAATGCCTGTTCTCAGCTGCTGGTCAGAACTTGATGAAGGTCATCATGACAAAAACACTTCCTCCTATCTAAAAGTTGCTTAAGTAGCCTGAGGCTCCCCCCTCGTTTGTTCACTTTCCTTATGATATTCAGTTGTTGCGTGTACATTTGAAAGCCATAATTGCGGGTGCGTACACATCATGAACTGAACAAAAAATGCACATATTTTTAGTCTTGCTGAAACAAAGCAAAAATATTTCCGGGAAAGATGTCGTTAGTATATTATCACTTCCGGTTTGATAATATTGCCACGCGTAAACAAATGCTTCTTGACAAAGGCCATAGAGGAAGCAAGACCACAGAGCGGCGGGCGGCTTTGTCGAGGCGTACGGCTGGATGTCAGCTGCCCAGGTTTCACGTCAGCTTTTTCACCTCTGGGAGGCGCGCGCTCGAGAACAGCACAGAGCTAAGACGAGGAATGCACCGTGTCAATGCGAATAAGAATCAGAGTTTATTTAAGTATGAAATTGATATTCACACCTTAACATACAGAAGAAGTTTCCCGAAGTCACTGTTTTGGGACCTCCTAATTATATATATCAGACGAAACACGCAGCGGCTTGAGGGATACGGCATAAATGCGTAAACATCGAGTATATAGAAAGTATACCTTATATTACACGCATAGATGGAAAGTATACACAGCTAGTCAAACTAATAACATAATAAAATTTGAAAAAAAAAGATGTTTTTAAGATAGAAGGCTGTACATAATACAAAAGGGAAGAAAACACGAGCAAAAAAAATCATACTGAGGTTTCTTCGATAAGAATTATTTGCTTAAAGCTCGCTTTCAAGTGACAGAGGAAGTTAATATTTTTAGCTCAGTCGCTAAGTGTTCCAGGCACAAAATGAAGTGTAATGAATTCCATGTGTCCTTAATTAGTTCACACCTTAAGCAGGAGGAGATCGTTAAATAAGTTGGTTGGTTGGTTTATGGGGTTTAACGTCCCAAAGCGACTAAGGCTATGAGAGACGCCGTAGTGGAGGGCTCCGGAAATTTCGACCACCTGGGGTTGTTTAACGTGCACTGACATCGCACAGTACACGGGCCTCGAATTTCTCCTCCAAAGAAATTCAGCCGCCGTGGCCGGGATCCAACCCGCGTCTTTCGGGCCAGCAGCCGAGCACCATAGCCACTGAGCCACCGCGGCGGCCGTTAAACAAGTGCCAACAGGGTTATTTCGTGTTTTCAAGCTGGCAGTGCGGGATGAGATTTGGAGAGATTTGATTATTGACAAATTTGTGCCTGACAGCACGAGAAAGCGGAGCAAGCGGTGATACTGATAACATGCAATTTTTGTGAATAAGAAATGCAGCAATAGGTGTTTAAAAAACTGCAGGTAAGTATTCGAATGGCTTCATTTTGTATTTTCTGCAATGATTCGGAATGAGTGGTATACGTTGTACCAGAGCACATTAACAAAAACTGGCGTGTCGGTGTATAAATACATAATATAAGAATATCACTGGGCTATTTCAAAAGGACGAACGGGCTTTAATAAGGATTCTGAGACCATAACCTGTTTTTTTCCTTTATATTGGCTACGTGTTGATAAAACTTTAGATTGCTGCCTAAATACACGTACAGACACGAAAAATCCCTAGCTTTCATGACGCCCTGAACAGCCCAGACGACAGGAATGGATACTGACTAGCTTTGATATGAGCTGTAAACAACAAACGAACTTCTACTTGAATTGATGGACAAATAATGCTTATTGCACAAGATATAATGTAGTCGACGTCATGGTCAAATTTTGATACCAGATTAGTAATGATTTTGTCATAGTCAAAAATTGTGGTTTCATCGGTGTATAATATGCGCCTGGAACAACTGAGACACTTTGGTAATGTATTAGTGTATATTAAGAACAATAGAAGACCGAGAATACAGCCCTATGGTACACCTGGGTTATTAAACACAGCGTCAAAGTTAACAGTGGAAATGCAGACCATCTGTGATCTACTGAGCAAGTAATTTTGAAAATTTATACGGGATTGATTGATTGATTGATTGATTAAAAACATCTTTATTTCTTATATATTCTCAGAACATGTGGGTGGGCCGCCTAGTCCGGTAGTCCACTGGCTGCTGCTGCTGCGCTGGACCTCCCCACCAGCCAGTGCTGACGGTCAGGATCATCGCTGAGCAGAATAGCCTCCCACTGCTCCTCCGAGGGGTTGGGAATGGGGTCAACTAAGGGATTATATTGGCATGCCCACACCATATGGTAGAGGTTAGCTACCTCTCCACAATGTGGGCCCTGCGGAGAGTATAGTGTAGGGTACCACTGGTGTAATTTAGCTGGTGTTGGATATGAGTTGGTTTGCAGTCTCCTAAGGGTGTTCTCTTCTAACTTATACGGGAGTGAATGCCTTGGGAAAGGAAAACACCGATGCATGCTCTCTTCGAATTATCACAAACTATTGAGGAGCAGAAGACAAAATTATATATGTTGAGGCAGGGCTAAACGCACAGGACTAGAACTATAAGGAACATAAAAATACTTCTAACTTGTTTTTTTTTTTCATCATGGATGGTTACCGCAAACCCTCATTTTGACGAAAAAATTATTGTATTTGTCTCCCATACTCATACGCTTAACCAAGCTCAGTTGCTCAGTGGCTATATTGTTCGGCTGCAGCACCGAAAGACGCAGGATCAAATGCCGGCCGTGGCGGTAGAAGTTATATGGAAGCAAAACGCAAACACGTTCATGTGTTGTGGGATATCAGTCTGCGGTCAGAAACTCAGGGTGGTCCAAATTAATCGAAGCCGTCTGACACGTCTCTCATAGCCAAGTATGCCCTTGGAAAGTATGCCCTTAATTAAGTACCACAAGGAAATGTGTATCGCCATCAGTGTTCAACATCGCTTTGACAATGCTACCCGGCGCTCTATGAATTTTTCGCGTGCCGGCACGGACTCAGTTTGTGCAGATGAGAGCTGCGTTTACACATTGAGATGTTACCGTGAAAGACTAGATATAATAGCACAGAAAGTTCTTTCTGCCATGAAGAACCACCTCACCGCGCTCAGTTTGTTAATCTAAGCTTGAAAGCCCTGTTTCGTGCCCCTCCCGGATGAAAGACAACGGCTCACGCACTTATTCATACGACTTCGAGCAATATATGTTCCTGCCATGAATGTTCCTCGATGTCATCAATGACCTGCATATGACCTGGAGTGGAGCTTTAGTGGCCATCGTTTTATACTTACTGCCAGGACTAAACATAGTGCAACGCTTGGCAGATATAGCGCGAGGCAGTGCTTTCTTTATTCACAGAGTTGAAATTACACTGGACCATCGAGAACAGCAGAATTTTATGTGCGTTGCTTTTAATGAGAGGTTCACAATCCTAGCACAATCAACTCAGGATTACCCGCAGGAAAGGCCCCGAGAAAGCACTGAGAGTTCCGAAAATGGTCGTCTTTAACAAGCCGACACAATAAAGTGAATAGTTTAATTCTGTTGTGTCTTGAGACATCCCAAAGGCTGCTTTTTGAAATTAGTGCTACTTGAAGAGACTCAATAAGGTGCACTTTTGCTCCGTTAGCTTGGGACTAGAACTCGAAGTCACTTGTCTGCTCCCCTTAGCGCAGTCTGCGCCGTGGCATTCTACCATGAAAGAATAGACGGTTTTAGTTTCACGTACGTCGAAGCTTCACGTACGTGGAGCGCTTACGGGTCACCAGTGCGCATACGCAGAACGTGAAGTGTCTGCGTGGTTCTCACGGACGTACGTGAGATTCGAATCTTTGCGTTGCGCTCTTCACGTTGCTTGCGTACTTGGCGTGGGCAAGATGGCGGCACCCTGCCCGCCCACTTCAGAGTGAATACAGCTTCGTCGCTAATCGCTCGACGTGGTATCGTGCTGTAAACTGTTCTATTTGCCTTCAGTTGTCCCATTCTTTTTTTCGCTTCAAGTTTTAGGTGAGAACTAGCTTTTGTATTCAAGATAGAAATCTGTTTCACCAGCTCGTAAGCCTGAAGGAGAAGCGTGTGTGGTCGTCACTGCAAGAAGACCGAATGTGCCGAGGGTCTCGCGAGACCACGCGAGGCTCGAAACCTCGCGAGATATCACGAGACCCTCGGCACAGTCAGCGGGAAAAGCAAAACGGTGCACGTTTTGGCTCCATACACGAACGTTGTCAACATGAGTGGAACACCAGCGCGCTTTCGCTTCTTGGTTTGATTTATTGGGACGTGAAACCCCAATAAGCCAAAACAAGGTAGAGAGAGGACAGGTAGATGGTTTCTTGACAGTCACAAAGGGATCTGGGGGTGCGAAAGCCTCAGGGTGCTTTCGAACGTTTCCACAAGAGGAATTGTCTTTTTCTGGGCAAAGCTTTCGTCATTGGCGGGGTTTAAACAGGGCCTTCACTTCGAGGAGGAAGGTCCGGTGTTTCGGTATGTTCTTTTACCTTGACTCTCATTTTGCGCAGCTCCGTAAAAACAATTTTTCCTGAAGATTTGCCGAAGGTGTTCCCCACTTTTGTGGGGAATACATCCAGTCCAGAAAACCACTCAAAGTGGAGCAAGACGAATACTGCCTTATGCGACTAGCCTGTAAGTTGGTCACAAATAAGACAGGCACCCCTGTTTTTTTTTTCTGCGCATTTCGCAGATGTTATATGCTGGTAACTTTAGCGCGATCATCCTGTTCTACTGCTCGGTCACCGTCTTTTACGAAGGAACAAAAAAAAAGCCGAGTGGCGGTGGTACCACACTCCTTTCGTCTTTCGAGCATTCTAAAGCCATGCTCGCGAGGCGTAAATAACCACCTACTGCCCACACAGCGCATTACCTCGTCTACGTGAATTCAACTTTTTTGCTTGAACCTTTTGCCGGTCGTGCTTAAGTGAAATGAAAGCAAAGTGCTCTCGGTAATTTATCGCCAATTTCACTTGTCTCTGACACAAAGCTTTCCGCTTGCTGTCACGCATCTACCCACTGGCGCGCTGTCAACGCCACCTGTAAACCACACAAAACGGCCTTTTCCGGCTAACCGCTTTACCTTTACCAAATTGCCCTACGCCATTTTGCGCTAGCGGGGCCGAAGCCAGCGCCCAAGGGTCCTAACCCTAGTCGTGGCTCGTGGAGCCATAAAACCGGAATTTACTGCTTCCTCGCGACAACCGAAAATTGCGCGCAAGGTCAGCCCGGTCGCGTCGCGGAAAGCCAGCGACCGCGTGGTCCGGCTGCCCGGGTCGCGGGTCCGGAGTCGACACAAGCGCCCAGTCTCAGCCAGCCCGTGCCCGGCAAAAAGCTAGCGCATGCGTGTGTGGCTGGCCGCGCTGTTTCGCGGCTGTCTCCAGTAAAGGCTCTGACGCTTGACGCGCTCATCGGTCCGTTTGCCTCTTTTTGCTCCTCACCCTCCTCCTCCTGCTGCTGCTGTTCGTTCTGCGCGCGATAGAACAGGTCGTAAAGTTCAGCCATTTCTACGCACCGCGCTTATTTGCCCTCCTTTGGAGCGGATGCCGCGTCTTCGGCAAAGGAAGCTTTTTTTTTTTTTTTTTTTTGTCGGGAGAGATTTACACCTGAGGCAGTCCACAAAAGACGAGAGCCCGGTTAGCCACGGGCCATAAAAGGGCCGACGTGCCTAGATAAATCCTCCGGAGCGCGAAAGATCTCGCGCTATGCGGCGTGCCTCTGCGAGGCCGTAGTCATCTGGCTTGGTTTGCTGGGTGGCTCCCACATTGTGTGCCGTGTTTAGGAGCTGATCCCCGTTTCTTTGCTGCTCTTTTGTTCTCTGTCTGGCAGGCATGCCACGCGTCTGTGTGTGTGCGTGTCCTAGGCGCACCCAGCGTTGAATGACCTCGCTTTATATTTTTCTTTGTTTTCTTTTCACACTGTTGATGACTCGTCCTGGTTTACGGCCATTTTGCCTCCCGCCGCCAGTCCGAGCAAAGATACGACGGCTCATGAAACTTTTTTGCACGAGCGTGGGCAGTAACAGCTTGGGTTTAGCGAAACGGGAGCAATATCTCTCGGCTTTCAACAAGAGAAATAGCTTCGACAGTACCAGTGGCATTTTAAAACCAAACAGCAACTCTGAAAATGTATTTGAGCGTTCTGTTTTGCCATTTCATGCTTTGCCTCGAATTTTTTGACTGATTACTTGACCCTCTTCTTTGCACTGCAGCTCTCGCATCACTCTTTCTTTACACTGATGCCGCTCATAACACTCGATCGTTTAGTCTCGCTTGCTGGTGAACTCGCAAAAATCACGTGGAAATTGAAACTTTAAGCGATTTGTACCGTATAAACAAAGCCCCCCCCCCCCCCCCAAAAAAAAAAAAAAGAAATCAATGCGCCTTTATCCTGTCTTGATACGTATTCTGAACTTGTGCCGCCTCGTTACTCTGACCACTTCTTGCTCGAGCGTAGTTAGTTATTTTTTATAATATTCATATTGTGAGGAAACGGTATGTGTGCACGACTTATTTTTACTCTGGTTAGACAAAGGTACTCATGACCAATATAATAATTGTAATGTCGTTTCTATTACTGGAATACGATAGAAACGTTCTGCGCGTGTGCGTCATTCGCTTTGGGCTAGGCAGAATCTTCCACATTTTATACCATTGGAAGAGATGCAAGACTAATCAAAGGATCAACAGTGTGATCCGATCTACTGCGAAGTCACTAAGTTCAAATAATTTTTTCAGCTAAGGAAGAATTTAACTCAGATGCAATATAAAAACAAGCTTCTCTTTTCTCATTTGACACCTTGAATAACCACCGCAAGAAAGCATATTCCCTATGCCAATCATTTCCGCTTTTGTTCTGTCCACTTGGCAAGATGTGGACACCCCTAGGCCAGCCTTCGCTTGTACTTGCGTACTTTGCGTTTGTTCTTCTACATACACGCACTTGTCTCCACCGTAATCTATTACAACCCTCTGTCTTCCCTTTTTTCCTGCTCTCCAGAGCAGCGCAGCAGTACACAGAATCCTTACTACGACCAACCTACTTGCTTCCGCTTGCAAATAATTCTACTTCGGTCTTTGAAATTGATAAAAAAAAAATCACATATATTATGATGTAGACTTTCCAGTTTCCCCTGACAACTACTTTTTCGGCGCATTATTGCTCCGCAAGCTCGTGTATCCCTTATTTAATGAGTAAAATACTAAATACTCGGCTATATCCCCATTTTCCACCGCTCACTTTGCCTATCTATGCCATGAGCTTTTAACGCGATATCTTTAAGTATGCCGTTCAGCGGCAACCTCGGCGTAGCCAGCGTGTCGAGCAGAGTAGGTGGCCCATCAGCCATCTAGGTTACATGAATTTGAGACGTCATCACAACTTGCCCAATATGGCAGATGACAACCTGCCCACCGTACTGTGAGCAAACTGCCCACCGCGGCAGGAGGCAGTTAAAATAATGATTGGCCGCAAGAGGTTCCACAGGAAGACCAATCATGGTCGCCCAAAGCCTCACCGATGGCTGCGTTTGAAGCAGCCACATGCCGGGCCAGTGGCGCATCGCTTAACCTCTGAACTACTGCGTCAGAAGCTGTATGAAGACTCTGCGCTATCTATGAATGTAAAATAGAGAATTACCACTTTCAAGACAAACCCGTGACAGAGAGGGAGTACTTGCGCGGGAAAGATCTCCGATACCATCTCATTGTGCGCTTAAGGGTAGGTGAAATGTGGTAAGGACGGTGAAAAGAAGAACTTGTCTGTCTCTGCGAATTGATATGCAAAGATAACGTACCCCAGACCACTGAAGGGACCCATTAGCGCTGCTCCGTCATACCCGTAAGATAGAGCTTTAAACGTTTCCTCAAGTTTTTCTTCATGCCTGAGTGGAACCAGTGCTGAAAAGTGTGGTTATCCAAAAAATATGACTTCTAATGACCCCTAAAACGACTTGTACAAAGGTTCTGCACGCATTCAAAGTTGTAGTACACTGCATTACGAATCTCTTTCAGCAAGAATACTTTCGAATGCGTTTATCAAAAGCGGAGTTACCAGGAATCATATTTTGCCCTACGTCAAGCCACTTTGCATATTTCCTTCTCCTCCCATGATTCCTAGCATACTCCAGCCAGGCGCCTCTCCAGCGGCATCATCCAGTAAAGCTTCGTCGTTGTTATTATCTTTATGATAAGATCGTTAGATATTTAAATTCTTTATTTATTTCGCTTGATTTATAGTTGCAGTTATGGTGCAAGTGTTTGACGAAGGAACCGACACTGAGCAGTGGCGCTCCTTCTCGTTATATGATATTAATTTTCTCCCTAGTTGTCTCCGTAACTTTATCTAACGTATGAAATTGTCTGAGGAATAGCCATTTCTAAAGCTATACATAAAAAGGGCGCGAGTTTTAATAAGTCAGAGGAAAGAGCAACCCAGCTTTCGATCATTATCCTGCGCTACCTGCTGCGTGTGAAGGTGCAACATTACGCTTAGTCGTTCATGAGAACATACTCTAACGAATAAGATAGTTAGCTTAGGATCTAACATTGTTGAAATATCTCAAGTTGCACACAATGAAGAGTACAATATGTTTGTGAAAGGGTGAAGAGTGCATAAGATAACCGGAGCACTCAAGCACACTGCCGGTGACGGGGAGCTCAACGTGAGCGCGTTCAACAGAACCTTCACTACAGGCGGAGTGCTCGCATTTGCAGCTGCACCCAGAATGGCCCTAACGCTTACGTCAGGCGGTACATGCACTTATTGAGATTGGAAGACATGTATAAAAGGGTGAATGGTGCACTTTGGAGAGAAGGCGAAATCTGACAGCATCTGCTCAGTGATAGAGGAAGCCCTCTTGTGCACTTGCAGGCGTTTAGATGTACGAATTATACCCGAACTTGAAGAGCTTGCTTTGAATCAAGCGGCTGTTTCAAAAGTTCTGTCTTGGCTCGTCAGCGCGCGACTCGAGCGCATTCGAAAAGGCCAAATTTCTGCACAGTTTCTCTTTTCCTTTCAGATGCACATTTTGCAGAAAGAAGCTCAACTTTAAAAAAATTTCCCATATTGAGCACGAGTGCAGCTCGATGGCTTCGAGCATCCCCCATTCTGTATCTCTTACAGTGGAGCTGTCACGTACGCTCCATTCTCGCGCAACCCCGACTGAAAATTTTCGGCCCTCACATTTCGCGGAAACTGTAGAGTAGTGTCTCCGAGTATCTTTTCCCGAAAACGTAATTACAAGAGTCAACACGCTGTCCAGAGGCGACGTCCGGGAAGAGCCCCAAGATTCATTTCGCTCCATCACACACTCGACGCTCCCTCTTGAGCGAGCTGATTTTCAGCGAACCCTCCTCGTCCGCTGGAGTAGTTGCAGACGGCAGGCCGCGTTATTTCGGTCGCTCGCTTCGCCGAGCACACACGGTCGTCCAGAAGAGGAGTCCGTGTGTGCCGGTCGAAGCGGTCGAGAAAACAAATGTCGAAAGAGACGTCGCCATCGTATATAGCCGAGGACAAGCACAAACGGTCTCTGGAGGCCATAAGCGTATATAGACGGGCGCTGCACACTTAATAACAGCCTCACAATCGAGCCAGAAGTTCTCCCGGGGAGCGCTGCGCCCGCAGCTAAGCAACCGAAAAGCCCCAGCCTAGGGAAGCGTATAAGGCGAGAAAGTTGAGGTAGGGGGAGGCGGGAAGAGAGGTCCTTTGCCGATCAAAACGTGAGAGTCGCCTGCCCGGCTCTTGAGCGAAGATGGAGACGCCGACGCGCGGGCTGCTTCGGACGTTTCGCGCTGGACGCTTCGCCTGTTTTCGCCATCAACAGCGACTGCTGCCGTGCACTGTTTGCTGCCGACGACGAACGCGGACGCGTGGGCGCGGGGGCTGTGCTGTCACATCTAAGTTCGTGTGGATTGGCTTCCGTGTGCGGTGTTTTAGTTCCTGCCTCTCTGGTGAACGGTGACGTCGTGCTCCTCCTCGTCCACCCTGCTTCCCCGCTTCCTTCGACTGCTCCTCCCCCTTACCCCTCTTAGCTGTTTTCGCAGCACACTTCGTTACCGACGTTAAAATAGGCGTCTCGTCTCGCGAGCTTCAGCGAAACCACTCGCGCCTTTTCTCGACTCATTCTTTTCTCAGAGAATTATTATTCTACGGATCACTCGCACATACTGGGCCGAAGCCGTGCAGCTTTATTCAAAATGCAGCGTCTCTAGAGCACGCGCACGTTACATTTAGAACTGGAAAGGCGTGGCTACGCGAATGGCGTTGAGAAGTGGCCGACAAAGACAAAAATAAATCACTCCAGAACGACGTCCATGTCTTTCGTGCTGGCGCTGCTCTCTCGCCACCATGTTGAAGTGCCGTTCTTTCGCTCTTATTGGCGAATTGGCATCGCACCGTCTCTCTTGTTGGAAGTCGCCTTTCCTGTCTCTGAAAGGCACTCAGAGAAAGTGTCCTTTCCCAGTGTTCTCTTTTCACTGCTGTTATTGTCACTAAGTGCATTGTACATTGAAGCACCTGGGTTCAGTGACTCGTTCTTTCCTCGCAGGTTTTCTTTTGTGTTGTACATAAAATAGAGTGACACGTGGCACTCCATATCAAACAGGTTAAAAGATTGACACACCTGCAGTTACGCTTGATATTTGGAGCTGGTTAAGTGCGCTTTTGCCTTCGGGCACCTTAAGGGACAGTCCAAGTAAGTAGCCAGCTTGGGTAACTCGGGTTCATGTGCTATATACAGCAAGCTGGTATTTTCTTCTGAACAAAGTTTTTCTCATATTCTTTTTTGTTTTTTAGAGTCAGGGGCGAAAGAAATCAAATGAGAAATACTCTTGCATCGGAGACGTCGTATCGATGGCCCTTTAGTGTGGTCAATGAACTTTTGTTTTTCTTTTGCATTTTAGGGTTTCTTTTTCAAGCAGCGTGTAGAGATAGAAATGGAGAGATAGGCTACAATTGGATCGGAATTTCGTTGTTTTTGTTGAACACAAGACGGGACCCTATGACAATACGTTAGACTTGACTCTGCGCACTCTCGCTTTTTGAAGGCGGGGGTTATTGTAATGTAGATCGCCACGTACTGAAACCACAGGAGTAGTAAATGTGCTGAAAGTAAACCAGAAGCAGCTATTTAATTTAATTTCTGATTGCGCCGATTAGCAAAATTCTATTTCACATATGCGAAATCTTAGAGCTGTTCTATTAGCGCATCGTGGCGTTAAAAGTTGTTTCCAGAGTATCGAGAGAGCAAGGAAAAATGAATGATGAGAACGCAGGAATTCTGCGCAACATTGTCTCAACACAGATTATCAGCACGATGGAATAACCAAGCTAAAGAAAAGTCTATTTTACTTGTAAATTGAAATGGACAGCTCCATTACTTGTGGCTTAAAGTGGTTGTCGGTTCGCTGTTCGCTTCCTCAAAGCCACCTGCTGTGTCGCTCCCTGTGTTCTCAAGCACAGCAGCCTTTCTTCTAAGAGTGATATTTGGGCTGGTTTCGGTGACTATCCGTTATCTATTGTATAATAATAGGTCGCTGGGAGTCTTTATAGCATTTCTGGCGCAATGGTGCGGCGGTTAAGCGGTGGGACACTGCCCGGCGATGGCAGGTGCTGCCACTGGTGGGTCTTGTGCGACCCAGGTTGCTCTTCCCGAGCAACCTCTAGCGACCAATAATTAATTCAACTGCCACCTGCCACGGTGGGCGGTTGCATAACAATCCGGTGGGCAGGTTGTGATGACGCTGCAATGTCACGTGACCTAGGTTTCTGAAGCGGCCGGTTGCTCCGGCCGCTTAGGCAGCGAGGCGCTTTAAACGGTCACCGACGATTACATAAATCTCAACGCCGGACAATTGTTTCCGGCATGGAGATGCTTACGCTCTCGCGTTGTTGTTCTTGTTGTTGTTCTTGTCGTGTTCATAAAATCTGTTACGCGCCCAACTGGCCTGACCTCTTCTTCGTCTTCTGCTTTCATGAACGTGATTAATCTCATCCGAGCGTTGCTGCTTATTCTCGTATGTAAAGCAGATCGCGGACACGACGTGACAGTCCCGTGTCTTGATATTAACAGTGTACACCATGCAATCCGCTGGAACATGTTCTGTACGACGATTCTTGCCGCAAAAAAAGTAAAATAACAGAATACGCTAATATTAAGGTTCAACCTGATTGTATGAACTGCAAACATAATATAGAAATTGAACACTCTATGTAGAGGAGCATATACCATAAAATTTGTATGAGTCGCACAAGTCGAGTAGAATGCACAAAGTACGTGCGCTGTCCGTCGACATCTTCCGCAGAGCAGAAACCGAAAGTTGAGTGTCTATCGAGACCTCGAAATTTCTTGTTCAGAGGGAACACTTTTGAGGCGCTCAAAAGGTTGTTTAGGTGCCTGCATTAATTTCCTTCAAACGTTTACAACAATTGGTGCTGCCTCTTGCACCAAGGTCACTTTTTCTACATTACTGAAAGTACAATGTCCCCATCTACCAATGTCCCCGTAAAACGAAGCAACGTTCCTGAGCTCATTATATAAAAGGGCAAAAATAAGCAAATAGATAAAGAGTGCGTAAGGCAGCGTACTTGAGCATTGCTTGCCTGCTTTGTACGCGTTGCTTCGCCGGCCCCTGCTCCTGCACTCTGAACACCAACACACCTATATGGGAGTATAAAGAGAATAAGCTGTCCTCTAGCGCTTCATAAAACTGTGCACGCTAGAGGAGAGTTTACTCTCTTCGTACTCCTTTCCGTTAAGAGTGTGTAGCGAGCATACATCGATGCTTCGGACACGCATGTTGTGTTACAAGCGCCAAGCGCCGGGACAGAAGCAGCTGAAGCCGTTACCGCAGAACGATACAGCCTTTCAAGAAGGAACAAATAAAGTCAACGTCTTGAAACAAAATCCTGGGGTGCTTTTTTTTTTTTTTTGCGCGAGCGTGCGTGGTACTCGTCACTTAGCGGAGCACCGGCGATCAGCGCGCTCGCTCCCGGGCTTCTTGCGCATAGAGGCCGCTTATCGGTCGAACTGTCCATCATCACTCGAAGGCGTGGCGGAAACACTCTAAAGCACGCGTGCGGGGTGCGGAAACTTTTGCCGCTGTCAAGAAGGACTGAGTGGTGCGTCGCATACCACACACTACACTTCCCGCTCTGCAGCTCGGTAGAGAGGTGGTGAAGTGTACATTACTCGGCGTGTTGTATCGTTTCCTGCTATCAAGGGTAGCATTGTCAGAATTTTTTTCTTTTCATCCCTAGGTTTATGTTGTTAGATAAGTTCTTCCCTTGAAGCTGAATATGGCCAGCCGAGGATGTTATTTTGATCTTCTAGAAGCTGCACGCACTCTCTGCATAGTATTACCACTGTCACGCAAACGTTAAAGTAGGGCATCAGTTAAATCCGCGAGTAAATTTATGCTATCTCGGAGACGCTAGGCTATGAAGTAAACGTTATACAAGCCCATTTCGTCGGTTGTATATGAATCAAACTTAGGGCCTTCTGTTCCTTTCTTTATCGAAGACCTAAGTGGACGACAAGGAGGCACTGTAGCATTCAACATGAACCAACCAGCCCGACTCAACCCTCTCCTTAGACACTGTTCACATGTTTTTAATAATTATTATCTAGCAAACTGAGCACGCAGGCTGCATGTTCAGGGCGAGAAGAAAAGTGTGTTTATATATTACGCAGTTCTCCAGAAGTTATGGCTTTGCTTGTTACGCGGTACACGTTAGCCATTGCAGAAAGTCAGAACGCACATTTTATGAAATGAAATTTCTAAAAATATTAGTTTTGTTTTAGCAGTACGCTGGCTTTACAAACGTTTTCTGTGGTTTCCAATGTCTACTTTTGGTGCTTACTGAAATTCGCACCCTTTCTGTTGTGTTAATGCCAGCATTGAATGCGTACAGTGAATAGAAAGAAGCCATGCCTGCGAGGGAATCTGAATGCCACCTCTCCATTGTGTTCTTGAGAGAAGTTGTGTGAGTGGAGCGTAGAGTTTATTTGAAAAACAAAATGCATTGGTTACAAAAAAGTAAGCATGTGCGAATTCTTGCGAGATAGCTCTCCGAGGAAGGCTAGGTGTTAAAGCACAATAACACAATCATATTTCAATATTTAATTGCTTTAGAGTAATATATTACGTGGTTCATGTAGATTCCTGAAATTTTTCAATTAAAGCAGAAATGTGCCCTTGGCACACATATCCTTGTCGAAAAATACGACGAAGCCAGGCCCAAAATACGACAAATGTTTTGTCGTCCTGTCACTGCCGCCGACTTTTCTGTAAGATTGCGAAATCGTCTCTTGTCACGACAGACTGGTTCTGCTGCCATTACAAAGAACGGCGTAATACTACAAAAAAATTCTGTTGTTACTGCAAGAATTTCCGTTGTTGCCACGAGCCCGTGTTCAAAAATACTGCACTAAAATCTGCTGTGACAACAGAAAATTTTGTACTGTTTTTATATAAGTAAATATAAATCAAGCTCTTAAACGACCGTACATATTCTCACAAGCCCTGTGCATACATCGTAATGTCCTTGAGGCTGCACGATGCTCTTCCGAACTAAAAGTCACCCAACAACATCGCTCCAGTACAGCGCAGAGCACTAAACGACCTCGTATGCGTATAGACGTTGCTGCTGGCCCGCGTGCTGAATAATCCATCCGCGTCTGTCGCGCTGTCTCGTTGCGACACACTTGTGCCAGCGTCAACAGCAGCGGCGCGTTTTTCTGCGCGGCAGAGCAATGGCACGCTCTGCGCGAGCTTCGTGTTCTCGCGACATCGAGGTGGCGCGCGGAGCTTTTTGTATCCGCGTCGAGTGCGCCGAGGAAGCTGCGTAGTCGTTAACGCGACTCGGCACGCCTCGCACAGCGCTCTTCTGACGAGAGAGCGCGCGCCAAGTGTTGTAAATTTTACGGGACTATTACTGGGAGCAGCACGGACCTCCTTCTTTTCATCGCACCACCCTCTCTCACTCGTCGCCTCTTACTGCGCACCCGTTTTGTAGGGAAGCGTGAAGTAGGTTGGTCTTTGTTTCCCCGACGCCCTCAGTTCCTCTTTACGTTTTTTTTCCTCTTCTCCACGGAACCGGAAGGAAGAATAACGCTGAGCAAAGTGCGCCATCCTCTCGCTAAGTGAAAAAGGGCGAGAGAGAAAGCGAGCAGCTCGTGAGGGAGACTCCTCTGCGAAGCCAAACAAACCGCTTTAAAGTTTTTTCTTTTTGTTTCTTTAAATACACGCATTATGATGCGGGAAAAGAAGTCGCGGAGTGTCAGTGAGCGGGAAACAATAAACACAAAAAGAATAACAAAAAGATATACAAGTTTTCTATTTTGTGATGCCATTTGGCGAGGCCGCTATACGGCTGCCCTCGGCAGCTGCCATGGCCGCTTCGCTGTTTTGTCTTTAGGCACTTACACTTCCGTCGCGGCCTACGAGAGGCTTTTGCTCCCCGCATGCTTGCTTTTCTTGCTTCAGAAGATGGAGAGAGCGCGAGCGAGAGAAGCTCCAAGGAAGCACGCCGACTCCCGTTTAACGCGCACTCTCTGTGATAATTAGATTCTTGCTGGCATGCTCGCATTACACGCCGCTACGGCGCTAAAAAGATTTCTCCGAAGGGAAGGGACGAGCGACAACGCTTCTCCGGCCAGTGCGCGCGGGGCGATGCATGGCGGCGGCGTCAGTAATGACGTCAGCCTGGCACGTCCGCGCCGTGCTACCCGGCAAAAAGGGGAAAAATGAGGAAGGGAAGGGAAAGATGGGAGTCGGGGAAGTGGGTGAACCGGCTAAGAGCTTACACTAAGTGCTGTCGTACGCTTCGCCTCCCGTCGATCACAGCGAGGCGGTAAATAGTGATCGACTTCTCTTCCCCACCCCATCTCGCCGTCTTTCGATCCGCGCTTCGCGCAGGCATACAGACAGACGCAAAAATCGAAGCAGG
The DNA here is from genome assembly GCF_055824585.1 of Amblyomma mixtum. NCBI lineage: Eukaryota > Metazoa > Arthropoda > Arachnida > Ixodida > Ixodidae > Amblyomma > Amblyomma mixtum. The sequence continues at coordinate 23,485,441 of NC_143016.1, forward strand.
CATCTCTGACGGCCGCGTGATCCGATAATGAAGGGGAGAGGGGAATGTCAATAGCGTATACTTCGATAAGGCAGGGCACTGCTGTTGTTTTTGCACAGCCGGATGACGCCGCATAATTATGAGAAAATGATAGGTGCGAGATTGATTGAATATGCATGCGCAGTTTTTATCTTTAGATAGCGCAAGCTACACGCTCATCACGGTATTTATTACATAGACTAAATGCGCGGGTGATCGGTTTATATAACAAAGCGTACTTTTGTTACTCCCTATAGTATGTTGCAGATAAAGGAATTTAACAGCTGAACGATGATAGATATCAAAGCTCGCTCTAACTATAAACTTCATAAAGCCAACGCCTTGTCGCCTCTTGCAACAGCCACTTTGAAACGCATATTTCTGTTGAGTATGATTTTGTACTCAATCAGGGCTGACCCCTTGTTAACCAACATTTTTTCAGGTGTGGTCATATTGCCGTCGATAGCCTGTTATTTCCGAAGGAGCTCTACACGAAGAGAATGAGAGCTATTGCAGTCCTATAGTGAAGCTTTCAGGATGTACAAAGATCAGAATGGGGTGCTTGTGTTAGCGTGAAAAGCTGGAACACGAGAGACACAAAAAAGGAATCCCTTGGAAGGCCACCTTTCTGGGATAGGATAACTTCTGGGGTACAACGAATAGAAGCTAAACAAAAGAGGTGAACACTGAAGCAGTAAGAAAAGCGAATAGTGCAAGAAACAAAAGGAGGCCATGTGGCACACCATGAAGTGACCTAGTTTTCGCTTTCGCGTGCATAGCTTCCTAACACCGCAGCGCGAGGCGCAGATTGTTGTCGCCGAAGAACGCCATTCACTTTCGGCACGCACCAACGACCTCGGCAGTAACACCTCGCTAGCAACGCCGGTGGTCAGTTCGTCCGCCGAACATACCAGGCATGCCTGCTCCGCACCACGGTATGACCGGACGCCTCGCCTGTCCTCGGACAAGCAACACCACTTCCGGATTCTGCCGTGTGAGGGCGCAACCGCAGCTCCCAGGAAAGCCTCGTGATTGCTGTGAAATTTGCCAAGGTCACGCATTTTTGTATCTAATGTCCGTGGAGCGCAAGAGAAATTGAAGTATGACGGTGATGAATGAAGAATGAGAATAAATATAGAACAACAAAATCAAGATGCTGAAACGAGAATAAAGGGAAATAAGTAGGTGAGCGGAGCTCCGATGAAATTCTAATTTACATTATTTCAAAACGGCTGATGCGCGGGCTACAAAAGAGCAACATGTAGGTGCTGAAAAATGCTTTAGCTAAGGTTCCAAAATAAATGTAGAGATCTTGCAGTACGTCCCACAAAAGGCATATAACAGTGGCCGAAAACTCCTTCCATAATTCAGAAAGCTAGTCCATTCAGATTGTAACAACAGCGTTGGAGGCATAAGAGACTTCGCCTGTTATCCTTGCGCCATCGCTGCGCTGAACTTCGCCGCATTGTCTCAGTATTAGTATTTATTTACTCTGCTCCACTAGGGATGAACAGATTTGTGTTGTAGGTTAATAGAGAGTAATGCTGGAGGGAACACAAGGTCCTCAGTCCTTACAGTGATACTGCCACTACCAAAAAGACTGCGAGCAAACCGCAGTGGTAATGTTTCACTTTTGACATGTTTCGCTTCTAGCGGAAAGCTCACTGCGGGAACGTGGTCGCAATTCTGCTGACTGAGTGGCGTGGCAGACAGTGTTATTTAACAGAGTGACGAAATTGACAGGTCATTTAAGCGTCGCCGTTATTCCTTAAAGCAGTGCCTGAGGTTTGCATCATCGCGGCTGAGGAACTGCGGATTAGGTACTCTGAAAACAGAAGAAGCTAAATTAGGCTTGGTATGACACAGTAAAGAAAGTTGTTGGTTGGCAGCACAGAATGGCCGTTTTAAACATGGCTACCGCATACACATGAGAGAATGCTGCTTACGGGAGTATTGTCCGTGGGAAGTAGGAAACAGACAACTCTATTTCAGAGTAATTGTTGAGTAGTTAAGAAGCTGTATGGTGTCCTAACATTACAGCGTGAGAAATCAGCTTGTGCTGGTCATCTTTCGACTTCGAGGTGCCCACAGGTTCTTGGTCAACAAACCTGTTTGTTTTCTTAATACGTAGCGAAGGGCCGCATCTGTGTGTTTTACAGACTCTGGGACATTCTGAAGATGTTTCATGTGCCAGTGCTATTCTTCCATGTTGCTGAGCCGGTGGTATCTGCAGCTTGGTCGTACGCACTGTGGGGATAAATCCTTTGGAAGATGAAATATTGTTTGCTTTCAAGTAGCTAATGAAATGGCTATGTTTAGTGAATTTTTCTGGACCCAAAACTCATTCAGAAATTGAGTCACAGACTTTTATGACAGCAATGTGTCTCTATGGCTACCAACTTAGCCATGTGTAAACGTGCCTTCAAGTGGCAGTCTTAGAAACCAAGTCTGGCTTCGAAGATTTCATTCGGATTTTTAACATACTAACGATTATTTCTCTTATCTTACGTCAGCTTCAGTTCAATTTTTTGTAAATGTTTTTGTTTTACTTTCGTCAGTCGTAGAAACCAAATCTGACTTTCAATCTTTCGTGCGGTCGTTTGACCTACTAACGATTATTTCCCCAATCTGACGTCAACTTAAGTTCAACTCCTTGTAAAAATTTTTGTTTTTCTTTCGTCAACGTCACCGGACACGCTTTCTCAGCAGCAAAATGCAGCGTCCCTGCTGCATTGCCTGTTGTAAAAGCCGCGGTGAGTTCTGTCCGCTAGTCAATATTTACATTGTCCTTTTTTGTTTTGTTAAGAAAATGGCATCTTAATTATTATCTGCTTAACGTTGGAGGCCAACTAACAAATTCCCACTTTTTTATCAAGCGCATCGAGGAGTATGATGAACAAACCATGACATTTTCGCTCTCTCTCTCTCTTTTTTTTTCTCTGTGTGCGTGTGTGCGTTCGTAGCCCTCACTACTTCGCTAATGCCTTCAAGAAGGCTGGCGCTAACAAATCCTCTTACCTGTTACAGTTTGGCTGCAGTAAAAAATTGATGCGCGAAAGGGAGCTTCCCAGTACACTGTTTAGACAAACTGGTTTCGCTAATTTTTTACAGAAAATCTGCACAAAATCCAGTGGGAAGCGGTGCCAGACACACATACTCCTAAATACGGAAAATAAAACTTTCTTCGGAGATACATCACATGTAATATGTAAGTACAGTCCTGGACAGAAGAATACAGACCCCCCCTCCCTTTTCTGCGCTGAAAGTCTTCCGATGCGTTACCTAGCGGAAAATGAATGGGTGTTTGATGCATATGCAAGGAAAATTCACTTTTGCGCTTTCCCGTAAGGGCAGCAAACATTTCTATTTCCGTTGCACAATGCCACAGAAGAGTTTGAACGCATAAGCATGGTTCTTATAAAACTGGCCGCAACTGCGCACATAAAAGTGGAGGCGAGAGTGTCCTCTATCAATTCCTGCATGAAATCTTATGCGTTACACGTTTTTGATGTGCACCTGAAACAAACCAGCCCTGGCAAGACAAACCTGTACAAGTGTGACTCCAGCGTAGACGCTGGGCAGTTACGCAACATATGAGCAAAGTCGCCTTACTGCGTAACACGTTGTGCACGTGTGTACCAAATTGCTTTGGCAGCCAACAAGATTTAAATGCTGACCTGCGAAACGCTTTTTTTTTACTTCGCATTAGCTCCTAAGAGCCGGCTATATTATAGTGAGAAGATAATTTCTAAGCACGATGTAGAAGAAACAACTCGCCAAACAAGCACCTAAGAAGTGGTTCGTACGTTCCAGGTTTGCAACAAAATCCCTGGAATGCTGGGCCAATCTGCCTGGGTGCCGATTTGGGATCATTAATAGGCTCAGCTCCGGTGAGCAGACACGAGAGAGGAGGCGCCGTCCAGCCGCTGCGTAGCCAGGTCACCGGAAATGAGGCCGGCTTCCACGGTGAGCCCCCCCCCCCCCCCCCCCCCCTCCCCCCCTATTGAACGGGTCCCTATTAGGCGGCGTGAATAGAAGCGGCTGCTACCCTGGGCTCTATTACCTTTGGGTCAGCACAAATCCGTCGCAAGCATCGGGAGCCGGGAAGGAAAAATATCGGAAGATGTGCTTGCACGGCACGAGTGTGCCCCTGTACCCTAGGGCCTCGTCAGTGGGGCTAGTTTCGACCTCGGCTGCTGTGGAAACACACTGATAAAAATCTTCTCGACTTCACTTGGTCGTTTACATACATATTTACGTAGAAATTTATTAAGCTTCCCATAGTACATTTCGTGTCCGCAGAAGCTATGAATAAGTCTGCGATTAGAGTGCCCACCAGGAATATTTCTAATTACTTTATCAATAAGCCGAATCTTGATCGCTTCTACCGAGCTCCGATGCCACCCCTTGCAAGAATATTGCTCGATGGAGTGCTAATATTTATTGAGACCTTTTGCAAGGCTACGTTTGGCCTGATGATATCGACACTAGCGGATTAAAGGATGGACAGAGGCCCCCATTCCCGAATAACGCCCGCTTAGCATGAAAACCCAGTCTCTGCATTAATGGCGGCATAAAATAAATGCGTCTTGGCCATGCGGTGTGCCCTGGAAACTAACGCTGTACAATTTCTAGCAAGTAGTCGTACTTCGCGTCTTGTACAACACGTATTTTTTGGTCCGCATAAAGCACTGCCAAGGGTTGAATTATGGAGCTCAAAAATATCAAGATGTGACATCGGCAGATAATTTAGCCACCGGTTCCCGGCATTTGTTTTATCTTTTCGTTGCCGCCTGTGTACATGTGAAGTGCAAGTTGAAGACAATAATGCCTTCTCAGACACATATACGTCCTTGGCAGCTTTTCAATATATTTATTTCACCTATACGTACTAAAGAAAACGCGGTCGACTAAAAGGATGCGAAATCTACTAAATGGAAGTGTACCGATGGTAAGCGCCATCCTTTTAATATACAGGGTGTTTCACCTAAGACTAAAACAGACTTTTTGAACTAGGCAAAACAACCTCTCCAGTGCAAGTAACTCGTCGAAATAGACAAAATTTGTTTGGCCACAGCGCCGAGGGTAACGTCATTTTCAAAATTTTAAAAACTGATGTGAATGTTAATTACGGCGAACTATACGCCTCTCAGTAATTACGGCGCATAACAGTAATAATTAGCAGTTAACCATTCAATATTAGTTAACCAGCTTCCTAGTTGTTAGCGCACCTTTCCTGTATCCTGACAAACTACACCGTTGACAATGCTGTACTGAAAAAACCGCTGTTCTAACTAAAAAAAGCCTACTTTTAAAAACTGTGTAAAGACTTAGGTGAAACACATTGTATATAAGCAGGCTAACATTTTTAAACATTTCCTTTAACGCGTAGAAACACCACAGGCTTTTCCATAGGGTGCTTTTTACTTCCAGTAGCAGCAGTTCCCCTTTACTGTTATCTCCCTCGCATTTCATGTGCTTAAGTAGAGCCTCTCATGACAATGCCGCGTGCCTGCCTCGTACACACTGATGTTTGGCCCGCGTGGCTACGCTTTTGCTTGAGCAGCAGGGTTCCTTGTTTTCCTTCAATGACGCTAGCGCTGGTGCGTCGTCGCCGGAATGTTAATGGGCTGCTCTCACGGAGACCGCAACCTATGGACCGCTCGTAGACGGGGAAACTACGTGCTCCTGGGGCACCAAGATAAAAAAAAAGATAATGAAATGCGTCCTTGCGGCACGTTAGCTCGCGCGGAGAAAAACAGAACTGCAATGATCACTAACAATGCCCAAAAGGAACAAAACAGAAGAAATATAGCATAATGTTTCCTGTGCTTGCATGAATGTGAACGAGAGAGGGGGAAAGAAAAATGAGAAGAGAAGGAAGCTAATGGGTTCTGAGGAAAGAAAAAAGCGACGACCATGTTATGATCACGGACTCCACAGCCCGAGCACACTGTGAGAAAGAAAAATGCTGGTGCTTCAAAAAAATGTGTCACGCCAGAGAACATTTCTACATATTTATTACTTGCCACAGCACGTCTGAGCATCTAATCCGTTATTATGCTTTCCGAAGCTGCTGGAGATGTGACAAGGGTTTTTGCATTTTTTGTTTTGTCTGTCTGTTTATATCAGTGTTCAAGGAAGCTTCGGTAAATATTCAGTGTACAAGGCTTCAAAAAAGATTGAAGGAAAAAATGTTTCCTACAGAATGTTCATTCAGTTTGACTCCCTTTTTTGTCTGTATATCAACATGAGAACATCGGCGCCAACTATTGACCTCAGGAGCCGAGAGTAACTAAAAAAGGAGACAAAATGCAGCAATTTGTACTGCGGATTTCTTGAGTGTAGTGTTAGCCAAAGTTATTTTGATATTCACAAATGTTTGTTAAATAAACCAACAGGCTTTAATATAAAAAACTTTGAGCGCACACTTAAGCTCTGCCTTAAGAATATGACGCGGTAGCATAAGGGTTAATTACCACATATGCGGAAGGTTATTCTCTACTTTCCATTCATAAATCCGTGGGAGCCCCTTACTACTCCCGGCGCAGTGGTTAAGCGATCCTCCACTGCCCGGCGATGGTAGGTGCTCCCAGTGGTGGGCCTCGTGCGGCCCAGGTTGCTCTTCCCACGTGACCAATAATTTAACTGCCACCTGACACGGTCGGCAGTTTGCCCGCTATCTGTGCTGACTGTGCTGACGCCTCAAGGTCACGGGACAGAGGTGGCCCACCTCCCTCCTTAGTTCTCTAGTGAAGCAGCGCTACGGCACATGGCCAAAGGGGAGAAAGGGACGAACACAGCGCTGAACTGACAACAAATGTTTATTCCGGATGCTAACAGCATATATATACTCTCTTGCACCTTAAAAAAACAAAGAAAGAGAGTACAGCAGAAAGTAACAATCCCAGTCACTATGCGCATGCAGCTGTATCGCGTGTACATACATCGACAATTTGAAATCAGGAAGTTTTGCTCTTTCAACGAGATGGCAACGGAAGGAGTGCTGATACAATTCGCACCCAGCTTCATGATCTCAGATGCCTCAATAATCTCTCGTGTAAGCTTATCCTTTTGTTTCGTAACTACATTGCTGTATTTTAATTCTGGGTAACATGAAAAGTCACGACAGTGAATACCTATGTGGCGGGTCGCGTTCTTAACATTGTTTGCATGCTCTTTAAGTCTTTCATTTAAGTCTTTCATTTAGTCTAAATGCAACATAGGTATTCACTGTCGTGACTGTTCATGTTACCCAGAATTCATAAACAGCAATGTAGTTACCAAACACAAGGATAAGCTTACACGAGAGATTATTGAGGCATTTGAGATCATGAAGCTGGGTGCGAATTGTATCAGCACTCCTTCCGTTGCCATCTCGTTGAAAGAGCACAACTTCCTGATTTCAAATGATCGATGTACACGCGATACAGCTGCATGCGCATAGTGACTGGGATTGTTACTTTCTGCTGTACTCTGTTTCTTTGTTTTTCAAAGGTGCAAAAGAGTATATATATACTGTTAGCATCCGGAATAAACATTTGTTGTCAGTTCAGCGCTGTGTTCGTCCCTTTCTCTCCTTTGGCCCTGTGCCGTAGCACTGCTTCAATAGATATGTCAGACCAACTCGCCCACCAGTTCATGTTGTACCTCCTTGGTTGCTCTCTGAGGAGCACCTGCCGCAACCATGCCCGTGAATTTTCGCCGAAGGCCATAATGCCGACACCGGATTTTCTGCAGAAAAAGGATGTTAATGCTTTCGCGTTAAACCAGTGGATGACTAAGTTGTCAGAGGCGCACATCTCTGGGGGTCACCCCTGTACTAGATTTCGTTAGAAGTACCGCACAGAAAGAAAACAGCCGATTGGTAGAAGCAGTAAAGACAAAAGTATCAAATCTGTGGATATGAGCGTTACCTGAAAAAAATCTCAAGGAAGTTGTAGTAACTGGGATACGGTTTAAAAAGACATTCACCGATTGCACGAATTCATGAGTAGGTATAAGCTAAAGTACATCATGTGAAAAGCCCAGTGTAGCAGAGATTTCTGGCCACAGGGTGCGAAGACTAACGTCAACGTTATTATTTCTTCAGTAGTCACCGCACCAATGGATTTACAGCAACTTTTACATTAACACAGAAAGCACTTCCAATACCTGAACAAGAAAAAAAGGGTCCTGTAGAATTTTTTTCAGGTGTCAAAATAGTTTACTAGTTATTTTGTAAAAAAATATAAAAATATCAATAATAGCTTGTACTATTGATATCGCAGTACGTTTGGTGTATGCAGATGGACACTTCGTGTTACAAATAGATAACAATAACAACCTGATGGAGCGCACGGAAAGTGAAAAAAACAGAACTCTAACAAGATGAAGGCGCTGTTGCGCCGATTCACAAAGCAAGAGGCTATGATGTGTTGCCAGAGATTCATTTAGTGAGGGCGTAAAACTTCGCGATGTTCATCGTAGGATGACATATAATACGAGAAAAGCTGTGTGAATTTTCTCCTTGTCCAGAACTGCTCTTCACGCAAGTCATGAAACGCAGTTCCGCGTCCGCAGTAAAAGTGACACGCGTGTTACAGACAAACAGGGAGCATTGCAGGCGCAGTTTAGGTTGAGCTAAGGCAACAGAATTTTCTATTACCAGCTAAACTTCACGAATAAGTGCCTGAGAAAGATTACCAAGCAAATAAAACTTAATCTGCAGACGTGGGTGTAAAATTTTTTCATCATATTTTGCGCCAGCATGAGGCAGATATAGTGGAGCCCAGAGTACCTTTAAAATGGTTCAAACTAAAGTACAATGTAGGAAGCAAAGCGATTATTCCCAAGCATTAAGTACCGGAAATTTTGCTTCTTCAATCCTAGAGGAGCTCCTGCTGCAGAAATCAGCAAAACCATTCAGACCTCTTCCGATTACGCGAATACGCTTCTCATTAGCTACATTAACAGCATTAACGTGACTAGTTCCACCTGTTTAAATCAACTGAGAAATAGTTGAATCAACGAATATGTGAGAACTGAGTCAGCTGGTGCTGATCGGCGGACACATATTTCTGAAATCTAAAACAGCACTGTCGGCGGCTGAGGAGCTGCGGTTTGAACTGATTTTACCTCCTCCGCACTTGCCAAACCGTGAACAGTCCTGCAAAAAAATTACAGAGGGCACTTAAAAAATAAAACTTACGTGCTTTGAATGTGCAAACATATTTTATTTTTATTTACTTTTTTGTTTATTTTAATTTATTTTTAATTTGTTCTTTTGTTCCAATTACACACCTAATCATTAGCATAAAGTCGTAAGGTTTGTAATAAGGGAGTAATTACTCATTGACATCCACCTGAGCGCAGCCATACGGCTACAAAGGAAAGCTATACTACTTTCTCAGAAACTTCGTCGTTAAAGAAAAATTTGTCCTGGTCCGGGGTTTGAACCCGCGACCACCGCTTCACCGGAGCAGACGCTATACCAAAGCTTTCTACCAGTCGCTCTACCAAAGCTCTATACAGCTTTCTGAGAAAGCTTTATAGCTTTCCTTGGTAGCCGTATGGCTGCGCTCGGGTGGATGTCAATGAGTAATTACTCCCTTATTACACAAATTACTCCCTTATTATTACAAATCTACTCCACCTTGGGGGATTCCCCTAAACATTTGACCAACACAGTCGTAAGGTTACGCATATACTAGGTTCATTTTTTGTTCGACAAGAAGTAACGTGGTTTTTGGCCTATGGGTTCATTGCTCGACTCCCGACCTAAAAGTCCACTGTTCAATTCGCCGCAGATTCGCAAAGAGTGGATCTCGGACGATGATTATGTTTCAACAGAGGCGCGCCAGTCGCTGTGGATCAGTTCGAACATGCTTTTTTTCGCAGCATTTAACTCATGCCTAGTGCTGTACAACTGCGGTGACCTAAAATTGAATTGTATGTCCATAGCGTTGAGTGTGTAATTATTTAATTATTTTAGCAGTTGCAAAAGAGTACTGAAAGTAAGTAACATCGTTTATAGCGTTTAGAGCACCAGTTAGGTTTTAAAGCTAGGTCCCTTCAAGACGTCATGGGCGTCACCTGCACTAGGTGATGTCATCGTAAGGCATGATTGCATAACCCGTCATCATGAATTTCATTAAAGGGCCATGAGACCCATTCATTGTCATGTGACCCGTGGCCAGCTGAACACCGGAACACATCCTCTTGTCACGTTCTTTCTTCCAAATCACTCTAGCACGTGCAGTGACGCTGAATCTTGTCTCATGTGTGAATGGCCTTCCAACATTCTTTGCATAGAAATTGTGGCAGAAAGCTTTAGGCAGAAACTTGGGGAACGAATTTTAGGCGGAAATTGTTAGGATTTCGGTATACACCAGGGGAGTCTCAAAAAATGAGCGGCACGGACGTTTGGTAACGAATATTGTGCTCGCATCACCACTGAGAGTGCTCTGGCATAAAAATTGGGGGCATTAAGCGTTATTTTGTTTTCTGAAACTATATAAGCGTGCGTAAACTTGATAATAAAAAGTATTATAAGTAAGAACATTACAGTGTTATGAGCTCTCAAAGGCGAGAGATACGAATTTAGCGCGCCTATTCAGGAAGTAGTGCCACTTATAAAGATACAGCCTTATCTAGCTGTGCACAGGACTCCGAATGTATCACCTCTAGCGCAGACTTTATTTCGGTCGAACCATCCTCTGTCTTTATAACATTTTAAGCCGGCATGCTTAAGATAAACTTCTTCATGCTTTGCAAAATTCTGCAGGGTATAGGAAGACTTGAGGTGGTTGATTGTTTCATGACCAGCTTTTCTTTAGTCTACGCGGGATGTGCAAAAACCTAGGAGATTAACTTAGAAGAGCAGAAAAATCATTCCAGACATGAGCGCAGCGTCTCTCTTTCACTAATTCGTACTGGGGAAGACGACGAGGCATGCCTTCTGGTCGTCCGGACTCAAGAGAGGAGCGAATACTTACAACCTCATAACCAGTCTGCACGGTCCCAACCACCAATCGAAGGGCGCCTTGAGAAAATTTCGTGAAAAGTGACTCCACAGCGACCTTTTTATTTTATATTGTAACGTCTTTGCTTGATTCCTCTGTCGCACTTCTTCCACATAGGCTTGCCTTTTTTCGCGATTGTACCTGGCCATCAACAACAGCTGTCACATTTCCCAGTAAGCCATTAGGCAAGTGCCCGCAATCCTGTAGAGCGTGCTTTGCCCTTCTAGCGCTCTAGATGCGGCAAAAACGCTATACAGGCAAAATGCGCCGGATTTGGGAGAGCGTCGGTAGGGCAGTTTGTTTTGCTTAGAAATGCACTGTTGTAAAGCCTGCAGCGGTTTTACTAAATAGAAAAGCGCTTTGAAAACTGCTCCGGAGGTTGTCATATCAGCCCCATAATTTTTTTAACTGCCCTCTTGCTAGTACTGCGCACGATAGGCCGGCGCTTTAGATACCGCTAGCGGCGCTTACAATAAAAGTGAGTGCCACCAAGCAGTGATGTCATTACTTTCAAGAATTTCTATTCCAAGCTTGAAAAAAATTCGCTATATTCGAGCAGTTATGTCGCTTGTGCGATTATAGAGCATACTATATTATTTCATAACCAAACTCTACTTCTGGAGCTCCGCAGCACTAGTCGTTTCCATGCCTCGGCTGTTGCCAGTTGCCTTGCAACGGTGTGAAGAATTTGCCTAAAGACGGTCATTCTATATAATTATAAGAGAAAAGTTAAACATCACCTTTATTTACAGGTCCCGTCGAGAGGGTGATAACATTTAAGGTATATTGTGTGCTATGACTTTTGAGCACATAAGTAAAACCAGGCTTTTCTGCTTAAATGGATAAGCAAAACGCGGTGCAACATCAAAGGCAAGATTATTTTAAGAAAAAGCAAGAAGGAAAAGGAGATTTCGTGAATACAATCTGCGACATTCATTCAGTCGTTTACGCACATACTAAATGTGTTTGCCGTCTTATGCGAGCAATTGCTCTAACGGGTAACATAGCACCAAGAGAGTTTAGAAAGGAATTTCACTGCGAACATTAATAACGAGCCACTGGTTAAAGCAAGAGAGTACATACAGCACATAAGGGCGAAGGCTGCATCATTCCCGCTGAACTCGTAGAGAATGATGAGCTGATCTCATAATGACGAAGTAAAAACGCTGCACGTTAAGTATCGTACATTTTTTTGACTAAATGGAGTTATTAAAGGCTGAAATTATTCATATGAACCAAAAATATTCTTTCTTAAATAGAAAACCTAGTTGGGTTTTATATCACACAATAAACGAGACTACTTGCCTTGTGGTTTTCAACCTTGCCATGCTCTGAGGAGGCACGTTTGAAGAAACCTCATTTTGAATCCTTGCGGCCTTGAACTATTTTTATGCCCAGAATTTTTTTGACTTATCTGCTTTAATTATCCCCGAAGAGATCTATCACCGCCAAACCATAATTTCATGGTGTCATAGCATCTTAAAGTGTTATCGTGTTGTATCTAGGGCATCAGTGCTTGAAGGCTACTAGCAAGCACAAGAACTAATCTAGCACCTCAAGTTTATTAGCAAGCTCATTGAATTGAATTGAATTAAATTGAATTTTTATTTCGGATTATCAAGAATCCTGGAGCCCGGAGCTAAAGGCAGATAAATTCTACCTGACGGGGCTCCGGGCCCGAAGCAAAAAAAAAGAAGAAAAACATATGTACAGATATAAGTTTTCAGCAGCAACACTGTAAGGCAATGTTTAAAAAGAAACATCAACACACAAAAAAGGAAATGAATGCATCCACTGAAGCATGAGGCACGCATTGCATAAAACACTACACAGCGGACAAGGCTTTAAAAATAACGCCTCGAACAAACAAGGAATAAGAAAACAGCGTTAAATACAAACAGTTTAAAGAAGGTAAAGTTTAATAAGACTTTTAAATGAATGAGCAATTTTGAAATCTTGAGACAAGGTATAAATGAATGGGAGTTTATTAATTAAGACCGAAACAGCGTACGAGGTCATCTGCATAACATAATTAGTTCTAATGCGAGGAGTGACGTATCGTGTATATCTGAGGGAGTGCGGGTCATGTTTAATGAATGTTGTATTGAAAGAATTCAGATTCAGTTTTATCTTTTTGTAAACATACACAGCAGTTTGAAGATTTTGGATTTAAGAAAATAAGGCAATGTGTGGTCTTGTGTTCCTAAACAATAAATGGCTCGAATTGCCTTTTTTTGTGCAGTGAACAATGAGGTAAGATTTTGTTTTGAGGTGGCACACCAGACTAGCAAACAATACTTTAGTCGAGATTCTATTAGGGAATAATACAACATTGTTTTAAGCCAGACGGGTAAAAGATTTCTGTATTTGTTGATGATGCCTAAGGACCTTGAAAGACTTGTTTTTTAAGTTTTCTATGTGGGCATTCCAGCATAGATGCTCATGGCAAATGACGCCGAGAATTTTTTGGGATTCTTCCCTTTCTAAGGAATAGCCTGCAAAGCTAAGGTTGAAACTATGCTGAATTGGTTTGTTTCGCGCGCGAAACAATACGTACTTACTTTTTAACACATTTAGTTGTAGCTGATTAGTGTTTAACCATTGCCCCAGTTCTACTAGCCAGTTATTGCATTTTGTTTCTAGGTGTTCACAATTTTCGTCAGAAAAGAATACATTAGTATCGTCCGCATATAATGCAATCTCTTTTCTCAGTGGATGTTAACGAAATCATTAATATATAATAAAAAGAGGAGCGGACCTAGTATAGAGCCTTGTGGAACTCCGTACTTCATCATTCCTGAAGATGAGCGCGCACCATTAATTTTTATAAATTGAGGGTGGTTGTGCAGGTACGCTCTAATAAGTTGTAGTGGTGTACCTCTAATACCATAAATTTCCATTTTTTTCAGCAGGATATCGTGCTTAACTGAATCGAAAGCCTTTCTTGTTTGAGCTTGTTTGAGCTCGTTTGAGCTTAACTGCAGTACAAGTCAAAGCGTACTGCATGTAATTTGTCTGGAAGCAACTCTTTCCTGAGGATGAGGAAATGGGCGCACTTTGCACTTTTCTAATGTTATCTTCTAGTTGCCTTCTCATCTTTCTAGCTTGCACTGTTGCTGCTGGTCTAGCCTTTCAGCGCTGACCTTTCAGCTCTGGTTTCCTATATCTGACACAATTAGCGGCATGGTATTAACAATGTTAAGGAAGAACAGAAAAATTCTTTGTGGCCGTATGGCTGCGCTCGGGTGGACGTCAATGAGTAATTACTCCCTTATTAGAAAAATTCTCAATGGAATTGACGTCTCGAATCTTTAAAGTTGATATAAAAATTTTTCAGCACGAGCACTGAAGTGTTCATTGAGCAACAAACATTGCAAATGTTATTTTTTATGATGGTCATCATCGATGCCATTCACGATTTCTGACTTCTCTTCCCGCGGTTACAAAAAATAAACAGCACTGGCACTAATTTCTGTGTAAAGAGGGATGCTGTGACCATTTTTTCACACCTTGTTTTGGCGTCAGGGTTCAATTAAAGCTTCATGTTATGTTTTATTCTTGTGTTCTCTATATAAGGCAGCAGAACCTAAAGGGTTAAAAGAGGCTGATAATGCAGGCCAATTAAAAATTTTCTTAATTCAAGAGTTCCAGTCCTTACATAAACTAGTACAGAGGCCACAGTCCTTACAGAAGCCTCGGAAGAAATTCCGAAGGTTGGCTGCATTGCAATTCATGGCAAGCAGCCTGCCACAGAAGAAATGCGGTTGGCTGAAACCTTGAAACATAACTTTTGAAACGCATTGAAGAGACGAATTGAGCCCTTTTTTAAACTTTCTTTACGTACATAATGGGCTGAGAAGGTTAAGGCATTGCGTGATCGCACTTTTAGGGAGGCAACAGAATAAAAGAAAAACGAATAGCGCACTGTATTTGCAGCTTATGACTGCATGATGCATAATACTCTATTCTTGTCGCACATATCTTGTTGCTTCTAGATGTTCTGTGAGCAGATGAGGCTCCATTCTTGGGTCCGAGTCCTGGGCGCGTAGTTTAATATATCTGACAAAGGTCGTACGTAGGGAATAAAAATTATTTCACAATTACAATCTCTACGTCACTTCATCCGCTGGTTACCCTTTTTAAATACACACCAAATGGTCAGAACACTTCTCCGCTTCCGTAGGTTATGCGACTGTAACTACCACTCCTTTCGGCAGAAGCAAGTGAATACGTTTGAACCGCATCGGCAAACCGGATCGCATGACAACCGGCCTGGAGGAGCGCACACTTCTAATGAGCTTCGCGTGAATGAATGCATGAGCTGAGATTTCTGCGCAGGCGTACATTGTTCTGAGAAACTCTCAGAGTTCAACAGCGCCTGGAATATCTATCTATCCCATGAACTTCAAGTGCCGCCGAAAACCGAAGTTGGCCTGTGAGATGAGCATTTCCCCTTTTCGTAGGCCCCCAAGATCGCACAACGCGGTGGCAAGGCAACGCCGAAATATATGGTGATGAACCTTAGGTAACTAGAAGCAACGAAAGATTTTCGCTCAAAAGCAGAACCGTATTACCTCCTACAAAGCCCCGTATGCCCATGCTGTCTAAAATAACATAGTACAGAAAACGTTTTACGGGCACTGACGACCACATCGGCGAGAGCCTTCACCTCGCAAGCTGAGCACAGGCATAGGTGGACGCCTCCCGTCGATCGTGAGAGAGGCTGTGATTCCAACCATAGGCATTGGCATATGGTACAGACTACTTGGGGTGTTCTAGCAAGCAGCCCAGATTGCACTGCACGATGTTACTATGATTTACATTAAATACAAACTTTGTCTATTTCTTCATTTATTTTCATTAAACAAGGCGATCAGCAGAACGATAGCCTGTCCATCTATCCGATCATTACCCTTGATAAGCTGGCAAGCGTAGCGAAATATAACTAAGGTCCAGCATCAGAGCAGCCTTTTTTTGGCGGCGGGAGCAGAGTGCTCACGTACGCACACGTATAAGGCAAGCAGAGGGCTCGTAAAGCATCGCGAGCACCAGCACCCAGGATGATGTCCACGCTGGATGTGTTTACCATGTGACGACGGCGCAAGGGCACCTGTGGCCGAGGAGCGCCATGACAGAAGGTATTTTTTTTTTTTGCTGTTCGAGGTGGGGTGGAGGGCCCATTTCACAACCATTTCACTCCATAGAATCTGAGCAACAGGCCAAGAGAAAGTTTATACAAATTGTATGCGTTTACCATGTGGTCAGGAAGAGACAGGCCCCTGTCCAAGCTCCAGGATTCTAGAGAACTTTCCGAGCACAAATGGTTCATTGCTTTTCAGTGCTTCCCCTGACAGCTAAAGGAGCTTCTTGAAGGGCTGGCCAGCCCTGCTCCGTAGGTATCAGACGAACTACCGAGGGGCATGCATTCTGTGACAAGCCGCTGGACGACGAACGAGGAGTGATTGAATGTTTCCCACGGTACATAAAGATGCCACCATCTCCATGACGTCGCCGAAGACTGCAGTCTTAGTGTGTAACGATCTGAGCGCCGGGGTTTTCCTTAAAAATAGCCTGAGGACCACTCCGAGCTACCCCTTTTCCCAACCTCGACATAAACTCTATTATTTTCACAGCAGAATTATCCCCAAACACAAATATGTTACCACGAAAAAGCCATGCTAGCTCATGTACATTATGAATATCGACGGCACCAACCCCCAGAGAATTTGCTGCTCTCGAACCCTGAGCAGTGGGAAGCCGCGTTGCCCAGCTCCGTCCCGAAGAGGCAACTTCGGGTAGTGAGACGAGTTATAGAGGTCGCCAAGCGCAAAAGGCTCATGGCCACCTGGCGGAGTCCCAGCCCTCACGGCAGTTTAAACAAGAGATTCTTTGAATCGACGAAATAAAGTTTCTCCATCAACCGTAAAACGACCAACATGACCACGGGGAAACTACAGACCCAAAAATATGCAGACAGCAAGAGCGCATTTAAAGCTTACAAAGAACGCTATTCAGCTAAAGAGAGCTACATATAAAAAACACGAAAATGTTTTTCTTTGTTGCTGCTTCCTAGTCAATGCGTTTGAAATGAGCAAACCGAAAATTGTCCACTACCGCTCACGAAGTAGGCGACTTGACATCCTCTTGAAAAACAACTTTGTCATTCAAGAGGTATTTAACATTACGACTAAAGTTTGGCTCTCTGGTGAAGTACAATAATTTTCTTAAAGCAGCACGCCAAGATATTCTTTTTCTGCCGTTTTTCGGAATCGGCACATAGTGAAATAAAAAAAAAATTACACCGCAAAAAGAATCCGGTCGGAACAAAACGTAGGAAGGAACAATCAGGATGCAGGCGCAGCCCATTCAGACGTGGGGTCCTTATTCGTCAGCATCTTCGCTTCCCGAACAAGAACTTCCGCACTTGGCGTTTGCTCACGCGCACAACAACACACATACATACACCTACTCGAAGATACACCGCCGCGCTCGCATACATATACGCCAAAATCAAGTTAGACGAAGAGACAGAGAGACAAAAGATTGACGTCTCTATCATGCAGGCGCATCTTTTCGAGGTTATCCCGAGCGTGAACGTCGCCAAGAGCATCGGCAGTATCTCTTGGCTTTTGTGCTGCCTGCTTCGACGCGGCGCCAGTCGTTTCGACGAGGCGGACGATGACGACGGCGAGGAGACCACCTTGGAACATCACCTCCCGACGTTAAAAAAAAAAAAAAAAGAGAGAGAGAGAGAAAGACGCGGTTTGACTTCGTGACTGCACGTTCGGCGCGTTCAAGAAAAATGAGGCTCCCGAGGGCGCGCGTACTTGACGTTGGGAGAGGCTGCATCTTCGATTTCAAGTAATCTCCGGCGCACCTCTGCTGTTGGCGCGGCGCGGGGCCAGGTTTTAGTTTAGTCGGCGGCGGGAGCGGGCGTCTTGCCGCAATCGCGCGCCGTTGCTAGGGGCTTGCTTCCCCTCTGTGATCCCCGACCTAGGGATGACGAGACGAGTCACGTCGCGGCGACGGCGCCGACATTTCGGGAGTTCATCATCAGCCACTGTCGTTGGGCGTCGCGCGAGACGTCGGAGAACCAGTAGAGAGAGATGTAAGAAGCAGAGAAAGAATATTCGTGGGTAACAAGCAGAGTGCGGATGTACTAGTAGACATAACAACAGCAAAAAAAAAAAAGAAATACGTCCCGCGCTGCAAGAACTGAAAACTCAATGGATAAGGAGGGTCGCAAGCACATAAGCTAACAATAAGGGGCGGTTTTTATCTATTTGTCATCTAGGCTCTCCTCCGCGGAGAGAAAAGAAAACGACAGCGAATTTAATAAAATGTATCCATGCGTGAAGAGATGCACTTCCATGACATAGTTATTGCCGATGCTCTTTGTGCCAGTATTTTCAAGAGTAGCATATGGTTTTAACAGCGCCTTGACATTTTCTTTCAGCTTACTCGTTGGCGGCAGAAACCATTCTCAGGACGACCTGTCAGGTTCACTCTTACTGGTCGTGCTTTTTATGTTACATGACATGTTGAGCCAAACATAAAGCTGGTCACCATCTTATTTATTTCATTTTCGAGCGGCGCTGTTCTATTTACTTTCCCAATAGGCGACCCTTTTTGACTGAAGCCCGATGCAAGGTCGCTTGCTTCCAGCGTCACAACTTACGGCGGATTATTTGTGCGCTGGGGCTGTTCGAGTAGCTTGTTCGCAAAGGCTGGTGATCACCCAGTGTGATTCAAATTCAGGTCTTTTGGTAGCGGTGCACGCCAACTGCCTCAGACTTCGTCAATTAAATGTTCGCTAATTGAAACAGAGTGCGACTGAAAGCCGCGGCCGTTTTCATGCCAATGACTGTCATATGTGCGCATCACTGTAGCTGCGCAGAGTTCCTTTCATTTGGGTGCACTAGTTTTCTGGGTAGACAGTCTGCTTGTTATCTCTTCGTCTCATTGCATTCTCAGCGGTAAGCCTTTTCTCTAATGGCGCGCCTACCATTACCGGGATGAGAAAATGTGTTTCTGATTCTTCTTTTCTCTCTAAAAGTCAAATGTACCGAGAAAAACCCGCTATAAAAACTTAATTGGCATAGCACAGTGTTAGTTTAAGGCAAAATTCTGAATACTACTAGGCGTAAAAATATAGCAGGCATAAAAGACCAAATTTTCGAAGGAAGCAAATATAGTCGCAATTTAACAAAGTGATGGAGAAATGACGCGGCATATGTGATAAGTTCATCGTAACAGCAAATATTTGCTTCCCCTGAGGGTTTTAAGAAGCTATTGAGCTTTCAGGGCCAAGAATAAACATTGCCCGTTCCTTCTAGGAAAGCATGCGATTCACCTTTGCACAGAAACTATGTCCGCTCTATGGATAATATTTCATTATACTAAAGACGTTCGCCTCGTGAAGGTTGCTAGCATGCACGTGTATAAAATGGCAGCCTTCAATTTTTTCTTCAATTTTTTTCGAAACCTGAACTCCGCTTATGGAAACTTAATATAACGAATGTAAAACATACGAAGCAGGAGCAAACGCAGCACATCAAACATGGCGGGTTTCATATTCAGATAATGAGACTGGCACAAAGCCTGGCGGTCATTGACACTAGACTACTTTATGCGGAGTATGAAGATACCACACAATGCATTAAAGGTTTTTAATGAAATAAAAAAAAAATGATGTTAGTGAAGGTAATCAGGTTGGGTAACACTGAACAAATAAAAACTCCCCAATTGACTTGTTAACGCGAGAGCGTTAAGGCTCTAGCTCTGCAGAAAATCCGGCGTCGGCGTTGTGAGTGAAAGAGCAGGTGCCTCACCTGCCTCCTAGGTCACAACCGTGTGACGTCATGACAACCTGCCCACCGTGGCAGGTTGTCATGACGTCACCTGTCGGGCCTCCATGACAGGCTGTGACTCTGCTGAAGCCTTTTTGCCTTCTGCTTTTTCTTATCGCTTCCTTTTATCCCTCACCTTTATTCCCTTTCTTCCAGCGCAGAGTAGCAAACTGGTTACATCTACTGCTTAACCTCCCCCCCCTTTCCTCCTCCTTCTTAACGGATTGTGAGCAAAATGGCCACCGTGGCAGGTGAAAGTTAAATCAATGATTGGTCTCGAGAGGTTACTCGTGGATAGCAACTTCTTTCTCTCAAGCCCCACCGGTGGTTGCGCATGAAACAGCCACCTGCAGCGGTAGTGGTATGCGGATTCCCCATAATCGACGACTGTAAAGTGCAGGATGACCATGTCTGAGAAGCGATACGCAAGGAGAACCCCAGGCTGCGACAGGGTCTCATAAGCGCTACTGCGTCATACCCTCAAAGCGGAGCTTAAGTGTAACGTCAAGTTTTTCTTTTTGGCTGTTTGTTGCAAATTAATGCAATTAACCTTATTAGGTAAAGGATTGTCGTCACAAAGTACGAATCATAAACTGGTGAGTATTTAGGTTTCTCAGAACTCGATGACTGCATCACAGAAATGTGCGTTATTTTCACCTGAGAAAACAAGGTATGTACTCAACGATTATAAATGTAAGCAACGCTCTACAGGCTTCAGCAGAGGCACACTTAGAGCTCCTTTTTTTCAGAAAAAATCATTCGATTGCTTTTATGATTATATCTAATGCGATCAGCGCGGTGGCCCAGTGGTTATAGCACTCGGCTGCTGACGCCAAAGACACGGGTTCGATACCCGCCGCGATGGTCGAATTTCTTTGGAGGCGCAATTCTACAGGCCCGTGTACTGTGCGATCTCGGTGCACGTTAAAAAACCCCAGGTGGTGGATATTCCCGGAGACCTTCCCTACGGCGTCCCTCATAGCCTGAGTCGCTTTGGGACGTTAAACACCAATAAACCAATAAACCAAACGAGATTTGATAGCACTTCAGTGAAAATGAGATTACATACTCTCGGTATCCAGATCATAAACTGGTGAGTATTTAGGTTGCTCAGAACTCGAAAACTGCTTTACAGAAATGTGCATTATTTTCACTTGAGAAAACAAGGTGTTTACTCGACTACAATAAATATGGGCAACGCTCTACAGGGATTCAGGAAAGGCACACCTAGAGCTTTATTTTTTTTTAAAGCATTCGACCGCTTTTATGCTGCTTTCTCATGCGCTCCGAGATTTCATAGCAGTTAGGTGAAAACTAGGTGGTGTGCTCTCGGGATAACTAGAAAAGAAAAGAAGAAAAGTGATCATAGAGAGGACAGTTATAAGAAGAAAGCAAAGTGGAACAAACTGCCTGCTGTCTCCGTGTGAGAGTTGTTTGGGCACAGAGAACTGTCTTATTTATTAGTTTATTAAGTTGCCGTAGCAGTGGAATTAATTTAATGAGTTGAATAAAGTTGAATTGATTAAGTTGAATTAACAATATTTTAGCAATATTCCGTGGCCACCAGCCGCATTTCTGAGTGTCTATCGTGAGAGGCCCCGCTCGAGGCCCATTCAACTGCGCAGCGCTCCTAAAGTAACAGCGTGACAGAATATGTGCGAACCTTGCTCTTGATAAAAGCCTTAAGAATGTGATTACATTCTCTGATTATCCTTGTCCCCAAATCTGTCGTTAATATGCGCTCAATGTATATTCAAAATCAAGTTCGAACAGGTTTGAGAAATAACCTTTGTAATTAATGACTATAGTGCGCACAGTGGCAACAAAACACTGTTAAAAATGTCTGCGTAATTTGACTCGCGAATTGACGACTCTCTGAAAAACAGGCTAATAACAAAGAAGACAAAGAGGACGGACAAAGAAATAATTCATCATTACATTCACCCAATAATGTCAACTGTGAGGCTTAATCATCCGCATCGAAAAACTAGAAGCTCGGGGTGCATCGAACACTTCTTGTACTCAAGCCTGTCTCATAAGAGCCACAAAAATGAATAACATACTGAGCAAGAAAGAAAGACAATAGGTCTTAAGGTTCCTGTGAGATAGCCTTCGATTTTTGCTCCATAGATTTCCGTTCAGCAAGAGCGTCGAAAGCGGGTAGCGTGCCTCACTAAAGTTGCGCGTTCAGTGTCTATCGAAGAACACGGAGAGCGAAAAAAAGCGATAAAAAAGAAACGAAGCCTGAAACTAAACGAACGCGGAAGCAAGGTACGGAAGACGGGTCGCTTGGCCCTCGCAAAAAGCTGTTATTTGGCACCGCGCTCCTGACAGCGATTACGCTGTGCCTTCCGGAGGCAGTTTGACGCCGGGGCAGTTTTATCCGAGCGCATTGCCGGAGGGCCCGGGAAGAAACCGGCGTAGTCAACCTTCGATCCTTCCTTAGGGGCAGCTAGGGAAGGTCCCTCGGAGGATGCGGCTTCTGCGGCGGTTGTTTGCACCCTGGACACCGCTGCCGACTACCAACGAGCGAGCGCGCGCGCGTGGAATTGCCCGACCCGTTGAATGGGCGCGTCGTCACAATGCCTCCATTTAGGTTTTTTTTTTCTTCTTGCGGATCGGATAGGCAGAAAACATTTTTGCCAAAGACCTGGCTGCTTCTGGACGAACTATAGGGCAAACATCAACTGCCGCCGCTACGAGATGCTCTCGTCGGTTGGGGAAGAGTCGCACAAACGGCCGTCAGAGATCATCGCTCCGTCGCCGTTCGTTCAATTGATCGGCTTTGGGCGCATGCCTTGCGATAGAGTTAACAAGCCGTAGGTTCTGACATGGCCTTATCGACTTACGGTTTCGTGTCGTGCTTTCGGTTGTGTGTTGTTTCCCTTAGATGAGGCATCCGATTGTAGCTGTCACGAAGCGGAGCTTGCCGTATTTGTCAGGCGCATTATTTTGCGTATATACACATTGTTTCCAGGTGTTTTAATTTTCATAGTGATCACTGAACATATACAGACAATGATCATATACCGATCATGAATATATACCCACTAGCTCAAAAAAATTGCACTTTTAGGAATGCAACACAGCGCAACTTAAGACAAGGACAAAGAAAGACGCGACAATACCACGCTGTGGTGACCCGTGTTTTCTTTTTATTTTTCTTAAGTAATCCTATACTGCTACTCTAGGCCAGGCTGACTGCTCTCGCAAATCGAGATTAGTAGAATATTTTATGCGTGGAAATACTCTAGTACATAGCTTGCTATTAAACGGCAAAGAATACAACTACACTAAGTACAGTGTTATTCTGTTCTTGTAAGCAAGATAAATAGGTACAAAAACCCGCACACCATATTTGCACGCAGTAAAGTAAACAACTTTATTAAACGACTGACAAAAATATCTTAGGTTTCATAAATGAACTGCACGAGTTTCATGATAGTGATCTGCCGAAAAGCTTCGTGGGACATAAAGCAGCGGGGGACAAAGGACGGGGGGGGGGGGGGGGGTGCATTGTCTTCCCAGGCAAGCTCAGTTTTTTGTTGGTATATTGTATTTTGTTCCTCGCATGCGTCGAAAGACACCTGGCCTATCAAAGGGCGGAGTTCTTTCCATATTCACGTAGATCGGGTGTGAGCCTTCCCATTCACGGAGCTGCAAGGTTCAAGACACAATGGGAAGCTTTCACGTGATTTGAACAAGCCTTGTCTTTGAAATCTGTAGGCTCTTGCGTACTGAAAATGCAGGGGCTGTCATGCACGTCCCTACAAAGCGTAAGAAAAAACAATGTATTAAGCAGAACGCTTTGAGGACGGCTGCTCAAAGCATTAAGTACACCCTGCTCCTTTGTCAGATGAGGCTAAGCGCTTTATGCCGAACAGTATTGCGTCACCCATTACGAAGAATTTTTGCGCAATATCCAAGAACGCGTGGACGTTCGGAGCCGAGATTCCTTTTTAGGGCACACATATGCTTCTCGTTTGTGCCAGGCATTAATATACCTCAGCAAAAAACGACCTCGTCGCCATCGCAACCATTTGCTCACTAAATGAGGGGGCATTGCGGCAGTTTTCTCAGAACCAATATAAAAATTAACGACCAGTGCAAAAAAAGAAGGGAAGGATTCGCCAGTTCACAGCCGGTGTGAGCAGTGCAGAAAATCTGGTGGGTAAACAGCATAAGGCCGAGCAACACTGGGAACCTTTGCCGTCAGCCTCCGTAACTATACCCTCGTGCCAGACTGACGAAAAGAATATACTCTCTGAAAGCATGCATTAGAGTAAAGTTTACAGATATCTGGTGAACAGAATCATGGTTTGAATTGGAAACAGGAAAAACTTCAAAAAACCGGGGCATTATTAACTAATGCTTCATCATGTACCGCAATTGCGTGGCAGCAAAAAAAAAATGACTAAAAAGAAGGATTGATGAAATACAGGCAATGTTAACAAAACAAAATTCACCTGTCGCGTTGTGGTTTTCAAATACCATATTTTTGGAATTCGTATTATACAAGCTTTTTTTTTTTTGGCCGACATACAGCGACCAGAGGTCAGCGGAAAACAGTACAGATTCAAATCGATACACACGCATTTTTTGTCTCTGTCAGTGACTCAGCAAGACAAATAACACGCAAGCACATGGAAAAGGATGAAAGTGAACGGTGAAACAAACTATTACGGAGGCTTGCTTTACAACCGGGAAGCTTTTGTCCTCAGAATTTTATGACTGGAAGAATCGCTTTTCGTGCCACTGCAGGCTCTGCCCTCTGGTTATCTCGAACTGGCAGTAGCGACAACGAGACGAGGAAAGGAAGTAAGCGCACAAAACAGCGAGAATAGCTCACACAGAAATATTATATATAAAAGAATCGAAATGTGAAGGGTAAAAAAGGCGCATTCAAGTGGGAGCGCCGTGAGGCAAGCGAGGCTCTTGGTGCGCAGTACCTATAGCGGCGGGTTTGGGAATTGATAGACGTCTGGCGGTGACGCGACGCGACTCTAACATCGCAATCCGACTCTGGTTTTCGGCCATCAACAAACACACCGTGCGACGAGGGGTCAAAGGTCGGCAAAGGGCAGTGAGAGGAGCACACATGAGCGAGTTAATGACGAGACGAGGATTTTTTGTTTTTATTTTGACAAACTAGTCCGGCTTTAGACTTGTTTCTTTTTTTTTTTTTTAGTTGTCTTCAGGTGAAATGGTGCCGCGTGCAAGATTTACGTAAAGATTGATGTCCTTAAGCTGATGCGGATGTGCCACCTTTGATCTCTGTTTCGCTTAGTGCATTCAGCATATCATGGGGAAAACGCCATTTAGAAATAAATGACAGAATTGTAGCACTTTCTGGCGCTAATGCATGGCGCTAATGCAGATCGTTACGCGTAACGCAATGCAACATTAAGTTAATATTCTGAGTGAAGATGAAGCATGTGAGGACAGAGTGATAGCACATTTACTCTGTTCAGTAAGCATTGGGAAAGTGAAAGCTATATGTTTATTTATTTATTTTTAAAAAATTGTGAGGAAACAGAGGGATACTGTTGTGGCTTTTGTGTCTCAGTGATGTTGTCATGACGGTT